>NC_069501.1:99563470-99900072 GCF_027579735.1 Bombina bombina
TCCTAACCTAAGTTACAATTACACCTAACACTACACTATACTTTAATAAATTATTCCTATTTAAAAATAAATACTTACCTGTAAAATAAACCCTAAGATAGCTACAATGTAATTAATAATTATATTATAGCTATCTTAGGATTTATATTTATTTTACAGGTAACTTTGTATTTATTTTAGCTAGTTAGAATAGTTATTAAATAGTTATTAACTATTTAATAACTACCTAGCTAAAAGAAATACAAAATTACCTGTAAAATAAATCCTAACTTAAGTTACAATTAAACCTAATACTACACTATCATTAAATTAAATAAATAAACTACCTACAAATAACTACAATTAAATACAATTACATAAACTAACTAAAGTACAAAAAATAAAAAAAGCTAAGTTACAAAAAATAAAAAATTAAGTTACAAACATGTTAAAAATATTACAACAATTTTAAGCTACTTACACCTAATCTAAGCCCCCTAATAAAATAACAAACCCCCCCAAAATAAAAAAAATCCCTACCCTATTCTAAATTAAATAAATTTCAAAGCTCTTTTACCTTACCAGCCCTTAAAAGGGCCATTTGTGGGGGCATGCCCCAAAAAGTTCAGCTCTTTTGCCTGTAAAAGAAAAATACAACCCCCCCCAACATTAAAACCCACCACCCACATACCCCTAATCTAACCCAAACCCCCCTTACAAAAACCTAACACTAATCCCCTGAAGATCATCCTACCTTGAGTCGTCTTCACTCAGCCGAGCCACCGATGGAACTGAAGAGGACATCCGGAGCGGAAGAAGTTAATCCTCCAAGCGGCGCTGAAGAAATCTTCCATCCGATGAAGTCATCATCCAGGCGGCGCTGAAGAAGTCTTCGATCCGGCCGATGTCATCTTCAAAGAGGCGCTGAAGAGGTCTTCTATCCGGGCGAAGTCATCTTCCAAGCCGGGTCTTGAATCTTCCTTCCGCCGACGCGGAACCACCTTCTTCACCGACGGTCTACGACGAATGACGGCTCCTTTAAGGGACGTCATCCAAGATGGCGTCCCCTCAATTCCGATTGGCTGATAGGATTCTATCAGCCAATCGGAATTAAGGTAGGAAAATCTGATTGGCTGATGGAATCAGCCAATCAGATTCAAGTTCAATCCGATTGGCTGATCCAATCAGCCAATCAGATTGAGCTCGCATTCTATTGGCTGATCGGAACAGCCAATAGAATGCGAGCTCAATCTGATTGGCTGATTCCATCAGCCAATCAGATTTTTCCTACCTTAATTCTGATTGGCTGATAGAATCATCGTAGTCCGTCGGTGAAGAAGGTAGTTCCGCGTCGGCGGAAGGAAGATTCAAGACCCAGCTTGGAAGATGACTTCGCCCGGATAGAAGACCTCTTCAGCGCCTCTTTGAAGATGACATCGGCCGGATCGAAGACTTCTTCAGCGCCGCCTGGATGATGACTTCATCGGATGGAAGATTTCTTCAGCGCCGCTTGGAGGATTAACTTCTTCCGCTCCGGATGTCCTCTTCAGTTCCATCGGTGGCTCGGCTGAGTGAAGACGACTCAAGGTAGGATGATCTTCAGGGGATTAGTGTTAGGTTTTTGTAAGGGGGGTTTGGGTTAGATTAGGGGTATGTGGGTGGTAGGTTTTAATGTTGGGGGGGGTTGTATTTTTCTTTTACAGGCAAAAGAGCTGAACTTTTTGGGGCATGCCCCCACACAAATGGCCCTTTTAAGGGCTGGTAAGGTAAAAGAGCTTTGAAATTTATTTAATTTAGAATAGGGTAGGGATTTTTTTTTATTTTGGGGGGGTTTGTTATTTTATTAGGGGGCTTAGATTAGGTGTAAGTAGCTTAAAATTGTTGTAATATTTTTAACATGTTTGTAACTTACTTTTTTATTTTTTGTAACTTAGCTTTTTTTATTTTTTGTACTTTAGTTAGTTTATGTAATTGTATTTAATTGTAGTTATTTGTAGGTAGTTTATTTAGTTAATTTAATGATAGTGTAGTATTAGGTTTAATTGTAACTTAGGTTAGGATTTATTTTACAGGTAATTTTGTATTTCTTTTAGCTAGGTAGTTATTAAATAGTTAATAACTATTTAATAACTATTCTAACTAGCTAAAATAAATACAAAGTTACCTGTAAAATAAATATAAATCCTAAGATAGCTATAATATAATTATTAATTATATTGTAGCTATCTTAGGGTTTATTTTACAGGTAAGTATTTATTTTTAAATAGGAATAATTTATTAAAGTATAGTGTAGTGTTAGGTGTAATTGTAACTTAGGTTAGGATTTATTTCACAGGTACATTTCTCTTTATTTTAGCTAGGTAAGCTATTAAATAGTTAATAACTATTTAATTGTTATTGTACATGGTTAAAATAAATTGAAAGTTACCTGTAAAATAAATATAAATCCTAAGATAGCTAGAATATAATTATTATTTATATTGTAGCTATATTAGGGTTTATTTTAAAGGTAAGTATTTAGTTTTAAATAGGATTCATTTAGTTAATAAGAGTTAATTTATTTAGATTTATTTAATTAATATTTAAGTTAGGGGGGCGTTAGGGTTAGGGTTAGACTTAGGTTTAGGGGTTAATAATTTTATTATAGTGGCGGCGGCGGCGTAGTGGGGGGCAGGATAGGGGTTAATACATTTATTATAGGTGGTGACGGTGTAGGGGGGCAGATTAGGGGTTAATAAATTTATTATAGGTGGCGACGGTGTAGGGGGGGCAGGATAGGGGTTAATACATTTAATATAGGTTGCGGCGGGTTCAGGGAGCGGCGGTTTAGGGGTTAATACATTTATTATAGTTGCGGTGGGCTCCGGGAGCGGCGGTTTAGGGGTTAATATGTATAGAGTAGCTTGCGGTGGGCTCCGGGAGCAGCGGTTTAGGGGGTAATAACTTTATTTAGTTGCGGCGGTGTAGGGGGGGTCAGATTAGCGGTGTTTAGACTCGGGGTACATGTTAGGGTGTTAGGTGTAGACAGCTCCCATAGGAATCAATGGGATGTCTGTCAGCAGCGAACTTGTACTTTCGCTATGGTCAGACTCCCATTGATTCCTATGGGATCCGCCACCTCCAGGGGTGGCAGTTTGAAAACCAGGTACGCTGGGCCGGAAAAGTGCCGAGCGTACCTGCTAGTTTTTTGATAACTAGCAAAAGTAGTCAGATTGTGCCGAACTTGTGTGCGGAACATCTGGAGTGACGTAAGAATCGATCTGTGTCGGACTGAGTCCGGCGGATCGAAGTTTACGTCACAAAATTCTACTTTTGCCGGTCTCGAGCCTTTGATAACTAAGGCGAATCATCCTCGCCACAAATACGCTGCGGAATTCCAGCGTATTTGAGGTTGACGGCTTGATAACTAGGCCCCATTGTGTGATGTACCCATTAGAGAATCAATTGGTATAAGCACGTACCCTCCAACATCCATGATGTGTTAAATTGCCTATTGTTCTCCAAAAATTTTCCCAGTTCCCTTTTAGGTTAGGTTGAGTGGCTCTTGTGTTTTGCTTTATCTCGCCTCCGCCCAGGAAAAGATACCGAGTGATCCAGTAATAATTAATCAGACATTTTACAAACAAAAAAATAATAAATAACCAAAAAACAATATATCTTTAGCGATCTCGACAGTGGAGATAGGGATCATTGGGGAATTAATTCAACCAATAAAGGTTGAGGTGTACCCATGGGGTAAGTGGGAGTGAGGAAAAACATGTCATATTACATTACATTTAGCATTTGGTTATGAACATTATGAGGACTTTAGATTAACATATCAGAATAGTACATATGAAACATTTCCAGAGAGAACCTGTCACACTCAGCTCATTAAAAGGATACTGGAGCAGCCAAGGCTGTCAAAGTGCATCTTGGTTTGGGCGCCTGTGTCTTTAAATTATCCTGGTTCAGTCTCCGCAGCAGCCATGCGTTGTTTTGCTGAGGAGTCTCTAGATCTTTTCCTGGCGACTTTCATCCAGTGAGCTTTTTGAGGTCTTGGTTGGGTTATCTTGTGTTGAAGGGGTTGTTGGAGGGATCCAGTGGTGGAAGAGAAGGCAAAGGAATGTCAAGTTTTCCAAATCTTCCAGAGAGCGATAAGTTACTACTTTATTATTTTTCATGACTTTCACACTGAAAGGGAAACCCCATCTATAGTTGAGTCCTAGTTCTCTCAGATGTAATGTAAGAAATCTCACTTCTTTGGGATTTTGCAGGGTGATAGGGCTTAGAATCAGCGTAGAATTGTAGCTTGGTGTCTTCAATTTTGAAAGATTGTTGTTTCCTTGTTGCGTTCATTATCAATTCATTATCGGAGTATCTATGAAATCTAAGGATTACATACCTTGGGGGTTCGTTGTCTCGAGGTAACGGTCTCAGCACCCTGTGCGCCCTATCTAGTGGCATCTCAGATTGGAGATGGTCATTTAATAACTGCTTGAAAACCTTTTGCAGTAATTGTTGGAGGCTTTCAGCAGAGATCTTCTCAGGTATGCCCCTGATGGTTAAGTTCTACCTCCTACCTCTATTATCAAGATCTTCTAGTTTGGAGTGTAGAAAGACTATTTGTGATTCTTGAGTTTCTATTTTCCTCATGAGTAGATCAACATTAGATGAGTTTTCTTCTTCTTGTTCTTCCAGTTAAGCTGCTCTTCCCCCTAGTTCCGCCACATCTTTTTTAATCTCAGTAATACCTTCTTTCAACATTTGGCTGACCTGCTGGAAAAAAGTTGTAAGGTCCGCTTTGGTTGGTAAATCTTTTAAGTCAGCTCTGGTGATAGGGGTATCCCCATCTTGAGAAGGAGATTCATGTTGCTTTTTTTGAGATATGGACAAGCTGTCTTCTTCTTCCAGCGAAGCTGATTGTAGCATTTTAAAGAACGTGTTCATTTTTGAACCTGATGAGAGAGATGTTTTAGGCCCTTTATCTGATTTAAGAGACTTTCAGGTCATCATGTTTGTCAGATATTGATGAGTTCAATGACTGGGGAACTGCGAGATAAACCTTAGCGATATCCTTCTGCAAAGTGAATTGCTTCTGTGATAATGTACTTGATCAAAAGTATAGAGAAAATAGTACAGGGAATGCGCTTACCCCTTTGGGGTAACGTTGCAGCTTTTCCCTTCAATAACACAATATTTGCAGCTGATCTTTATATGCGTTCTCTGTTTCTTACGCCCTCCAGCTTATAATAAACCTCCTCTGTCAGTTGTGGGGCAGAATACCAGGCCTCTCTTGTTAATCTATGGTACGCCCTTCCAAGGCCTACTTATGGGGTTTCCAGGCTGTGCTGTAAGGGGGCTGTGTAAAGGTAGTCACCCCCAATTAGGCCATAGTGGTTTTTGAAGGCCAATAGCTGCTGCAGCACCTGTCCCAGGTACCCCCATTCCTCTATGTGGGTTTTGGCATTTGATCTGGGCCTCTACTGCTCTGCTGTGTAACGCTGCATGAAATGAAGCATATGGGGTTTCCAAGCAATGCGGCAAGGGTGCATTATAAACGGTGTTACAATCCGCTTAAATTACAGATTCTACCCATAAAAAGCAATGCTACCACCCATCAGTACTTAGTAGAGCCCACCAGTATATTCTGGTGTAGGGTCTGGGCCTTTGCTGTTCCGCTTTTAATGGAGCTTGTGGCTGCATGTATGGGGTTTCCGGGCAGTACAGCAGGGGCGGCTATCTGAAAGTTATCCAATCTATTCAAAAACGTCTCCAAACTTACATTTTAAAATTGTTCAGTGCTTAGAGGAGCCCTCCGGTATATTTCGGTGTAGAATCTGGGTTTTTGCTGCTCTGCTTTTTAGTGGAGCTCGTGATTGCCTGTATGGGTTTCCGGGCAATGCAGCAGGGGCGGCTGAATGAAAGTTCCCCACTCCGTTAAAAACTTCTCCAAACTTAAATTTTAGGATCGTTCTGTGTCCTCAAGCTGATTAGACATGTTTTCATGTTTCTTTTGGTTCACATTGTCCTGGAACCGCTGTTATTCCCTGTGAGTGTCAGATTAGACACGGAGCTTCAGGAATATGCGGCCATCTCAAGCCATGGTCGGCTCCGCCCCTGGACAAGGCCACATTTTACCTGGGATGCCTGTGACATTTCTCACTGAGAAAAGTCATTTCACTGCCTGGCTGATAAATTCCTTGTCTATCCCTCTGAACGACAGGCTACTGTGACTCAAATCGTTTAGAGGATCCCCTTTCACTGACGAGTAGATCTGCACTTCACTTTCACCTCACTCCTCATCAAAGAGGCAAAATAAAATGGTTGAGGATCATGGTAAGTGAGATGGATTTAAAGCTCTGGTATGTTGGGGTGTCTTTTGCCTCCTCCTAGTGGTCAGGAGGGGAATTTGCCACACGTGTCACATCTGATGAAAGAAATCTCATCACAGAAAGTGAAAAATATTTTGCCTCTGGGATAATAAATTAATGGTTCTGTAAAAAAATGTTTTAACTGAAATCTTATTAAAATAAAAAGTAGCTTGTCACCTTTTATTTTGCACTTCTAATTTTCATTATTTAAAGCTCAGATTAACTGTTTCAACCTATTCAATCCTTTGGTCCTGGTTTCTGTCAAAGAAACATGAATCATCAACCTGGCCAAAACTCTGGACCAAATAGACTTCCCATAACTGTCAAGGTTGTGTCTCTTAAACCAGGCCTCTGTCAGCCCATTTTAAATGTTATAAGATATGTTGTTAACCACTATGCAAAGCCATGCTATGCGTGTCCTTAAAGGGACACTAAATTCAAAATTCAACTTTAATGATTCAGATAGAGCATGTCTTTTTAAACAACTTTCCAAATGACTTCCATTATAAATTTGTTCTCAATCCTTATATATGCACATATTATGAGAAACCAGCTCCTACTGAGCATGTGCAACAGTTCACTGTATATACATACATAAGTCTGTAATTGTCTGGTGGCTATCACATGATACAGTGGGCAGGGAAATGTAAGCAATCTTTAATTTCTGATAAATAATTTGAAATTCAGAGTACATGCTTTAGCATTGTCTTTTTATTGTGTATTTGTGTTTTATGCAATTATTCTGTATTTCATTTTCCTCTAACCATACTAAATGGAAAGAGTGCTGCTGGAAATGCATTCTGGTAAATGCACTTACCATCACACTATATAGTGGCCAGTCTGAAGAGAGTAGTCCTTAAATGAACATTGTAGTAATTTTAATTTATCTAAGAATCTATCTATTATATTAAAATTATTTTTCCTATCCTAAATAAACCAATGTTTTGTCCAGCATAAAGAGTCATGTTATTTTCGGCCAATATATCTCAAATTTTATTGTTTAAACAGATAGATAATCACTTTATTACCTATTCCCCAGTTTTGCATAACCAACACTGTTATATTAATGTACTTTTTACCTCTGTGATTTCGTTGTATCTAAGCCTCTGCAAACTGCCCCTTTATTTCAGTTCTTTTGACAGTCTTGCATTTTAGCCAATCAGTGCTGGCTCCTAGGTAACTCCACGTGCATGAGCACAATATTATCTATATGACACACATAAACTAATACCCTCTTGTGGTAAAAAAACTCTCAAACTGTATTCAGATAAGAGAAAAAAAGTAGAGTGTTCTGCGCCACGTGATACAACCGCACAGGCTCACTTGATTTTAAATGACAGCCTAACACAATTGTTCTTAATGAAGGTTACACAAGTATTTAGAAAGGAGCACCTCCTTCAAAAGAGGGTGGCTTGAGTGCGGCGTAGATGCGTAATCCCCATATAGGGTTTACGCATCTACGCCGCACTCAAGCCACCCTCTTTTGAAGGAGGCGCTCCTTTCCAAATACTTGTGTAACCTGTATTCAGATAAGAGGCTGCCTTCAAGGTCTAAGAAATTAGCATATGAGCTTACCTAGGTTTAGCTTTCAACTAAGAATACCAAGAGAACAAAGCAAAATTGGTGATATTACATGCCCTATCTGAATCATGAAAGCTTATTTTGGACTAGACTGTCCGTTTAAAACACCCAAAGCCATAAATATTCAAGATCACATAGCTAATTCAAAAGGTAAAACTTAATGGGCCTTTTTATGAAAGAACATATAAAATCAATGATATCAGGTGTATTCTTAATACACATTTGTATCACAAAAAGCTGACATTACAGTAGATCAGCAGCCTACGATGACTATACCTTTGAATCATGTATAAAGTACTCATTTGAGTAGCAGGCAATACTTGTTATCCATATAGTTAGTTACTGGTATTTGGCTCTATGGTCTAAAAAGCAACACGATTCTGAGCTTCTGAATTATAATTATTGTAACTTCTATTACTCCTGTATATCCTTAGTTTAGTTTTGGCTTTCACTAAGTTATTATTCAATAATACTGGTTTGCTGAACTGTAACTATTTGCCATATATTTTTAATTGCAATTGATACATTATAGGAATATTGAAGATTAGTTTCTATTATCTGTATCAAGGCTGTATTTGATTTAAATAGAGACTTCTTGCTAGTTATAAAAAAATTTTTTTCTTGAAAACCTATTCTTTATTAATTTTTTTTTTAAATAACAAAAAAAAAAAAAAAAAGACATAAGATTTTGTTATATTGCCAAGGAGATAACTTTTCATATATCCAAGAATATGCGTATACTTTATTACCATAACAACTAAACTACATAGTAAGATGTTGCTAACAAGTGATGCTATTTATATACATATTTTATTATGGCATATTGGGTTATCTGGTTTTTTTTTTTTTTATTGAGGTTATATAATAAACAGAACAGACAAATAAAATCACAGTTCCAAAAAAAAAGAAAAGAAAATGACAGCAGAATCACTAAAATATACATAGTAAGGAGGGATCACAATTCAAGACAGTTCAAGTGATTAAATGTACAAATAGGAGAACAGATAATGCCCGATTATATAAATAAAGTGAAACCTCAGGTTTTCCGTTTAGATATAAATCCCCTTAAGATATGGAGCTCTGTGAGATAAGATGATTTCCTCCAATGATAGCTAGGGATCTCTCTTGGACCCCGTAAAAGAGATTTTATGACAAAATGGGGGACTTTTTTTGGGGGGGGAAGGTAAAATAACAATATGGGCCACTTTTGGATCCAGTTTATGACATATAAAATGATGATTAACCACTATTTTGTGAAATGAACTAGGCACATGGAATATATGTAGAGTGAGACTTCAAGCTGGGAATACTGTATTACCCATGAGAGGAATGGAGAACAACAAAAGAAAAAGGAAGAAGAAAAAGCAAAAAAGAAAAAGAAGCCTCATGTAGCAAAGTCCAGTGGAACAAACATTCAGGCAGAGAGAGTTCAGATTTTAGTCTAAATTAAACAGGAGAGAGCTATTGCAGATTTAGCATAGATTTAGGCTGTGCATATATTAGTTTTTTCACCCTATATCGCTTCATTAAAAGGGACTTAATACTACCATGCATGCTGACGTTATATATAAACATTGCCTCAGAATGGGAAGTTAAACACATGCAGAGAGGGTTTCCAGTATTCAAGGCATCTGATATAATCAACCTTGGTGTAAACTGAGAAGCGTCTTAGGTCTTGTATGAGTCAGTGCGTTATGTGACTAGCTAAACGAATAGTGACTATCTCTGCCGCTGACAGTGTGACATTAATTAATGTAATTGTACTAGAAGTAGGACTCAGATTTAAAACACATATCTGGTAGATAACTTTTCCCTTGAAAGGTGGAGAATATCTATATATAAAAACTCTCTAATGCTAATTAATATGAACTTTACAGTGGAGATACCTTGCCGGGGAGCCACAACAATAAAATAAGTAAATTCATTTGAGTTCAAGTCTTTGCATAGACACACCAGCTAAAGGTACTGGGGACAGGGGAAGATAACATCCTAGGGATTAATAACAGCAGGAATAGAAAACTTTAATAGAATACAGTTCTGATGTACATCCTATATTAACTTATGCTATTCCCATCGTAAATTGCTGGTGAAAATATTAAAGGATTGAGCATAGTTCTTGATTTACTCATGAAATTAAGAAATCTTACGTTCCATATATTTAACCGACTCCGGAACGAGCCAGTTGTACCTTTTCAAGTGTCCCAGCCCTCCAGCCGTTACAAGAGAGTATGAAAGTCCCATATCCTTTTTTTTTTGCGAAAATATAACCGTGAACTGGTAGCATAGAAGAACTCTATGAAGGGTTTTAGACACCAGGGTCCAGGTCTTGCTAAGTAAAGCAATCATAGATCCATAGACGGTTGTGCCATCCCAGGGAGTACAAGATCGGTCATTACAATGCTGGGTGGCACTTTGGATCTTGCTGCTGTGTCTTATAGTACCAGGGCTGTCTTGTCTGCAGATTCAATCCCCTTCACCAACGACTCAATCTCTATGCAGGCATACTCTGTGGAGGTCAGTGGCTCCCGATCGATCCCCTTGGCACTTGCGGCTTGAGAGGAAAACATCGACTTAGGGTATGTTAACATCCTCTCAACTCGTGAGGGAAGTGTCTCAGGAAGGTGCACCACAGAAGTTGAAGTTATAGGCTGGAATGCTGACTCTCCCCTATGTTCCTCTAGTGCTTCTTCCAGGGGTTGTAAGAGTTGCGTACCGGAGTCTGGGCTGACGATTCTGGCGGGGAAGCCCCCTTCGCTTTTTCCCACTCCTTTGCACTCCAGCTAGTTTGAATTAGCTTTTTTTTCTCCCGTTTTAATGGACGGTAAATTCTCACTTGTGGGAAAAAGAATTTGAGATATTGTCTGTTCCAGGGCAGAGAAGTGATTTTAGAGTAGCTGTAGTATTCTTATTTCCTAGTTATCAAGTGCATCCATGTTTTTCTTTCTTTATGATAGTGGCTGATATCTTGTAGAATTGGCCAGTTACAACTGAACTGGTTTGGTAATCCAGAGTCCTGGGGGGGGGGGGTATGTACGCGGCAGCCTCAACAACACAAACAGTCAGACTCACAAGTAAGGCCTCAGGCTCTCGACCTCATGGCTGATCGTTGTGGAGTTAGCTGAGGAACATAGGCAGGTCCGTTTTATGCTAGATTTCCTCAGACTCCTCTCTAGTCATACAAAGTATTGTAGCTTAGTATGTCAGAAAAAAGTAGGTGAAATTTAGAAAATAATTCTAAAAAGGCTGATTGAGTCCAGGAGCTCTTCCCACACACGTCCTGCCGCAACAGCTGTAGGCTCCGCCCCCGCTAGTTGTTATAATTTTAATATTTTACAATCTTAATATTTACAACCATAAGAAAATTTCATTTTTAAAATAATACATTTTAAGATTAATTTTACAATGATATCATAAAATTACTGTTTTGCTTATATACTACTAGAAATACATAGATGAAATTATTGCAAAACAAACTATCATTTATATTTGGACAACTATTCTGCTGTACTTTATTGGAAAGAGAAAAATAATCATTACCTAAACAACAGCATTATACGTTTCACTTTAATTTTTACTGCTTGCCCCTCCCTCCTCACACTTAGCTCCTTATGATCACAAATATCTTTTATACAAACAAAATGCTAAACGCTTTGTCGGTATATACCAGGGTTATAATACAATTTATTTATTATTATTCTTTAAAATAACCTTCAATTAAAATGTATATACAATGCTTAGTTAAACAATATAACAAAATACTTTAACAGCCAATTGATATGCCAATTTATCTAAGCTGAAATAACCTCTTATTTAGTCACTGTAAAACAAGTTTTAAAATATATCACAATAGCTACAAATAACTTAATACACCAGAGAAATTTAACTACAATAACCAGTTATATGAGATTTTGCAATAGTAAAACTGATTTATAAATATAAAGTGCAAATTCTTTTCTAGCAAGTAAAATTATTTAGCATTAATGTGACTAGTTAAAACTACACAGGACTATGGATATACATTTAAAATATGAATTGTGCTCTTTAAATTACCAACTGCAACCTAACTGTAGCAACAAAATACCTTTGATTTAAATATTATATATAGAGCAGCCATACGTTACCACATAACCAAATGAGTGTTCAGCTTCCAGAATTTCTTGTAGGTCATCTAAGAAGAATTTAGTCCACTATTGTAAGGATACAGGCCTCAAAATTGTTATCTTCCTTTGTCCAAGAAAGTGTCCCAAAACCTATGTATTTTTCTCTCCAAAAATTATGCTTCTTTGAGTCTGTCCCTTTGTCTTTAATCATTCCCACAAGAATTGGATAGGCCCTTACCGATGCTTGTCTCTAATTCGCCCTCGGATCTGAACATAATTGTTGGTTATTTGGGAGACGCCTCCCTGAGCGGGCAGATATCTTTTGGTTGTAATAGCAGCAGACAACCAGAAATGCAGTTTTACCATCAAATATTGCTGCAGTTTAAATATCTCCCCCCTAAATATTTTATTAAATATACTATAATTTCTTGTATTAATAAAATATATGTTCTACCTATATTGAATCATATGGTATAATTTAATCTGAGTATTTCAAGACTAAATATGAGTATATTCCACTTATAATATCTCTACAAATATATATATAGACTTCCTATACATTCGGATACCAGGTCTATGCATAACCTTAAATCTATACAATATATCTATCTGATGTATACTTCCATACAATTCTACTTATAATATTTCAAGAGATGCATTCAAAGTTACAATTTTTTTATGAGGGGATTCAAAAGAATTTTAATACCCTCAGCATGAATTTGATTAATATATCAATTTATATTCTGATATAACATTGTTTTAAATGTATGAAATACGAATAAGGTATAATTAATTTAATAACTTATTGTATGTATATCTCTTCACATTGGGAATTCTCTGTCTAATCCAATGCCTGCAATAAATGAAACAGGGTTTTTATTCTTCAAAACACAGCTTAAGACAGTCCTTGATAAAGGTCTCACGGCTGGTCATTTAGATCAGGAAACCTTTAAATTCCTTTTTGTTCAACAACCCGTTGTTCCCATCTTCCATGTACTCCCAAAGGTACACAAGTCCTTGGAAGATGTAAAGGGCCGACCAATAGTGTCTGGAATAGGCTCATTATGTGAGAAGTTGTCAGAATGGCTGGATTGCATCTTACAGCCTTTAGTTTTGACACTCCCCAGTTATTTAAGAGACACGAAACAAGTCTTACAAAAGTTTGAGAATTTTCAGTATGAGCCTAATAACCACTGGCTTACGATAGACATGGTTTCCCTTTATTCCTCTATCCCACATTGTGTGGGTTTAAGAGCGATCAAATATTTTTTAGAGAACAACACTAATTATACTCCCATTTTCATTGATTATCTAGTCGAGGTTACTGAGTTTCTTTTGACTCATAATTATTTTACATTTCAAGACTCCTATTATCTCCAGGTACGTGGAACTGCAAAATTTGCCCCCTCATTTGCGAATTTAACCGTGGGCTGGTGGGAATCTTTGTTTCTTTTTGGAGAACGTAACATTTTTAGTCCCAACATACGCACATATCATCGTTATATAGACGATTTGCTGTTGGTATGGTCTGGGAATGACTGTCTGATAAAAGAGTTCATGGATTATCTTAATGACAACTCATGTGGCCTACGCTTTACTCACGAGTACAGCAGATACAGTATCAATTTTCTGGACATTACCTTATCATTTAATTATGACACCAGCAAAGTAGAAACCACCATGTACAGAAAACCCATTTCGGGTAACACTCTTTTACATGGGTCCAGTAACCATCCCAAACATGTTCCTTATTCTATAATTAAGGGACAGTTACTCAGGGCCAAAAGAAACTGTACCAATCCATCGGATTTTGAACATCAAAGTTCAGAACTGACTAAAAGATTCCTCGAAAGGGGATATAATAAAAGACTGATTCAAAAGGCAAAAGCAGAAATCGAGACAATTGACCGTAAATCTCTACTGAGTGAAAGAAAAAGAGACAAAAAATCTCAATTTTCTACAGATAAAGTCAATTTTGTGACCCAATACTCCTCTGATTATCATAGAATTTGTGAAGTGATTAAAAAACATTTACCCATGCTTTCAGCGGATGACAGATTACAGCATGTAGTGCAAAAAGGTTGCAATTTCTCTTACAGAAAAGGAGTAACCTTGGGTAATATCCTGTCACCCAGCGAGTTAAAAAGTGATAAATTGAAAAGTTCCTGGTTTCAGGTGACAGGAATGCACAGATGTGGTTATGGCCAGTGCATTCCATGCAGTTTTGGACATATGTCAAAAACTTTTTCACCATACACCAATGGAAAGACTTATCAACTAGATACATGTGTTAACTGCAGGTCCAAATACGCAGTATACATGATCTGGTGTACATGCAATAAGAAACAATATATTGGGTGTACAATCCGAGAGGTCAGAGAGAGAATTAGGCAACACCTCTCTGACATTAAAAGGAAAGACGAATGTTCTGAATTAGCAAACCATTTCATTCGGGAACACAATAGTGACAATAAAACACTGAAATGGATGGTAATTGAAGCTGTCAGACTGCCCAAACGTGGGGGCAACATTGGTAAATTACTCCTGAAACGTGAGGCATTCTGGATTTTCCATTTAGACACCAGAATCCCTAAGGGTTATAACTCAGTTTTTGATCTAATCAATTTTTGGGAATAATGTTTTCTATCACAGCATTGCAATCATTGCAATGTAGTGTTACTGACATTTACTTGATTGTGAACTTTGAACCTCCATCAAACGAATGTAGTTGCATTAATATTTCTATTTGTCCATTGACTTCCAATGGCTTTATAGGTATGAAAGTGTAGTGATATTTATAATGTTATATTTCCACAACTATGTATTATTAGTTATCAGAGCCTTTAAGCTCATAAAATTGAGTGCAAATAAATTCATAGGATTGAGTGCTCTTCTATATTATACACATTGTGGTAGGATTGTCACCTCCTCTTACAAAACATCTAATACATCTAGTATACATTATTACTTTCATTGTGGCAATTACATATGACCTTAATGCTAAAACTTTACCTATAAGGAATATTGTTGTTTGGTCTTTTTCTTTAATACAATTTATTTACCTTTTCAGCAACACATGTCTTTGAACAGAAATAGGTAAAACCCAAATTAGCAGCGCTTCTCTATAACAGGCTAATTTATGTATATAGTCTAGATGGAAATTGCCTGATAAGTTAAGCAATATACATTGAGGTATATCAGTTGAAATATAGTTTATAACAAGATACAATAAATATTGGGACAGAGTAATGGTCCTATAAAAAACAACAAAAAATTAAAATTTACAATTTGCTGTTATTGCAGAAACTCAAATCACTATTCGTAGGAGAAGATAACAATACTTCCCAATAGTGTTGTGAATGGTGGGTGCCGCTCCAAGTGATGACACAGGGCTGCGGTCCTGGTCTTAGGAAGTGGCTGGAAAACAAAATAAAACACAGAGCGCAACCCACTCTAAGTGTAAAATCATTTAATTTCAAACAGTAAAAGAACGTGTAAATCGCACGTACAGTGTTGCAAAATAAACAGGCACAATAAAACCAATCCCAGAATGTATCACCAAATGTCAGGGGTGTGATGTCCGTCACCTCGTAGCTCACAATCCCCAAATCGGCTTCCGGATCGCCGTGTGAGAATTCAGCTTATGCCGAGGGATACTCCAAATGGCATTGATAACAGGGAAGCTGGGAGAAATTCCTTTTGTGCCGCCTCGACGCGTTTCCTCAGGCTACGACCTGACTTTCTCAAGAGGATGTTTGGAGTGACGTCACTTAGGTCTTTTAAACAGTCCCGGTAAGGCGTGCCTCTCAAAGGAGTCATATCATTGGTTGTGACTCATCAGTGAAGTTTTAGGTAAGTCTTGCATGTTACTAATAAACAAAACGTCCTTTCTGAATAAGCTTTAAAAATATAAAAAGTCAAAGTATCAATGCAACAACATTAGACAGTGTTATTTCAACATAAAATGCTACATTTAGAATCATGTATTTATACATTTAGAACGAATGATGGAAAAATTGTTACAATCTATTATGGCAAAGTAACAAAGAATGTAGATACTTTTAAACTAGGTAGACTTCTAATGTGGCCTTATGATGATGCTAAATTGCCGAGGGTTTTAGACAGAAGTTTTTTAAACCCACAAGTACACAATGTGAAATGAGCACGGATGGTCTCAGAAGCAGTTATCCGTTTTCATGGGGAATGTTCAGTGATGTGTTACATGAATGCTTGTAAATCTAGGTCTATATTGAGACCCAGATTGCTTGCAGTATTCAAGGATTGAAGTTCGTGGATCCAGTATGTTTCACGTTGCCTTAAACTCCTTAATCTATTTTTACAGCTGTTGGGAGGGATCCAATCTATAACCATAATGCGTAACCCAGAATTGTTTGCATTGTGGTAGTTTAAAAAGTGGTAAGGTACACTGTGATTATCAACTTTGTTTTTAATATTATTAAGATGTTCACTGAATCTATTTTTAATAAGTCTTTTCGTGCGTCCTATATAAACGCATTTGCAATCGCACATGAGGAGATATACCACATACGTGGATTTGCAAGTGAATTTATGCTGTAATCTAAAAGTTTTTGAGCTATTTGCATCTTTAAAAGTATCCCCCTTTATGATGCGATTGCACATATTACAGTTTTTAGTTCCACATGGCCAAGTACCATTGGTTCTACTGAGCCAATGTGATTCTCTTGCTACGGAGGGTTTGGGTAAGCTCTTAAGTTTTGAAGGCGCTAAGAGGTTTTTTAAATCTTTGTTTTTCTTAAAAGTCATAGTTGGTCCATCAGGCAACACTTTACCCAATATAGGGTCTAGAGTCAAGATGGACCAATGTTTTTTCAAGATGTTCTCTATATCTCTGCTCCCTTGACTATATGTAGTGATAAATCTTATGTCATTAGTCTTTTCAATGTTACATATAGTATTTCCATCGGGTTGTTCATTATTCTTATTAAGCATATTATTTCTATCCATCTTTTTAACCTTATCTTTAATGTTGGATAAAAGACCCGCATCATAACCCTTTTCTTTAAACCTCTGGTCCAGAATATCTGATTCTTCATAGAAATCGTCTAAATGTGTACAATTTCTACGAATGCGTTGGTATTGGCCCAGAGGGATATTTCTTTTCCATCTGGGCAAATGCCCACTCTTTGCACTTAAAAATCCATTTTTATCAGTTGGCTTTCGATAATTTTGAACTGCAATTTTCCTATCCTTATCTACAAATAATATGAGATCCAAAAATTCAATCCGCTCTTTTTCTGTTTTACTGGTAAATTTTAGGTTGAGGTTGTTATTGTTAATATGTTCAATAAAATTTACTACTGACTCTTCTTTCCCTCTCCAGATGATTATAACGTCATCGATGTATCTAAAATATTTGTAAAGTTGTCCACTATAGGGATTGTTGGACCAGATAAAATTATTTTCAAAATAATCCATAAAAAGATTGGCATACGATGGGGCGAATGTTGTCCCCATCGCAGTCCCCTGTAATTGTAAATAAAAATTAGAATTGAACTCAAAATAGTTATGTGTTAAAATAAACCTTATGCTTGTAAGGATGAAATCTATTTGAATGGATGGGAGATTGCTGTTAATAAGATTTTCTTCAATGGCTTTAATGCCCAGGTGATGGGGAATGCAGGTATAAAGCGAGGAGACATCGCATGTCAACCATACGAAGTCTTCTTGCCACTTCACTCCTTCAAATATTTTTATGGTTTCAGTGGTGTCTTTTAGGAAAGACTTAGTACTTCGAACCAGAGGTTGGAGGAAGAAATCTATGTAGGCCGATAAATTGCTGGTAAGAGAATCTATTCCAGAAATTATCGGCCTACCTGGAGGGTCCACTAAGGTCTTGTGGACCTTAGGGAGATGGTAAAATAAAGGGATACTCGGGTCCCTATTGACCAGAAAATGGAATTCTTCATTTCTTAATATGCCTTGTACTTTTGCTTCAGTGAGAATAGACAATAAATCCTTAACATAAGTATTAGTGGGATTAAATGTTAGTTTTTTATATGTATGTGGATCGCTTAAGATTTTGTCTGCCTCCTTGAGGTAGTCTGCTCTGTCCTGTACAACTACTCCACTTCCCTTGTCCGCCGTTTTAATAATTATATTTGGGTTATTTTTGATGTTTTGGAGTGTTGTTCTTTCTTGTTTGGATAAATTGTCATTGAATTTGTTAACCCAAATACCTTGTTTATCTATCCATAATTTTGATAAATCTGTACTCACCAATTTATTAAAAATTTTGATGTGTTCACCTTGTGCACCTAGAGGATTAAAATTTGACGGTTTTTTGAAAGTAGTATGTCTAATCTGTTCACTTACTGGTTCCTCATGTGTACTGAAATCTAATTGTGTGCTTCCCTGTGTGGGATTTTCTTCATTTAGACTTTCTAGAATGTGTAATGTATCACTGTCATTTCCATTTAGGTGAATGTCCATTTTTGATATTGTTCTATCTAATGGCGATTGTTTTAAAAAATATCTTTTTAGAGTCATCTTTCGTATGTATTTCTGCAGATCAATATAAGTTTCGAATTTATTGGGTGCTCTCTTAGGGGCAAAATTGAGACCCTTGGCGAGAAGATTAAGCTCTTCATTATTCAATTTCTTGGAGGTTAGATCAAACACACACTCTTTATTTTTGGCTAATATCGCCTTCTGTATTCTTGTTCTCTGAACCTGTCTCCCTCCTCTCTTTCCTCGCTTGTTCTTTTTCTTTTTGCATTTAAATGTGCCTCTCTTCTCTCTATAGGCTCTTGATAGGAGGGGGGTGTGAGATTTAATCTTCTGTCTTCCCGTGAGTCTAAAAAATCCTGTGATTTAGGTTGACTTTTATTATTATGGCTAGATCTTTCCACTGAGTCTCTTCTTTGCAAATCTCTTTTATTAGTATTATTGTCCCTAGGTCTTGCTCCCTGATTAGCAAAGTCACTCTCTGTTTGGTGGCTTAAAATACGAAACCTGTTATTATAAGAGTTATAGTTATCCCTTCTAGAATCTTGTTGTGTAGATCTATTCTCTGTTGATCTATGATGACTGTAGTTGTGTGTATTATTATAATGTGGTTTATCCCTATGTAAGTGGGAGTATCCCTCATTTCTATAATAGTTGTTTTTATGAGCGTGTGGGTGTAGATACGGTCTATCCTTCATATCTCTAACTGGTGTATGTATATATATTTCCTCTTTATGGGGATTACTAACTTTATTATTATTAGTAGGATAAACTTGCTTCTGAGCCATCCGTGTATTGTTGGAATTGTTCACATTATCATTATTAGTTCTATATCCATCTGCCCCCTTGTTGTTAATATTGGATTTTTTATATGTAAAAACCTGATTATTTTTGTAATCATCCAAGTCTCTTTTAAGCTTAAGTTGCTTTTGTCTTGCTAGATCTTCATTAAGTTTATTATTCCGTGCTTGGATGTTTTTGTTTAATTTTTTCCACCTCTCTTCCTCCTTAAATGGTTGAATTTTAGGAAGGATAGTGTCAAGTGCTACTTTGACTTTTTTCAATTTCATTTCTCTGTATCTAACTAAAATTTTAATCAGAGTCATAGAACAATCTTGTAAGGCTTTTTCCCAGTCTGTAGTAAACTCTACCTCCTCCAAATCAAAGGCCGGGTATTTAAAAATTCTTAATCCCCTTGGGACTACCTCGTGAAGAACATAATTGTCCAATAATAATAAATCTTGCCATTCTTTACTATCACTATTAAGTAATTTTTCAAGATCTCTAAAGAGTTCTGTTGGATTCTCTAAAGTGTCTCCTGTATTGTTGCTAGTTTCTATATTCAACAAGTTTTGAGACCTTTGCCTATTATGTCTCAGAGAGCAATCACCAAAAACACCTGAATTGTCAATTTGTTCGGTTGTGTCCATTGTTCACCTTATATATATGTCGCTATTAAATGAAAAAATAAGTTATATAAAAAGGTCTCCAAATACGAAAATTATATATGAAATATACAGGATTATAAACTAAAATTATATTGCTAACGAGATGCGCTGCTCAAACACAGAAATATATACTTCAAACAGAAATAGGTAAAACCCAAATTAGCAGCGCTTCTCTATAACAGGCTAATTTATGTATATAGTCTAGATGGAAATTGCCTGATAAGTTAAGCAATATACATTGAGGTATATCAGTTGAAATATAGTTTATAACAAGATACAATAAATATTGGGACAGAGTAATGGTCCTATAAAAAACAACAAAAAATTAAAATTTACAATTTGCTGTTATTGCAGAAACTCAAATCACTATTCGTAGGAGAAGATAACAATACTTCCCAATAGTGTTGTGAATGGTGGGTGCCGCTCCAAGTGATGACACAGGGCTGCGGTCCTGGTCTTAGGAAGTGGCTGGAAAACAAAATAAAACACAGAGCGCACAGACTCACGGGAAGACAGAAGATTAAATCTCACACCCCCCTCCTATCAAGAGCCTATAGAGAGAAGAGAGGCACATTTAAATGCAAAAAGAAAAAGAACAAGCGAGGAAAGAGAGGAGGGAGACAGGTTCAGAGAACAAGAATACAGAAGGCGATATTAGCCAAAAATAAAGAGTGTGTGTTTGATCTAACCTCCAAGAAATTGAATAATGAAGAGCTTAATCTTCTCGCCAAGGGTCTCAATTTTGCCCCTAAGAGAGCACCCAATAAATTCGAAACTTATATTGATCTGCAGAAATACATACGAAAGATGACTCTAAAAAGATATTTTTTAAAACAATCGCCATTAGATAGAACAATATCAAAAATGGACATTCACCTAAATGGAAATGACAGTGATACATTACACATTCTAGAAAGTCTAAATGAAGAAAATCCCACACAGGGAAGCACACAATTAGATTTCAGTACACATGAGGAACCAGTAAGTGAACAGATTAGACATACTACTTTCAAAAAACCGTCAAATTTTAATCCTCTAGGTGCACAAGGTGAACACATCAAAATTTTTAATAAATTGGTGAGTACAGATTTATCAAAATTATGGATAGATAAACAAGGTATTTGGGTTAACAAATTCAATGACAATTTATCCAAACAAGAAAGAACAACACTCCAAAACATCAAAAATAACCCAAATATAATTATTAAAACGGCGGACAAGGGAAGTGGAGTAGTTGTACAGGACAGAGCAGACTACCTCAAGGAGGCAGACAAAATCTTAAGCGATCCACATACATATAAAAAACTAACATTTAATCCCACTAATACTTATGTTAAGGATTTATTGTCTATTCTCACTGAAGCAAAAGTACAAGGCATATTAAGAAATGAAGAATTCCATTTTCTGGTCAATAGGGACCCGAGTATCCCTTTATTTTACCATCTCCCTAAGGTCCACAAGACCTTAGTGGACCCTCCAGGTAGGCCGATAATTTCTGGAATAGATTCTCTTACCAGCAATTTATCGGCCTACATAGATTTCTTCCTCCAACCTCTGGTTCGAAGTACTAAGTCTTTCCTAAAAGACACCACTGAAACCATAAAAATATTTGAAGGAGTGAAGTGGCAAGAAGACTTCGTATGGTTGACATGCGATGTCTCCTCGCTTTATACCTGCATTCCCCATCACCTGGGCATTAAAGCCATTGAAGAAAATCTTATTAACAGCAATCTCCCATCCATTCAAATAGATTTCATCCTTACAAGCATAAGGTTTATTTTAACACATAACTATTTTGAGTTCAATTCTAATTTTTATTTACAATTACAGGGGACTGCGATGGGGACAACATTCGCCCCATCGTATGCCAATCTTTTTATGGATTATTTTGAAAATAATTTTATCTGGTCCAACAATCCCTATAGTGGACAACTTTACAAATATTTTAGATACATCGATGACGTTATAATCATCTGGAGAGGGAAAGAAGAGTCAGTAGTAAATTTTATTGAACATATTAACAATAACAACCTCAACCTAAAATTTACCAGTAAAACAGAAAAAGAGCGGATTGAATTTTTGGATCTCATATTATTTGTAGATAAGGATAGGAAAATTGCAGTTCAAAATTATCGAAAGCCAACTGATAAAAATGGATTTTTAAGTGCAAAGAGTGGGCATTTGCCCAGATGGAAAAGAAATATCCCTCTGGGCCAATACCAACGCATTCGTAGAAATTGTACACATTTAGACGATTTCTATGAAGAATCAGATATTCTGGACCAGAGGTTTAAAGAAAAGGGTTATGATGCGGGTCTTTTATCCAACATTAAAGATAAGGTTAAAAAGATGGATAGAAATAATATGCTTAATAAGAATAATGAACAACCCGATGGAAATACTATATGTAACATTGAAAAGACTAATGACATAAGATTTATCACTACATATAGTCAAGGGAGCAGAGATATAGAGAACATCTTGAAAAAACATTGGTCCATCTTGACTCTAGACCCTATATTGGGTAAAGTGTTGCCTGATGGACCAACTATGACTTTTAAGAAAAACAAAGATTTAAAAAACCTCTTAGCGCCTTCAAAACTTAAGAGCTTACCCAAACCCTCCGTAGCAAGAGAATCACATTGGCTCAGTAGAACCAATGGTACTTGGCCATGTGGAACTAAAAACTGTAATATGTGCAATCGCATCATAAAGGGGGATACTTTTAAAGATGCAAATAGCTCAAAAACTTTTAGATTACAGCATAAATTCACTTGCAAATCCACGTATGTGGTATATCTCCTCATGTGCGATTGCAAATGCGTTTATATAGGACGCACGAAAAGACTTATTAAAAATAGATTCAGTGAACATCTTAATAATATTAAAAACAAAGTTGATAATCACAGTGTACCTTACCACTTTTTAAACTACCACAATGCAAACAATTCTGGGTTACGCATTATGGTTATAGATTGGATCCCTCCCAACAGCTGTAAAAATAGATTAAGGAGTTTAAGGCAACGTGAAACATACTGGATCCACGAACTTCAATCCTTGAATACTGCAAGCAATCTGGGTCTCAATATAGACCTAGATTTACAAGCATTCATGTAACACATCACTGAACATTCCCCATGAAAACGGATAACTGCTTCTGAGACCATCCGTGCTCATTTCACATTGTGTACTTGTGGGTTTAAAAAACTTCTGTCTAAAACCCTCGGCAATTTAGCATCATCATAAGGCCACATTAGAAGTCTACCTAGTTTAAAAGTATCTACATTCTTTGTTACTTTGCCATAATAGATTGTAACAATTTTTCCATCATTCGTTCTAAATGTATAAATACATGATTCTAAATGTAGCATTTTATGTTGAAATAACACTGTCTAATGTTGTTGCATTGATACTTTGACTTTTTATATTTTTAAAGCTTATTCAGAAAGGACGTTTTGTTTATTAGTAACATGCAAGACTTACCTAAAACTTCACTGATGAGTCACAACCAATGATATGACTCCTTTGAGAGGCACGCCTTACCGGGACTGTTTAAAAGACCTAAGTGACGTCACTCCAAACATCCTCTTGAGAAAGTCAGGTCGTAGCCTGAGGAAACGCGTCGAGGCGGCACAAAAGGAATTTCTCCCAGCTTCCCTGTTATCAATGCCATTTGGAGTATCCCTCGGCATAAGCTGAATTCTCACACGGCGATCCGGAAGCCGATTTGGGGATTGTGAGCTACGAGGTGACGGACATCACACCCCTGACATTTGGTGATACATTCTGGGATTGGTTTTATTGTGCCTGTTTATTTTGCAACACTGTACGTGCGATTTACACGTTCTTTTACTGTTTGAAATTAAATGATTTTACACTTAGAGTGGGTTGCGCTCTGTGTTTTATTTTGTTTTCCAACACATGTCTTTGCACTATAGAAAACAGTCCAAAGTCCAGCACCCTTAAATGCCCAATGCACGCTGCAGGGTTCCTGCAAACCCCCAAATGGATACAAACAAAAGATGCAGCAGCATAAGTATTTTACCAATTTATTATGGCACAAACAAAGTCCACAACGTTTCGGGTGTTACCCCTTAATCATGTGAATACATAATGGCACTTGAGTCTGTCCTTATATACCTTTACACAGGTGTAATCAAATAGTAATTGACAACATGTTAGTAAATTACAACTCCTCAATAATGTTACACCCTCTAGTGGTTATTTCATGTCATTACAACCTTGAATTTACATATTTTCATTATCCTTTAACAAATGGTATAAAAAGAACAAAGTACACAAAAGATCACTTAAAAACAGATTTAAAATCATGGAAGGCAGATATAATCACGAATCTCATCAAACTTAGAGGAGTACTATCCATTTAACAGAATCTGGAAAATCCTAAGAGGTTTTTTTTGTTTTGTTTTTTTTTTAATAAAAAAAAAGGGTCCAATCTAGATCTTTATTCATCCCTTTTGGCAGCAAAGTCCCCAACTTAAAGATCCAAAAAGCCTCTCTTTTCTTTAATAAGTTTTCCCTATTACCTCCTCTCCTAGGTCTATGCACCTGTTCTATAATCTGGAACCTGAGTTGAGAAATGTTATGTTTAGCCTTAATAAAATGATGGGCAACAGGGGCCTCTAAAATCCCCCCTCCTGATACTAGATTTGTGTTCATTCATTCTTTCACGGGCTTTACGTGTCGTCTCATCCACATTTGCACTATAGAAAGCATTGCCACCTGATGAGAAAGTGCAACTACCTATTAAATGCACTTCCATTTTTTGCTGTTATTTAATCTGACATGATAGTCATTGGTCAGTTATCTAACATTGAATTAATTCCACCTTAAATGTCTACCTACAGGTACATCCTGGTAACTTTAGTCACATGTTTGATTCAACCAATAAGTGAAGGGCAAGCACTATTTATTTTAGCCATTTTTACCTGGGAGTATGCTTATGATTAAGGCTGCACTAGCCGAAACATGTAAGGCATACTTTCTAGCTTTGCATTCTTTCTTACTTATTTTAATGTATATGAAATAAAGATCGTTTTTATCATTCATCCTGGGAGAAGTGCCGGCTTTTTCTTTCTGCAATTCAAGCTATATATATATATATATATATATATATATATATATATATATATATATATATATATATATATATATATATATATAGATATATATATATATATATATATGTTTTAAATATGATCTGTTTATTTTAAATTATTATGAAGATTAGGCACAATTCCTTTATCTGAGAATTTGCTGTTATCTGAGCCAGCAGCCTTTCCAAATTAGAATGTGTATTAGATCTTCAAAGAGAATCTAGTGAGCCATTGTGTTAATTACTTTCTTCCTGAGCTTCAAAGAGGTCATTATAGACAGTATGTCTGTATATCTCCACATGGGGTCATTACCTGATCACTTTTATTTCATAGATTTTGAACTGAGCAAATGTGATTTAGCATATTGAGTAGGGAGGGGGTCTGATGTGTAATCAGCAAGACATATCATGTCTGATCTCAGATTTGCAATACACAGAATGTATTCAGCAATAAAATAAACATGCTCAAATTTAATATTTGATAGATTGCATACGTATTTTATCTTATTATATATATATATATATATATATGTGTGTGTGTGTTATCTACTGACATTCACAGATACCCTGACATAATTCCCCCTTCCAATTTAAATATATGTAGGACACATGTATTTGAACTGGCTTAAAGTCAGTGGTATTTGGTGAGTGTACTGATGGTATCCATCATAGATAATCTTATGATGAAGAGAGTCTGTTTCGTTCCTCACATTTATGCTCGTTAGCTAGACATCTTTAAACTACAATATTTCTTTAGTGCATTTGGGGATATGACATTTCATTCTTCCTCTATGACTTGTAGTTAGGATTTAGGATGGCACGCTCGCAACTGATTAATATGGACCCATTTATAATTTTTAGGGCAACTGGAGATATTTTGTCAGTAATGACAAAAGGACCCTTCCATGATGGAATTTCTTCCCCTTAACCTGATCTCTTCCAAAGTTATAAAGATAAACTTTATCATTTATTTCATATTCCTTTTTGGATGTTTTGAGATCATAATAGGTTTTAGCGGCAGTTGCGGACTTCTCTATGTTCCTTTGAGTAAATGCAAAGGCATATTGCAGGTGCTTCCTTAAATTTTCCACATATTGGTGCATATTGGCAGCATTTAGCAAGTTCTGGTCTGATGTACGGTACAGTAGATGTTGAGGTAGAACCATTCTTCTACCAGTCATCAATTCAAAAGGTGACATCTTAGTATCACTACTTGGAGTTGCTCTTAATGCCATTAGGACTAGAGGTAATTTAACATCCCAGTCTTTACCTGTTTCACTCACAAACTTTTTGTGGATTTTCACAATGGACTGGTTGCAACGCTCCACTCCACCACTTGATGCAGCTCTATATGCAATATGGAGCTTTTTTTTACCCCTAGTATTTTCCACATTTTGGTCATCACTTTGCTAGTGAAATGATTGCCCCATCGGATTCGATTTGCTAAAGTAAACCAAATCTGGAAAACATGTGGTTGATGAGCAATGCTGCGCATGTTTCAGCACTATTGTTAGGTCCCCTGATGTACTCTACCCATTTAGTGAATAGGCATGTTACTGTCAACATGTATTTGTTACCTCTTGATGACCAATTTGTATATCTGGCCATGGCATTACCATCCCCCCTTTTCTGCAATGGCGCTCTATGTGTTGGCGCAGTGGGTTTGAACTGTAGACAGATTAAACAACCTTGACAGTAGGTTTGAACATCCTTCAACATGTTGGGCCAAAAGGCATAGTCACATAATATTTCATACGTTAATTTTGCGCCACGATGACCAGATGTGAGGCATCATGGGCATGTTGAAGCATTAGACCTCTGAACTTTGTAGGTACCACACATTGCTGGATACCAGTTTTGGAGGTTCTAATTAACAAACCATCCTGTAACTTGAATTGTGATCTGGATTTCATTAAAATTCTAAGATGTTCCTTGCCATTAATGTCCTCTTTTGAGATGGGGTTGCTTTCAGGATCTTCTATGTGTTTATGGAAGATGCCTATAATGTGGTCTTCTTTTTGACTAGTGATCAGGTCCTCACTAGGAGAATCCTGACTCCTTTGTACCAGGTTAGGTTTACTTTGTTGTTTAGCCTGGTTTCTAGTAATGGATTCTACCTGAATTGCACCCATTAAGTGGTCAATATTGAGGAGTTCTCCAGTTATGGCTCCTTGTTTGGCTAATGAATCCGCAAGATAATTGCCTTCCTTATCAGGACCTAGAATCCTGGAATGACCCTTGGTCTTTTTCCAGTGTATGGTTAACCCATTTGAAACCACTAGATTATCAACCTCGCAGAACAATTTGCCATGTTTGACTGGTTTGTTGTTAGTTTTCTGCATGCCATTTCTTTTCCAAGTTGGCAGGTATTCAACAAAACTGTCACACACATAATTTGAGTCAGTAATGATCACAAATTCATGGATACCTTGCTCAATAGCAATTTCAATGGTTTTTAGAACAGCAGTTAGTTCTGCTACTTGACTGGATCTCGTTCCAATGTTGAAACCTACAGAAATATCTGGGAATCCATTTGCCCAAGTTATACCAATGCCAGCAAATAATCTGCGCTCATTTTAAATAGTGGCATGGTAAGAACAACCATCAACATATACCCAAGGTAATGTTTGACACTGGTCCTCATTATATATATTTATATGGGGAAAGCAATTGTTCCTCCAGGAACTCATCTTCTAATAACTCTTCTCCATGATCCTTAGCAGTACAGTCGTGGAGCTCAGCAAGCCCTTGTACAACTGGGTTCTTCTTATTTTGCTTATAGCAAATTTCTAAAGGCCAGCCTTGTAAGGAAAGAGTCCAAGCTGTTATGCGGCTATTATACAGGTTCCCATCTCTTATTCTCTCACTTTGCAGATATAGCAAAGGCTGGTGGGCCATTTCTACAATAATTTTCTTGCCCTGTATATAGCTGCAGAGATTTTCTAGAGCCCATACAGTAGATAAAGGGCTTTTTCGCAATAACTACATTTTATTTCTACAGGGGATAGAGTTTTGCTCGCATAAGCAATGACTTTCTTAAATTATCATGCTTTTGGTAAAAAAAAAGCACTCATGCTTATATCTGTGTAACCTGTTTCTAAATAGAAAGGTGTACCACCTTCAAGGTACGCTAAGGTGCTTGAGTGAGTTTCCTCTTCAGCTCTCTGATGGCTGTCTCTTGAGTCTCACTCCAGTGTCATTTCACATCCTTCTTTAGAAGAAGTAGCAGTGGTTTATCTAATGCTGCATAATTATCAATAAATTTGCGAGAATAATTTGTCATACCCAGGAATGATCTCAATTCCTTTAAGTTAGTTGGGTGTTTAGAACTTATTATAGTTTCCACATTTTTCTTCTGAGGATTTAACCCTTCAGAAGTAACTTTGTGTCCCAAGAAGTTTACAGGAGTGCGGCACCATTGAGTTTTTTGTAGGGATAATTTGACACCTGCCCTTTTAAGTTGGCTGAGGACATGTTTAAGTACTGTGATGTGTTTTTCAAAGTCTGTGCTTTTGATTAAAACATCATCAACATAAGATAAGGTTCCCCTTTCCAGTGCATCAGGCATAGGCTTATGCATGAATACAGCAAATTCATGTCCTGAATATATGTATCCAAACGGGAGCCTTTGGAATGCATACTGGACCTTTTGTAACGAGAACGCAAGTTTATACCGGTCCTCCTCATGTACCTTTATGGTCCAATAGCCCTGTGCACAATTGATGGCAGTGAATATTTTGGATCCCTGCATCTGCGCTAGGCGCTGGTCAATATATAGCACAGGCCAGCCAGACATGTTCACTAATTTGTTTAGCTGTTTTAAGTTAGCACACAAATGCCATTGTCCATTGGGCTTAAGAACACCTAGAATAGGATTGTTATAAGAGCTGTGCGCACCTGTCGTATAATACCCCTTTCTTCCAAGTTTCTTATGATTTCTGCAAAAGAATCATATGAGGTTAAAGGAAGTCTGAATTGTTTAACAAAGACAGGTGGTGCATCAGGATCTGTTTGGATTCTTGCAGTGTGTAAGTCTGTAGTTCCGCAGTCATAAGAATCCCTAGCAAAAATATCCTTGTTCTCCATCAGGAGTTCTCATAGCAGTTGGCATTCATCATCACTGGAACAGCCATTAGCTAAGGAGATTTGCTCTTCGATTATTTGCTGAAATCCTGGAAACATTTCAGGCTGTCCTATCTCCTAGGCTTCTTCCAACCTAGAGGTGAGATCCCCTTGATTATAATTTACATTGCCCCCATGATTCTGGGCATTGGGGTATTCTTGCTTTTTGATCGGCTGATCAAATACTAGGGAGGCTTCTTCAATTTTACAGATGCTTTCCTCTTAGCTGAAGGGATAAATAGACTGAATTGTAAATAGTCCTTCTGGCAAAGATGCAAAGGATTGTTCTATTAATTGTTCTTCAGTTAAGTATCCTTCAGGTATTAGCCCAATTACATTATTCTGGAATCCAAAAGTATAGTAACTTGATTCCAGCGCATATTCTATGGTAGTTCCCTTGGACAAGGTGATATCCTGTGGGGTCATGTTATGCACAATAACATGTATTGGAATAGCTCCAATATTTACCATAGGAGTATGGGTCATTGTTATACCCAGACTTTGCATTCTATGGAGATACAAATTAGTGTTTCAGAAGTTTTTAATTTCTGACCTCTTTTTACCTGTAAGGATAAGAGGAATTTATCAGCCCCAGCTGGAATTACAACATCTATTTATATGGCATAACTATGTAAGAGATCGTTGCCAATATATATTTGATTATTTAAAACTAAAAACAGGTGCTTTGCTGATTTATTACCTATGGAGATAGATAATAAACACTTAGCTGTGATATTATAGCTTTCACACTTGTCATCCAGGCCATGGACCAAGAGATCTTGGGGAGAAAGATATTTAATCACTTTAGGTTAAGCTATCTGTGCTAATAAACCTTCACTTATATAGCTAGCTTCCTGTTTTAAGCTTAATTTGGCATACTTGGTTTTTCCAAGGTCATGCACTTGCATAGGGATAAATAGATCATCCTTAACTTTCTCAATTTCTGCAAGGAACTAAGAGTGATCTCCCTTGTGGAGAGTTAATACATCGCCGTCAAAGGAAATATTTGCTATTTTTCCAGGCAAAATTTTAAAAATATTACCATCAGAGCCACTTAAAGGAGTCTGATCATCTATTTGTAGGATAGAGATTTCACGTACAGAGTTATTCCTGAAATGAATCTCCACAGCATCTGGCTTCTCTTCCACCACGTTTTTAGGAGATCACTACCAATTATTAAACGATCAGTTGGCAGATCCACTATAATGACAGGGTGTCTTATTACCCTGTTCCCCAGCCTTAGCTTTAACCATGCCGTACCGTGAACTTTGAGAGAGTCACCCCCAACACCTATTAGTCAATTATTGAATTCTTTTAGTTTAGGCTTGTGGGGTGTTAGCTCATTTAGCTGTGTGTAGTACCTGTGGGATAAAATAGTTGCCTGAGATCCAGTATCAATTAATCCCATGATAGGGTTGGAGACTGAATCCTGGAGTTCAGCTAATACATAATATCTCCCTGCAGTTTCTACCATTTCACACATAAAGTTAGCATGATTACACATCTGTGGGCTGCGCCACAAGTTACCTGAATCCGCCACGTTACCTGATGCAGAAGAATTTTCATTCTTACCAGTCCTTTCCTCTGTAATTGATTTGACAGGGTTCCTGTGTACTGCATCTGTGGGAATAAAGTTAGGAGAAAACTGCAAAGGAAGAGGTTTGTTAGAGCTTCCAGGCTGAAGTTGCTTGTCATGACAGCTAAAACTCCCATTTCTCGGCTGTAGGGATAGAACATGATTAGTACCATTATTGACATTTATCATTTCATTTGGTATATCTCTCCCCTCTCTCTCAACTAATACCGCAGTATTTATGACTGTGCCTGTGGCCCACTGCTGGCCACTGGCTGCATCCCTAAAAAAGGATTATTAGGGTTCTAAACCGTCAGAGCTTGACTCATATTAGAAAATAGTGTACATAATTGACTTACTTGCATACTGAGTTGGCCCACTTGATTGGACAAGCTATTTCTACCCATGGATCAATTTTTTTATGTCCCAGGGATCCCTCAGAATCATAGCTATTATTTCTATTTTGATGTGGTTGTCTTTGGGGTTCAGCATTAATGTCTTGGGGAGCACTATTTACTTGGGGTGTCTGGTTACCCTGAGAGTATTTTCGCCACTTTTGGTATTTATTTTTACAGGGGTACCAATTACCTTGTGGGTGTTCATCTCTTTGTGGATAATTATTTATCTGGGTATGCCCCCCATTTTGAGTATATACTCTCTGCGCCTCGGCCCTTGATGGGGGAGGAGCAGAGTTAGAACTTTATGGGGAAGGCTTGTTTTCTCAGGCCACTTCCGCATATGTTTTCTTTTTAAACTCTAAGTTTAGGGGGCTAGGTGACACCCTAGTTTCTGCCAAAATTTTGGGGCTGGGCCTTGGTTCCCTTTTAACCCCCTGTTCACCGGACTGCTGAATTAAGTATAACTTTGTACTCTCTTTGATCAACCAGTCCAATGAGCAGTTCTCATCAAAGTCTCTAGCCAGATTCATTTTGATGTGTGAGGGCAGTGCTTCAAAAAATAAATTCACAAATTCTGAGCTCTAAAATTTGGGGTAATCTTTCGGCCATACTGTATGCACTTTTTAGTGCACAAAGGAATTTAATTGGGCTTTGATTCGCGCCACATTTCAAACCGTATACAGGCGCTTTAGCAGCTGCGGTCGTGCAATAAAAACCAAACACCTTTTTGCACTGTCGTCTTGTTTCACTCCAGGAATGAGCATTCATATCCTTTAGTGAAGCAAAGAATTTGTGATGTTCACTTTCAAATACCCAGGGCAGAAAATTTATTTTTAATTTTTACCAACGGAAATTTATTTTTATTTTTTTTAAATAATTAATAAAAAAAATTTCGAGATAATAATTTCTATTTACTACAAAATATGTTATATCAATGTGATAAAGATAATAATCTCAGCAGTGCCTCCAGATAATATGTCGGTATATACCAGGGTTATAATACAATTTATTTATTTTTCTTTAAAATAACCTCCAATTAAAATGTATATACGAAACAATTGAAATTAATATTTATTCCTAAATTCTTGAGATTAGTTAAATTTATAAACACATTTAAATATATTAGGTAGAGACTAGCTTATGAGTCAATTATACATGTTTATTCCGTTATAATAAATTATAATATTCTATACCACAGATCATAAAAATATTTCTCTAAAATTAACCTTACTTACAATAAACACCATGCATGAGATTTCCAGCATAGTCTATAATTATCCAGCTTAGTTCACTCCAAATATCAGAATATGGACTATTATCTTAACAATGCTTAGTTAAACAATATAACAAAATACTTTAACAGCCAATTGATATGCCAATTTATCTAAGCTGAAATAACCTCTTATTTAGTCACCGTAAAAAAACAAGTTTTAAAATATATCACAATAGCTACAAATAACTTAATACACCAGAGAAATTTAACTACAATAACCAGTTATATGAGATTTCGCAATAGTAAAACTGATTTATAAATATAAAGTGCAAATTCTTTTCTAGCAAGTAAAATTATTTAGCATTAATGTGACTAGTTAAAACTACACAGGACTATGGATATAAATTTAAAATACGAATTGTGCTCTTTAAATTACCAACTGCAATCTAACTGTAGCAACAAAATACCTTTGATTTAAATATTATATATAGAGCAGCCATACGTTACCACATAACCAAATGAGTGTTCAGCTTCCAGAATTTCTTGTGGGTCATCTAAGAAGAATTTAGTCCACTGTTGTCCAAGAAAGTGTCCCAAAATGGCAGCGAATATACTTGGCACAAAACCTATGTATTTTTCTCTCCAAAAATTATGCTTCTTTGAGTCTGTCCCTTTGTCTAGTGCGTCGGTTCAAAGATATAACCCCTCCTTTTTTTCTTTAATCATTTCCACAAGAATTGGATAGGCCCTTACCGATGCTTGTCTCTGATTCGCCCTCGGATCTGAACATATCATTGGTTATTTGAGAGACGCCTCCCTGAGCAGCCAGATATCTTTTGGTTGTAATACCATTTTTGAACTAAAAGTGGCAGCAGGCAATCAGAAATGCAGTTTTACCATCAAATATTGCTGCAGTTTAAATATCCCCCCTAAAATGTTTATTAAATATACTATAATTTCTTGTATTAATAAACTATATGTTCTACCTATATTGAATCATATGGTATAATTTAATCTGAGTAATTCAAGACTAAATATGAGTATATTCCACTTATAATATCTCTACAAATATATATATATAGACTTCCTATACATTCGGATACCAGGTCTATGCATAAACTTAAATTTATACAATATATCTATCTGATGTATACTTCCATAAAACTCTACTTATAATATTTATATTATGAGGGGATTCAAAAGAATTTTAATACCCTCAGCATGAATTTGATTAATATATCAATTTATATTCTGATATAACATTGTTTTGAATGTATGAAATACGAATAAGGTTTAATTCATTTACGGCTAGATTTGGAGTTTGGCGGTAGATGGGCTGCTAACGCTACGCGTGGTTTATGTATAACGCACGGCATTGTTTGACTCTGGTATTTAGAGTTCAAAAAAGACCATCTAACGATGCTCCTAACGCGTGTATTTCACACGCGGAATCCTGCCCGCGTTAGACAGTCTCCCATAGAGATCAATGGAAAAGCAAAATAAATAGCTTTTTTCACCTAACACTCGATCTTGCGAGAAATACGCACAGCTCGGTCATATGACGCATACCACATCATGCACAACAATAACACGCCGCAAATGTCACAACAACAATCACTCAACAAAGCACATAAGCATTACACATTCACAAGCGGGGGATTTTTATTAAAATTTAATACAGGGAATACGCATATACTTTAAGATGCAGAAATACGCTAAATAACAACAAGGAAAAAAATATATATACATACACTAGCAAAATAATCGCATTCAATATCACTATATATTAGGACAAACATACATATACAACACTTCACTAATAACACACCATCGCAAATTCACATTTAAACAGAATACTATTGGACAATGTTATAGAAAACGAGCACTATGACATCATCGAATTCTACACATTCCACAAATACTAACTCCAAATGAGCATGCGCAAATTCACACAACTAATACACATTGCACTAATATTAATTGCTAATTAAGCACACCTGAACACAATTTACAACGGAAATTGGTACATCATTAAACATTTACACAGGGTATATAAGCACCACACAAGCATGGCTTCTTTGACTGTGTTGCTGGTGGGTCTTTGGAGATTGGAGGTTTAAGATTAGAGAGTTTGTGCATTATTGTGAGTGAGTTAGTGTTAGTGTGAGAGAGTCAGTTGTTAGTGTTATCGTGAGTGAGTTAGTGGGAGTGGGAGTTAGTGGGAGTGGGAGAGAGTCAGTTAGTGGGAGCGTGAGTGAGTTAGTGGTAGTGGGAGTTGTTAGTGAGAGTTAGTGGTAGTGTGAGAGAGTCAGTTAGTGGGAGCATGAGTTAGTGCTAGTGTGAGTTATTGAGAGTTAGTGGGAGTGTGAGTTAGTGAGAATTAGTAGTAGTGTGAGTTAGTGAGAATTAGTAGTAGTGTGAGTTAGCGAGCGAGTGATTTTTCTGTACACTTAACACATTTACACGCAAACACATTCAATACATACATACACTTATCAATAACACTACATACACTCCATACCCCATACCCCCTCATACTACACTCCATACCCCATTCCCTGTAGTCCCATTCCCTTTCATCCCATTTACTCTTATCCCATACCCCATCCCCATCCCATACCCATCCCCTAGTTACAATTAGTTTACATATCCTCCTTTTAGTCTTCTTCTTCTTTTTGTTTATTTAAATACTCCTTACCCTCTTTGTTTTTTTAGATCCCTCTCACACTTTCAGCACTTATTTTGTCTTTTTAGTTCTTTATTTTGACCCCCTTTCATTTCATCACACTCACTTTTTGTTTGATTATTTGGGGTTTAGTTTAGGGAACAGATGGAGGGCAGGCAGGGGAGAGGTAGAGGGGGGAGGAGAGGGAGGGGGAGAGGAACAGGGCAGGAAGGGGGGCAGGAAGGGGGGCAGGAAGCGGGGGTGGAAGCGGTGGGTGGACCCAGCCACTTGGTTCAAGATGAACAAGTGGCTGGGCCCAGTGGCGGACAGAGTAGGGCTTCACAGTCCGGGAAACAGAGGGCATCGTCACAGGGGAAGGCCAAGGCGACTAGGGAGGCGAGGTTTTCGGTGGAGGAGAAGGAGGCCCTCGTAGAGGCCTATATGGCCAGGTATAGGAGGCTGCAGCACCAGAAGACCACCCCGACTGAGAAGAGGAAGCTGTGGCATGAGATAAGGAATGCAGTCAATGCAGTGGGTGGCCGGAACAGAGATATGGACTCTATAAAACATCGCTACCGGGACTGTAAGATGGATCTCAAGAAAAAGTTAAGCCTGGAGGCCCAACATTCCGCAGGAACCGGTGGCGGCCCTGCCCTGGAAATCGAGTACTGCCGATGGGAGGAAATGTTGCGGCCCAGCATCTCCGAGGTGGATGTAGTCGGTATCGGAGGAATTGATACCGGGAACCTGCCATTCTCATCTGACGGTAAGCTTATTTAAGAATAAATTCACATACGAATGTATTTCAAGGGACACTATACGCAAACCTTTTCTTTCATGATTAAGGTAGCGAATACAATTTGACAAAACATTCAAATGTACTTATATTACCTAATTTGAATCATTCTTGAGATATATTTTAATGAAGAAATAGCCATGCACACGGTGAACCAATCACAGGAGGCAGCTATATTCAGCTAACAATCAGCATCTTCTAAGCATATTTAGATATGCTTTTCAGCAAAGAATATCCAGAGAATGAAGCTAATTAGATAAGAAAAGTACATTAGAAAGTTGATTATAAATGTATGCTTCTAAATCATGAAAGATAAAACATTGGGTTTCATGTCCCTTTAAGGATCAGATTAATGCTATAACGTTATTTACACGCATTCACAATTACTTTGCGGTTACATCAGTATCTAGGCTATAGGTTAGGTGTGCATTTAAACAGACTGAAAACAAACGCTAAAACATTCAGATTTAACAGAGATATCACAAACACGGTTTAGAAAATGCGGAAATCGTATTGATTGTTAGATTTCAAAGTGGATTAATGATGCTGCCTTTGTAATTGTATCGTAAGCTAAGTCATTTAAAGCTTGATTTGAAAATATGCTAATATATACATTTTTTATTTTTTCAAATATACAGAGTCTGGGGAGGAGGCAGCACAACAAATACAGCCTCCATCTCCCCGGGATGAGAGTGGTGGGGAGGAATTTCCACTTCGGAGGGAAGAGGCCCCCCCTGATGAAGAGGGCACGGAAGCAGATGAAGAGGCCCCGGAAGCAGAGGAGGAGGCCGTGGAACCAGAGGCCCCTCAAGGACCCGCACCCCGCCGTGCACGGGCACCCCGCCGTGCACGGGTACCCCGCCAAGCACAACAACAGGAAATAGCGGAGGTGCGGGTTCTACTAGACTACATAGACCAGATGCGTAACTCCCGGATACAAAATATAGAAGGCCGAACTCGAATTCTTGAAGGACAAAACCAAATAATTGAAGGCCAAAACCAAATAATAAACATACTTAATAGAATAGAAGAAGGGCACAACAGAATCATTAATCTACACCAAGAGATGTTTAATTTTTTCCGGGAGGCGCATGCTGGTCTGCCTCCTGGTCCACCTCTTGCTGCTGGGCCTCCTGCTGCTGGGCCTCCTGCTGCTGGGCCTCCTGCTGCTGGGCCATCTTCTCCTGCCGGGCCATCTTCTCCTGCCGGGACATCTCCTCCTGCCGAGCCATCTCCTCCTCCTCAGCCATCTTCTCCTCCTCAGCCATCTTCTCCTCCTCAGCCATCTTCTCCTCCTCAGCTATCTTCTCCTCCTCACCTTGGTCATCCCAGTACTCTTCCTTCCACTCTTCCCACAACATCTCCAAGGAGAACTCGTCAGAGTCGGCAGTTGCCCCTCCCAGAGCCTCAGCCCCGTGGGAAGAGGGGAAGGAAGAGGAAGTATTTGTTTTCATGTTTAATGTTTTTTTTATTTAATGTGTAATGGATAGGTATGTGATGATGTGGTTTTCATACACTTGTGGACCACACTCTGTATATAATCTACTTCTATGGGACCGGGTCCATGGAGGCAGATTGTTTGCAGAGTGTGGGTTATAAGTGTGTGAAAACCACATCATCACATACCTATCCTTGTTCATGATATTGATTGGTTTCTGTGATGTGATGTCCAAACTGTTTCCCGAATCGCAAACAAAATTACCATTACAATTATCCATGATGGCATATTACTGTTTGAATGCCAATAACACAGCTTAAAGGGACAGTCAGAAAATTATTGATTACAAAGAAAACACTGTATTACGCATTATCAAGTTGGAAACAACAAAACATGGAGAAATACGTGTGACTTATGTGCTTACCCTTGTATCTATGACTATGAAAAATTACCACTTATTTGTTGTTCTGACATAACAACATTTTAGATATCAATGATCAATACATGGTAAATAATATGCTGTATGAGCACAAGGTTTTACATATACAAATGCTATCCAAATGCCCTCTAGTGGTCAAATTGTATAATGATTACATGCACTCTTCAAGCTCTAAGAAATGAGCACACGAACCTCATAGGTTTAGCTAGCAAATTAAAATAAACACAGACAAATGATTAATTGGTGAGAAACCTTTGATATCATTGATATTACAAAATTGACTTTTAGAATAATGCAAAACATTATTTGTTTTCTAAACTGTCCCTTTAACAAAATTACATATGCTAACATATATTTGAAGATTGTTGGTATATCTACATGTACTTGTTCAAACAATAAATATTGAAATCAGATTTATATTGACGTGTTAAATAAAGTCTATTTTCTTAAAGAGACATTATTGTGTTAATTTATTTTTAGAAAGACATTTGTTTTAACAATGAATATGTTTTAAAGTCCTTTTAGGAGTGGGGGGTGAAAATATGCTAACAATAATATATTTGGAGATTAACCAACGTGGAACTCATACATGATACAAAAATAAACATTTGCATTAAAGGGACAGAATACTATATTTTTAACAGAACTGTATGTAATAGACACTACTAGAAACAACAAGATTAACATATACTGATATCAATATTACAAAGCTTTAAACACTTTCAAAGAAAATCGGGTTATCTCTATTGAAAATATAGATGAACCCCCATTACAACCGTAAAACAAGACAATACCCCATCATTAACATATGAAAAGACCCTTTACACAAACAGGAGAAAGCTGGAGATGGTACTCACATGAAACTCAGAGGCTTGGCGAGGAGTCTGAAAATTACTTACATTTTCTTTGAACAGAAGCAAAATGAAACGTGTATTTGTTAAACAATGGACTATCTAACTAGAGACAAAATAAAAAGTTTTGATTTATAATGTGAGTGTCTAATGAACCTTTAATAGAATATACGACGAAATTACATTTAGAAGAAGTCGGCATCATATATTTAGCATATGATAAAGATAAATGCATATTGATTACTTTATTCTAACACAATAGCGCATATTTATGAATTAGATATCTTTAACATTAAACACAACAGTCATTTTACATAAAAAGGAACATATTGTTGACAAACATATTAAACAACATGGACTATAGAGATTTGCACTTGCCTCGAAATATCTTATGCATGAAAACATTTTGCTTTCGTTCGTTTATTCAACCAGACATCCAGCAAAAGAGAATGTGGTGGTCTTTATCAGCTATGGTTCAACAATGTAACATGATGCAAACAATCCATATTCGCAATGTTTTTAAACTTGGCTTCATTCACAAACGTGTTTAACGTGCACAAACAAATATTGCGGGACTACGTAATACAATCAGACGTTTTTTTACCTTTGCATGTGACGTCTTAATTAACATGGCGCTTCCTTGATCACGTAAGAACGCAATCCAAAAAAAGGCCCATTCCTGATCACGTAAGAACGCAAACAAAAAAAAAGGCGCATCCTTGATCGCGTAAAAATGACATCCAATAAAAGGTGCATCCTTGATCGCGTAAAAACGTCAGTCAATACAAGGAATCATTGGACAGCCTGGCAGGTGACGTCTTAAGCAACATGGCGCATCCTCGATCGCAGAAAAACCGCAGCCAATACAAGGACTCAGTTGACAGCTTGGCATATCACTAAGAAACGTATTTATATTTTTGAAACTAGTATGTGTCTAGATTGATATCTAGGAATGTCACAAAATCATGATTCATCTTTTCGGACTTGACTGTCCCTTTAACTATAGCTATGGTGTATATCTTTAACATTTAAAAGATACACATGAGAAATACATATGCCATTGATGTTTTAAGATATGTTTAGATTGTTTGGGAATAACAATGATGACACATGTATTGATCAAACGGGTCATTTATTCAAGTTGAAATATGGTCAGACTACCTATAGCCATATATGGGAGGAGAAGTATTTTTTAACAATATTTTGAAAAACATATTCCTCATATAAAATATGCGCATTACACACAGAGATTGATTTGGTTACACTTTTACAGATAAGATAGAATAGAAAATGAAATACATGTGCTGTCAACATTACAATAAGATTGTTTATTATTAAGATTATATGTCCTTGTTCATGTAAAAAGGACAAAAACGCTTTAGAAATGGAAATACATTCATTAACAATTGTGCTCACCATCACTTAAAGGGACATGATTTTTATTTATAAAAAGAGGATACACAGACAGGGATTATATCATTGTATCAATCCTCAGATCATTTGTTAAAGGTGCATCAATTCATGCAGAGTTTATAAATACACACATGGATGTGAAATTTGAAATATACATATATAACAATCTTTATATACATATATAAAACTATTACTATGCTAATCATAATCATGCAATGATAAAGATTTTAGATAACAATATAAAGACAAAATTAAAAATTACATTGGAGATGTTAATCTTAAAGTCATTTACAATTGTATTACATATATGATTCAGGAAACAACATTATTTTGGGTATGTCCCTTTAAGGATCAACCAGATAAAATAGAGATTTCAATCAATGACATGAATAAGGAGGACAAAGAATCGTGCAATGACATGTCTTTTATTAGTATGTCAGAAAACAACAACGTTTATAAATAATATGGTAAAGATCTGGAAAATGGAGACATATGACAAGGTAACAGAGTGCATCACAGTCCATGAAGAGAGTTGCCAAGGGCCACCATAGCCCCATTGGAGCCATATGACAAGGTAACAGAGTGCATCACAGTCCATGAAGAGAGTTGCCAAGGGCCAGCATAGCCCCATTGTAGATATATGACAAGGTAACAGAGTGCATCACAGTCCATGAAGAGAGTTGCCAAGGGCCAGCATAGCCCTATTGTAGATATATGACAAGGTAACAGAGTGCATCACAGTCCATGAAGAGAGTTGCCAAGGGCCACCATAGCCCCATTGGAGCCATATGACAAGGTAACAGAGTGCATCACAGTCCATGAAGAGAGTTGCCAAGGGCCAGCATAGCCCCATTGTAGATATATGACAAGGTAACAGAGTGCATCACAGTCCATGAAGAGAGTTGCCAAGGGCCAGCATAGCCCCATTGTAGATATATGACAAGGTAACAGAGTGCATCACAGTCCATGAAGAGAGTTGCCAAGGGCCACCATAGCCCCATTGGAGCCATATGACAAGGTAACAGAGTGCATCACAGTCCATGAAGAGAGTTGCCAAGGGCCAGCATAGCCCCATTGTAGATATATGACAAGGTAACAGATTGCATCACAGTCCATGAAGAGAGTTGCCAAGGGCCAGCATAGCCCCATTGTAGATATATGACAAGGTAACAGAGTGCATCACAGTCCATGAAGAGAGTTGCCAAGGGCCAGCATAGCCCCATTGTAGATATATGACAAGGTAACAGAGTGCATCACAGTCCATGAAGAGAGTTGCCAAGGGCCAGCATAGCCCCATTGTAGATATATGACAAGGTAACAGAGTGCATCACAGTCCATGAAGAGAGTTGCCAAGGGCCAGCATAGCCCCATTGGAGCCATATGACAAGGTAACAGAGTGCATCACAGTCCATGAAGAGAGTTGCCAAGGGCCAGCATAGCCCCATTGTAGATATATGACAAGGTAACAGAGTGCATCACAGTCCATGAAGAGAGTTGCCAAGGGCCAGCATAGCCCCATTGTAGATATATGACAAGGTAACAGAGTGCATCACAGTCCATGAAGAGAGTTGCCAAGGGCCACCATAGCCCCATTGGAGCCATATGACAAGGTAACAGAGTGCATCACAGTCCATGAAGAGAGTTGCCAAGGGCCAGCATAGCCCCATTGTAGATATATGACAAGGTAACAGATTGCATCACAGTCCATGAAGAGAGTTACCAAGGGCCAGCATAGCCCCATTGTAGATATATGACAAGGTAACAGAGTGCATCACAGTCCATGAAGAGAGTTGCCAAGGGCCAGCATAGCCCCATTGTAGATATATGACAAGGTAACAGAGTGCATCACAGTCCATGAAGAGAGTTGCCAAGGGCCACCATAGCCCCATTGGAGCCATACGACAAGGTAAAAGAGTGCAACAGGCACAACAATAAACTTAAAAAAAGGCCAAATGGCAACAATAACAAAAACATCAACATGTGGACGGAGGATTCTTATCTGCAACCTTGGAGCATCTCCAGATCCTCCACTTACTGGTCATCCTCTTCATCGTCCTGTGCATGTCCAGCTCCAGATTCAGGCCTTGAATTTAATAGCATGATTTGACGCAGAGTCAAATCCTGAACCCGGAGCTGGGCCTGCATGGTGTCGTTCATCCCTCTCAGGACAGCTGCGTTCCTCAACACGGCCTGCTCTTTTCGTGATATACCTTCTAGCATGAGCCATGCTGAGTCACAGCCTAAAATAAAGAATAAATGAAATATTAAGGATAATTACACAACAGAAGAAAAAATAAGCAAAGATACATTGTCATCATAAAGACAAATCATTCTTTACATCAATTTGTTAAAATTGATTCTTTACACATTAAATATGTTATTCAGACAGACCGAAATCATTAAAGGGACAGTTTACTCAAACATGTTGTCCCCTTTAATTGGTTTTCGATGATCCACTTATACAGCTTGAGTGTATAAAATCTTGTTAAAGGATTTACATTGTACTTACATTAGCAATTTAAATATTTTAATTATACTGTGGTAGGCACACCTATCCTTAAACATTTTGGCGTTGAAGACAAGCTGGGGGGTAGTTATCAAGCCGTCAACCTCAAATACGCTGCGTATTCCGCAGCGTATTTGTGGCGAGGCTGATACGCCTTAGTTATCAAAGGCTCGAGACCGGCAAAAGTAGAATTTTGTGACGTCAGCTTCGATCCGCCGGACTCAGTCCGACACAGATCGATTCTTACGTCACTCCAGATGTTCCGCACACAAGTGCGGCACATTCTCACTACTTTTGCTAGCTATCAAAAAACTAGCAGGTACGCTCGGCACTTTTACGGCCCAGCGTACCTGGTTTTCAAAGCGCCAGCCTGGAGGCGGCGGATCCCATAGGAATCAATGGGAGTCTGACCATAGCGAAAGTACAAGTTCGCTGCTGACAGACATCCCATTGATTTCTATGGGAGATGTCTGCACCTAACACCCTAACATGTACCCCGAGTCTAAACACCACTAATCTGACCCCCCCTACACCGCCGCAACTAAATAAAGTTATTACCCCCTAAACCGCCGCTCCCGGAGCCCACCGCAAGCTACTCTATACATATTAACCCCTAAACCGCCGCTCCCGGAGCCCACCGCAACTATAATAAATGTATTAACCCCTAACCCGCCGCTCCCTGAACCCGCCGCAACCTATATTAAATGTATTAACCCCTATCCTGCCCCCCCTACACCGTCGCCACCTATAATACATTTATTAACCCCTAATCTGCCCCCCCTACACCGTCGCCACCTATAATAAATTTATTAACCCCTATCCTGCCCCCCACTACGCCGCCGCCACTGTAATAAAATGATTAACCCCTAAACCTAACCCTAACCCTAACGCCCCCTAACTTAAATATTAATTAAATAAATCTAAATAAATTAACTCTTATTAACTAAATGAATCCTATTTAAAACGAAATACTTACCTTTAAAATAAACCCTAATATAGCTACAATATAAATAATAATTATATTCTAGCTATCTTAGGATTTATATTTATTTTACAGGTACCTTTCAATTTATTTTAACCATGTACAATAGCTATTAAATAGTTATTAACTATTTAATAGCTTACCTAGCTAAAATAAAGAGAAATGTACCTGTGAAATAAATCCTAACCTAAGTTACAATTACACCTAACACTACACTATACTTTAATAAATTATTCCTATTTAAAAATAAATACTTACCTGTAAAATAAACCCTAAGATAGCTACAATGTAATTAATAATTATATTATAGCTATCTTAGGATTTATATTTATTTTACAGGTAACTTTGTATTTATTTTAGCTAGTTAGAATAGTTATTAAATAGTTATTAACTATTTAATAACTACCTAGCTAAAAGAAATACAAAATGACCTGTAAAATAAATCCTAACTTAAGTTACAATTAAACCTAATACTACACTATCATTAAATTAACTAAATAAACTACCTACAAAGAACTACAATGAAATACAATTACATAAACTAACTAAAGTACAAAAAATAAAAAATTAAGTTACAAACATGTTAAAAATATTACAACAATTTTAAGCTACTTACACCTAATCTAAGCCCCCTAATAAAATAACAAACCCCCCCAAAATAAAAAAAATCCCTACCCTATTCTAAATTACATAAATTTCAAAGCTCTTTTACCTTACCAGCCCTTAAAAGGGCCATTTGTGGGGGCATGCCCCAAAAAGTTCAGCTCTTTTGCCTGTAAAATAAAAATACAACCCCCCCCCCAACATTAAAACCCACCACCCACATACCCCTAATCTAACCCAAACCCCCCTTACAAAAACCTAACACTAATCCCCTGAAGATCATCCTACCTTGAGTCGTCTTCACTCAGCCGAGCCACCGATGGAACTGAAGAGGACATCCGGAGCGGAAGAAGTTAATCCTCCAAGCGGCGCTGAAGAAGTCTTCGATCCGGCCGATGTCATCTTCAAAGAGGCGCTGAAGAGGTCTTCTATCCGGGCGAAGTCATCTTCCAAGCCGGGTCTTCAATCTTCCTTCCGCCGACGCGGAACCACCTTCTTCACCGACGGACTACGACGAATGACGGCTCCTTTAAGGGACGTCATCCAAGATGGCGTCCCCTCAATTCCGATTGGCTGATAGGATTCTATCAGCCAATCGGAATTAAGGTAGGAAAATCTGATTGGCTGATGGAATCAGCCAATCAGATTCAAGTTCAATCCGATTGGCTGATCCAATCAGCCAATCAGATTGAGCTCGCATTCTATTGGCTGATCGGAACAGCCAATAGAATGCGAGCTCAATCTGATTGGCTGATTCCATCAGCCAATCAGATTTTCCTACCTTAATTCCGATTGGCTGATAGAATCCTATCAGCCAATCGGAATTGAGGGGACGCCATCTTGGATGTCGTCCCTTAAAGGAGCCGTCATTCGTCGTAGTCCGTCGGTGAAGAAGGTGGTTCCGCGTCGGCGGAAGGAAGATTGAAGACCCGGCTTGGAAGATGACTTCGCCCGGATAGAAGACCTCTTCAGCGCCTCTTTGAAGATGACATCGGCCGGATCGAAGACTTCTTCAGCGCCGCTTGGAGGATTAACTTCTTCCGCTCCGGATGTCCTCTTCAGTTCCATCGGTGGCTCGGCTGAGTGAAGACGACTCAAGGTAGGATGATCTTCAGGGGATTAGTGTTAGGTTTTTGTAAGGGGGGTTTGGGTTAGATTAGGGGTATGTGGGTGGTGGGTTTTAATGTTGGGGGGGGGGGTTGTATTTTTATTTTACAGGCAAAAGAGCTGAACTTTTTGGGGCATGCCCCCACAAATGGCCCTTTTAAGGGCTGGTAAGGTAAAAGAGCTTTGAAATTTATGTAATTTAGAATAGGGTAGGGATTTTTTTTATTTTGGCGGGGTTTGTTATTTTATTAGGGGGCTTAGATTAGGTGTAAGTAGCTTAAAATTGTTGTAATATTTTTAACATGTTTGTAACTTAATTTTTTATTTTTTGTAACTTAGCTTTTTTTATTTTTTGTACTTTAGTTAGTTTATGTAATTGTATTTCATTGTAGTTCTTTGTAGGTAGTTTATTTAGTTAATTTAATGATAGTGTAGTATTAGGTTTAATTGTAACTTAAGTTAGGATTTATTTTACAGGTAATTTTGTATTTCTTTTAGCTAGGTAGTTATTAAATAGTTAATAACTATTTAATAACTATTCTAACTAGCTAAAATAAATACAAAGTTACCTGTAAAATAAATATAAATCCTAAGATAGCTATAATATAATTATTAATTACATTGTAGCTATCTTAGGGTTTATTTTACAGGTAAGTATTTATTTTTAACCTTTTAAAGCCGTTATGCCGTTCCATTCCGTCATAATTAGACTGGGCTTTAAAGCCGTTATGACGGAATGGAACGTCATAACTAACGGCTGTCCTGAAGCCTTCTGTGCTTCAGGGATTTAATCGCGGTCTGGAGGGCGTTCCTAGGATTGTAGGGACGCCCCCCAGATGCGATCCAATAATTGAAATCTCGCGATCGTATGCACGATCGCGTAGTTTCAATTTGTCTACATCGGAACAGTTGTTCCGATGTAGGCACTTTAACCCTGTCACGAAAGGGTTAAATAGGAATAATTTATTAAAGTATAGTGTAGTGTTAGGTGTAATTGTAACTTAGGTTAGGATTTATTTCACAGGTACATTTCTCTTTATTTTAGCTAGGTAAGCTATTAAATAGTTAATAACTATTTAATAGCTATTGTACATGGTTAAAATAAATTGAAAGGTACCTGTAAAATAAAAATAAATCCTAAGATAGCTAGAATATAATTATTATTTATATTGTAGCTATATTAGGGTTTATTTTAAAGGTAAGTATTTCGTTTTAAATAGGATTCATTTAGTTAATAAGAGTTAATTTATTTAGATTTATTTAATTAATATTTAAGTTAGGGGGGCGTTATGGTTAGGGTTAGACTTAGGTTTAGGGGTTAATCATTTTATTACAGTGGCGGCGGCGTAGTGGGGGGCAGGATAGGGGTTAATAAATTTATTATAGGTTGCGGCGGGTTCATGGAGCGGCGGTTTAGGGGTTAGTAACTTTATTTAGTTGCGGGGGCCTCCGGGGGCGCCGGTATAGGGGGTAGAACAGTGTAGTTTAGTGTGAGTGCTTAGTGACAGGCTAGCAATAAAGCTGGGAAAAAGCCGAAGGGCAGCGAGATCGGATGAGTGATAACTGTCACAGTCCGCTGCTCATCGCCCCGCGGCTTTTTGACAGCTTTATTTGATAACTTAGGCGAACGTATTCAAGGTCCACGGCGGCGAAGGTAGGCGAGCTTAGGCGGACGTATTGGGCCGGCGAAGCCAGAAAAGTAGACGGCTTGATAAGTAGCCCCCGCTGTGTAAACATAGCAACCTGAAGAAATTACATTCCCACTGGGTTAGACAAGAGATAATGTATCAACATTTGTACATAAATTGTTGGATCCAAGTAGTGGTGATTGGTATATGTAGTGATATCAAATTAAAGGGACACTGAACCTAAATATTTAATTGACTGATTCAGATAGAGCATGACAATACAAATATTAAAAAATTACACATATTCTTTAAATGTTTGAATTCTCTAGATACATTTTGAATGCAAAAATGTAGGTTTATAGGGCAGGCCATATTTGTTTATCAACTTTGGTTGTCCCTGCTGGTTGATGGATCCATTCATCCAACAATAAAGAAATGATGTCCACAATTATTTTCTATTTAAAATTAATTCTAGGCATTTCTTTGTTTAAATAAAGATAGCAAGAGAATGAAGAATAATTGATAAGAGTAGTAAATTATAAATTTGATTAACATTGCATGGTCTATTTCAATCACAATAGAAACAATTTGCCTTCAGTGTACCTTTAAGTATCTTATAATGTTGATTTTGAATGATACTTACAGCTGTGCCTGGGAAGGACAATCCGACACCCAGGACAATGAAGGTTGAGACAGGGGGGAGGTATGGGATTAGGTTGGGGAGGGATGGGATTGGGTTGGGGAGGGATGGGCTGCTGCTCTGGGGTAGCCCGTACAGATGGGGAGTGGTGAGTTGGGGGCTGGGCAGCTGGGGTAGCTGTACGGGCCAAAAGACGGGGAGAGCAGTGAAGGGGGACGAAGGGGCGTTTTTTGGGAGGGATACGACAGGACAAATGGGAAGGGCTGGGAGGGGAAGGGGACTGGGCAGGGGCCTGGGCAGGGGGCTGGGCAGGGGGCTGGGCAGGGGACTGGGCAGGGGGCTGGGCAGGGGACTGGGCAGGGGACTGGGCAGGGGGCTGGGCAGGGGGCTGGGCAGGGGGCTGGGCAGGGGACTGGGCAGGGGAGGAACAATGATGACCAGAAGCAGAGGATCCATCTGAAATAAATATAATAAATATATTAACATCTCATACATCATGAAATCAAATCAACGCATTTCAACTTGATTATGTTTGCAATATACTTAGAAGTGTGTTTGAATTTCTAAACAATGATGACATGAGGATATGGTATGCATATAGGCACTCAGATGAATATCAATGACTGTCTGTACAATTCTAAAATTATTATTGTGGTTTGGCCTAGAATATGCATGTGACATCATGATGGCATGAATTTAAAATCCAAATATTTAAACAAATCCAAGCATATCTTCATGCTGCCTGATATATAAAGGGGGCAGTAGTGTATTTGAACAGACAAATAATATTCCTTTTTAAAGTGCAAAAGCTGTAGACTTTGAATGTCTTCAATAAAATGATTTCCAATAAAGCAACATGTTGTAAACATGATAGATATATTTCACATACCATCAGACTTCAAGGCAGCCTCTTCCTCCTCCGTCACACATGTTAAATCAATCTCTGTAAAACATAACATGTTGTGTACACGTTAAGATCAGATATTATAACATATGTTACTGTTGCTCAAAGACACACATCAATGTTGCATTAAAGATATACACACCCAAAGTTATGATTTACATCATTTTGATGGAGCATACAAATGACATTAGATTTGTTATTCTCAATGATTCCGATTTTCAATTTATTGTTTGTATTAATTTTAAAATCATAAAAGCATAGTACATAGAACATTTAAGATTTCTCATGTGTGTATCACTTGATGATTGTTGTCAAAAATGAACATGGAAACAAACATATGCTATACATCTTCTGAATAACAAAGGTGTAGACTAAGAAAGTTTTAATTATTAATCTTTCAATATTCAAAGAAAATTAATATATAATCAGAGGAGTAAATTATATGTTTGTTTCAAATGTTATGCTTCATGAGAATCATGCTCATAATATTGATTACCAATACACCTTCAATGACATATAAATGAGTCAATGGACTTACCAGAAGACCGCGAATGCGGCTCTGTGTCAGTGCTGGATTCCTCAGGGCTCCCCACACCAATTCTCTCTATGAATGATATAGATATATATTAGTGAACACATTTGGGATAGCACTAAATCACATCTGTAGTGATTTTTAAGAATAATCAACTTGAAAATGTGAAGAATAGACCAGTCATTATCCAAAAAAATGCTTGATTGAATCAAGGGGATTCTGTTAAAAATGATGTATTGAACATATGTTTAATTTCTGACTATATTAGACATCAAAATCATCTCATACGATGCTATTGCATATCTAAATATACCCATTGATCAATGTTCTTAAAAGAATACACACAAACCACATTTTGAATAACAGCTGTTGACAAATATAAACAAAGACATGTGGCACATCGAGCCATTTGTGCAATGTACAGTAATCTTGTTTAGGACACAACACATATTTATCACAATACAAAACCAAATTGATTAGTACAAATATGTAATCATGGTGCTGTTAGAGTATGCTGATATCTATAAAGTAACTCCAACAGTGAATATGTGAATTATATATCAATATTGTCTAATCCAAAGAATGTAAAGATGAATGAATCTATTGTTTATTAAAGGGACACTGACATGATTTATTTCAATCATTGATTTCACTGTTCAAACTGTTCCAAATGATTTTACATTGACTCCTATTATAATTGGAATGTTGCTACATTTTAATCTTAAATGCAGATAAGCAATATTGGATTCAATAAATATTGTTTGTTGAAGGTATCCACCAATCATCAATCAAAACCCAGGTTGGTCAACCAAAATTGAGCTGCAGATAAACGTACATTCTTGATTTTAAAATACATTTAGCAATAGAATATTTCACATATGATTATAGTATTATATTTAAATGTTGATTAATATTGCATGCTCTATCTGAATGACAACATTAATAATTTTAGCTCATTGTCCCTTTAATATAAAAATATATTGATTTGACAATGTTGGTGTTAATGAATTCTCTACTCCATATGTTGATGTAATGAATGGGATTGAGCATGCAATTACAATCTAATATGTTATTTAAGGATATCCTAAGAATTATTTAATTTTCATCTATTAAAGGGACATGAAGCTCTAAATGTGTAATTGTATACTTTTTGAAACTATGTACTACTGTTATCTGAACACATGATTTTAACTTTTGTAAAAATGCCAATTTATGCATAAAAAAACAGCCGGATAATACCAGTAATGCATTGTTTAACCTAAACCAAAATCCATTTTTTTTAAAAGAACTAAAACAATAGACTGAACCAATGTAGCTCATAAAATGTTTAAACAAAACAATAAAATCACGTTTAAAAATCATTCTATGTAAAATTTAGTTGGCATGTCCCTTAAATGACGTGATCAATTTCAAAAATGGAATCTATATTTTAAAAATCTAAACATATGCAAAAGTGTGTGTATTTTTAAAAAATGTATACAAATAAGATTAAGCAATACACAAGGGAAGAATATAAATTGGACATTCAAAGAATCTTACATTAAAATTAAGACATCCAGAATAGATGGGATATCTTAAATTCCAAACAAAATCAGAGTAGTCAATGTTATCCTATTTTTTTTTTTTATTTATTCTTATTTGCAAAAAGTTTTAAAATCCATTTTGCAGATACATATAAATATTGAACAATGTGGATTTAGTATGTAATGTTCTGTCCATGTTTCTAAGAAAAAATGTCAATTAAAATGAGACATACCATACTGTGACAAGCCCTGCCTTGAGGATCCAGCACCAACATCCAGATCTGTAATATATTAAATGAGGATTGGATATCATTAATACAAATCATGCCATGTTTAAAATCTTTACATTATTAGCAAATCAATTAAAAACTATTAATCCTTTGGTAGTCCCATGAGTTAATTGTTTCCTCAATTAAATTCATGATAAATATATCCTGTACTCTTATTTTCAATCAGTTGTGTTGTTTACTGTAGCTTAAATTATTTTTTTGTGTTATTTAATTCTCATCAATTGATGTGCATATGTTATAATTTTTTTGGATTCTGCTTTTTTATTTTTTTATTATGTCTAATATTGAAAATAAGAATACAGTATTCTTCACATATATAATAATTCACATTTCATTTTGACCAACATGTGTAAAGCAATGCCACTTACAGCAAACCCATGTTAACGTGTATGCACAATTCCATTTTCGCGATCATTGCGCAATGATTCCAAGCGGAATTACGCATCCGTCATTTGACCAACATGTGTAAAGCAATGCCACTTACAGCAAACCCATGTTAACGTGTATGCGCCATTCCATTTTCGCGATCATTGCGCAATGATTCCAAGCGGAATTACGCATCCGTCATTTGACCAACATGTGTAAAGCAATGCCACTTACAGCAAACCCATGTTAACGTGTATGCGCCATTCCATTTTCGCGATCATTGCGCAATGATTCCAAGCGGAATTACACATCCGTCATTTGACCAACATGTGTAAAGCAATGCCACTTACAGCAAACCCATGTTAATGTGTATGCACAATTCCATTTTTGCTCTGTAACGCATATTCTGTAGAGCGCAAGAAACATCATTCCTATTTCATGTGTCACTAATCTAAAATCAGATATCTAAACATCATATGTAGTGTATGTTGTGAGATCTGTATAGGTTTAGTATCTGACTATATACACATTTTGTAAAAAAATTAAAATATTAAGATATTATATGAAGTTGGATAGTTACCTGGTTCAGATTCTCCATCATCTCCTCCCAGGCCACCGGACGGAGAAGCAGCTGCCCTGGCCCCCGCGTCAGGACTTTCAGATCCCGCAGCTGGGAGGGAAGAAGAGGAGGCCGAGGATGGCGAGGATCTAAATCTTTTGGGGACCCGGAGATTGAGGAGCTCGCATAAAGTCACCTCATAAGGGAGTAGGTATAGTTTCCGCGGGGCCTTTCTTTGGCCCCCTCTTTTACGGGCTTGTACCCAGTCCCTTATGAAGTTGACTTTTTTTGTTAAGCGCAACCTCATATCTCCGAATCTCCTCATGATTTGATCCTGGCTCCTCTGGACGTCACACTCCAATCTAACCGCATTGGTGATAGACTCCCAGAGGGCCTTCTTAACAGGTGCATCTGTCAACCTCCTCTTGTTCCCAAACAGCTGGGGATAAAAGTCCTTGACGGCGTGGACCAGTGCAGCGCTCTCCTGCTTGGTGAACCTGGGAGCTGACATGCCTGCTGGGTTTACGGATATGCTGGATATATATATAAATTATATATACAGTACGCCTGCAGGCATTAGAGAACTGACAAAGATGGCAACGTGTAATGGACTTTTATATGGTGAAGTAAACATGAGATGCACCATGGGACAAGTTATCTGTACATCTGATTGGATAAAAGTTTGAAATATTGTTATAATGTCTGTGAGACCATCCTGACTCAAGTTGTGTTTGTGTGATGAACTCTGATTGGCCGTTCCTTAATGTTTCATATCTTAGTAACTTCCTTACACATACCTCCTGGTGGCGCTGTAACTTCATTTTTCATGTAGACTTATTTGTAATTCATGGGCCTGTCATGCGGATATGTGTGACGCAGATTTAATATCCGTGATCCGTTAAATATTAATGATAAAATTCTATTTAAAATCTAATATTGTCACATTATTAAATGTTGTATACATTTTTCGGTTTAATAACGGTCTGTTTCTTTAATACAAATACACATTTAATATTGTATGTCTTTATTGTTCATAAAATCCATTTCTTTACTTATTGTGAAGTATTGATATTGCTCTATTAAATGTATTTCATAATGCACATTGATTGTGTGCTATTGCGTGACATTAGACTCTAATGTTTAAAGATGCTAATCTGGTGTTTCAAGATGCGTTTCCCACGCAATATTTCTGAATGTTCAAATTCAGGTTATAATGTCATTAACTTGGATAATCTGTTTATAAATGTTAAACTACAGGTTTGTTTGTTATTAGTAAATAAACCTCGAACTTGTATTTGTCTGAACTGCTCATATATGTTATTGTGCAATGGCGTCTTTATTTTTAAATAGACATTACAAACAAACAATTGTATCAAATGATCTGTAGAGATAGAAAATTGTTTCGACTTTAAAATGTAAATCAATTTATCTTAGTATTTAGATATCCTCAACAGAAGAAATTTAAATGCACATGGTTGAGCCAATCACATAAGGCATCTCTGTGCATCCACCAATCTTCATCTACTGAGCCTATCTCGATATGCTTTTCAAGCAAAGTATGTCAAGATAAGAAGAGAAGTAAATACACTCTTTAAATCTCTTAAAGGGACACTGTCCAAACAAATTTAGCGTTTGTGATTCAGATTGAGCATGAAATGTTAAGCAACTATATAATTTAATCCGATTCTCAAATGTTAAGAATTATCTTGTTATCTTTCTTTGCAAATCAATAATGATATTTTAGATTACGGACAATTGTTGCAAAAAACCTGGGTTGTCCTTGATGATTGTTGGATAAATTAATCCAACCAAAAAAAACAAGTTCTGTCCAGAGTACTGAAGCAAATAAATTATCTATTTAATGCCTTATTTTTAAATTAATGATAGCAACATCACAAGGAACATTCATAATATGAGACAATTTTTAAAGTTGCTTAAAATAGAATACTCATTCAGAATGTATAAATCATTAATTTTTTAACTGTCTCCCTTTAAGTATATTTTGAGTTCATGTCCCTTTAAAGAGAAATTTCACAATAATGCTTGAAAAATCTGAAACCTAGGCACCTTCCTTTTGCTAAATTAGTACAACATATGAGTAAAGCATATTTATATTAACTTCTGGATTGTTTTACACACTGACTGAAATATATATTGTAAAGGATGTATTTCGGAGTCTTCAGCTTAGAGGGACATTAAGCTATATGTTATGTATGCATTTTGGATAAGATTATAATATTTGAACAACTTAATATGTTTTGGTATTCAATCATTAGATTGTAATTATATATATTCTTGGATTAAATACATATCTACATAGGCTATTTTGATGCTGATTGTTGGTTGCACATAGATGCCTTATGTAATTGACTAAGATATGTGCATTGATGTATCTTTTTCTAAGTATATTTAAAGACTGAATGTAATTCTATAGTACTTTCTAAATATGTTTAAATTCTTTTATGAATTTTTAAAAAATCAATACACAATATACTTTGTGAATGTCCCTTTAAGGACCAAAACATTTTGAATGTTGATTTAACATTGTCAAAATAAACTAAAGGGGAATGAAAATTATATATAGATATGTGATGTCTAACCCAAGAGGTAAGATTTTAAAAACTACATAATATTAATAACTATAGTTAAATGACTCCACTAGAAAATTAAATCTATTAACCTGGCATCCAATAACTAGCTTGTGAAAAATATGAAGTTAAATGACCTACCATTTTTAAATGTAAAAATTAAAAAAGTTTTGAAAATAATGTTTTGAGATACCTAAGGAAGATACAAGATCTTATAAAATTAATTTTACATTCAACAACACTGTCACTTTAATGTAATTGAACCACTTCCCCTTCTTAAAAGTGAAACAAAATAATGTTTGTAAAATTTTGACTACATATCCTAAATTTTTTTAACATCTAAGCATTTCAAAAGAAAAGCATCGATGGATCTCACTCCCCAATTAATTTAAAAAAGATAGTTTAATTTAATATTCTCTGAATCAGTGGATTTTTAAAAATTAATGCATTATTTGATCTTATGCATGTGCTTGTCAAATAGCCAACTACCAGTCATGGGAGTCAAATTGTTTTTTATTGACAGATTATATGGATATTTATTATAATCTGTTCAAAAGAGTGTATTTAATAATAAAATGTTTATTATTACCATTTAAAAAATTAAAAGTTTCTGAAAAAAAAAATATATATATATTCCTGGAAGTCATCAGATGACAATCTGAAATTAAAAAAGAAAATTTTAACAAAGTTAATACACACGTTGTCAAATATTCATAAAATACATTTACATGTGTCTATGCTCTAACTTTGTTCAACATTTTATCAAGATATTTATTAATTAAATTTAAAAATAAAGAAAATAAACATACACCATTATATTGTGTAATAAAAATTAAATTTAAATATCTGAATTTCTAATTATACATAATAATGTATATCACATTTCAATAATATATATGTATGCTGAACATAAATGTAATATTTCATGTCCATTCAAATAACTCTATATCAACTATAATATGTATTCCTTTTTCAGATTGTGATCCCTAAATATCTAATTATGAACTAAATATGACTAATGTATGTAAGCTACTAATATTCAACATTCTTCCTGTGATTCTTAACTAGCATGCATTGGTACACCAACCTGGATAATGCATGGTCTTTGAAAGTCAATTCAGGGGTAAACAGTTGATCTTCAATAGGTGTCTTATTCATCAGTTTATAAAATAGAGGACTGAAATACCATCTAAAAAAGTAAAATCATCTAAGTGTCTGATTGTGATCCCTAAATATCTAATTATGAATTAAATATGACTAATGTATGTAAGCTACTAATATTCAACATTCTTCCTGTGATTCTTAACTAGCATGCATTGATACACCAACCTGGATAATGCATGGTCTTTGAAAGTCAATTCAGGGGTAAACAGTTGATCTTCAATAGGTGTCTTATTCATCAGTTCAAAAATAGAGGACTGTGAAATACCATCTAAAAATTAGAAAATAATCTAAGTGTCTCCAATAGGATGCCTCCACAGCCTTATTCTATCAAATAGTTGGCACTTACCATGTGAACATGTCTTTGTATGGTTTTCAAGGTCAGCAGATTTTAAAGATAATGCCAGACATGATCCCATTGGTATACTTCAATTTCAATCTTGGCTTTTTCCACTGTCAGTCTGGGCAATCTTCACTGTCAGGCTTCTAATTCTTCCCTTTCAGTCTTTAGATTAAGTCAGCTCCCTAATGGCAGAAAAAGTTTAATAAAAATTACTACGTGTGTGAATCAGTTCTGTACCCCTCTACCACCCCCCATTTCATAATCAATTTCTGTCACTAGCTTACTAAGCGTGTGTAGCATCTTGTGTTATGTTCTATCAAGTGTGAAGATGAGTCATATTGAGCATAACAAACCTCTAATGTGTGACATTGAACCATAGTCATGATAGAGGATAGTTATGCTAGAGGATCCCTTTCTGAGTATTTACATTTTAAGTAATGTGTAAACTAAATACTAGTTTACAAAATGTATGCCATATGATGTATTTGTGTACAATTCATGCTAGCAACAGTCCATACATTTATACTTACCAGCTGAAGTCCTCTTTAAAAACCAGGTGGCAAAGACTCGCTACAGGACCCAATGCCCAGAGCATCACCTATATTAATAAATGAAACACATTTTTAGCATTTGATGAACAATCCTAACATGTTTGCACAATTCTCTACTTGTCATTTCCCTAGAGTTCACATCTATTGACAATACTCCAGTCTAACTTCTATTATTTACCGTCTAAAGTGGCGGTTGATGATGTCTGCTCTGACATTGAGCCCCTCGTCCCGGAATGGCCCCTCTAGAACAGGATCATCCTCCTCATCTCTGAGGAGGTTTCGGTGCGCCGGGACGCCCTGCAGCATCCCAGCCCGCTGTGCAATATTATGCAGGACGCTACAGGCTACAGCGATCTTAGCCACCTTCTTTGGGTTGTACTGGAGGGCTCCTCCCGACCTGTCCAGGCACCTGAACCTCATCTTCAGGAGCCCGAACATCCGTTCAACCACCGCCCTGGTTCTCTTATGAGCCCTATTGTAGCGCTCCTCAGACACATCAGTCGGGCTACGCAAGGGGGTAATGAGCCAAGGCCGGCTCATGTACCCAGAATCACCTATAAATTATGAACAGAACATAATTCAAACAGAATCCTCAAAATAGTATTTGGAGTCCAATAAAACTTTTTGTACACGATAATCCACTAACAAATGTTTAATTTGTAAAAGAATAATCTAGTTCAATATTATTCTCTATCTTCCCATTTCAGCTAAGACATGCTACATATGCGTATTTCTCCTAAACCAGACCTTGTGTAAAATGGCAACTAAATGGTTACATTGCATTCTGTATCTGAGCATTTAAGGTAAGACATGCTACATATCTGCATTGAACTAAAAGTAGACATTAGCGGAAAGAGATGACAATGACATGGTTAAATTGCATTAGCTAATATCTTCCCATTTCAGCTAAGACATGCTACATATGCGTATTTATCCTAAACCAAACCTTGTGTAAAATGGCAACTAAATGGTTACATTGCATTCTGTATCTGAGCATTTAAGGTAAGACATGCTACATATCTGCATTGAACTAAAAGTAGACATTAGCGGAAAGAGACAATGACATGGTTAAATTGCATTAGCTAATATCTTCCCATTTCAGCTAAGACATGCTACATATGCGTATTTATCCTAAACCAAACCTTGTGTAAAATGGCAACTAAATGGTTACATTGCATTCTCTATCTGAGCATTTAAGGTAAGACGTGCTACATATCTGCATTGAACTAAAAGTAGACATTAGCGGAAAGAGACAATGACATGGTTAAATTGCATTAGCTAATATCTTCCCATTTCAGCTAAGACATGCTACATATGCGTATTTATCCTAAACCAAACCTTGTGTAAAATGGCAACTAAATGGTTACATTGCATTCTCTATCTGAGCATTTAAGGTAAGACATGCTACATATCTGCATTGAACTAAAAGACATTAGCGGAAAGAGACAATGACATGGTTAAATTGCATTAGCTAATATCTTGCCATTTCAGCTAAGACATGCTACATATGCGTATTTCTCCTAAACCAAATCTTGTGTAAAATGCAAACTAAATGGTTACATTGCATTCTCTATCTGAGCATTTAAGGTAAGACATGCTACATATCTGCATTGAACTAAAAGACATTAGCGGAAAGAGACAATGACATGGTTAAATTGCATTAGCTAATATCTTGCCATTTCAGCTAAGACATGCTACATATGCGTATTTCTCCTAAACCAAACCTTGTGTAAAATGCAAACTAAATGGTTACATTGCATTTAAGGTAAGACATGCTACATATCTGCATTGAACTAAAAGTAGACATTAGCGGGAAAATAAAATAAATGGTTAAATTGCATCCGATAGCTGAACATTACGCTAACATTTTAAAACTACAGTGGCAATTGTCAAACTAATTAACCATGTTGTGCACAAATACTCACCAACGAGATAACCAGGGGGCATTTGTCTTTCCTCAAACGGTCTCCACAGGGACGACAGAGAGAGGATGCGGGCATCATGACTAGCCCCTCCAAAATTCGCACACACATGCATAATCCTCATCCGTGCGTCACAAACATACTGCACGTTGAGGCTATGAAAATGTTTGCGATTTCTGAAGGGCAAGTCATCAATTGGAGCACGCAGCGCAATGTGGGTACAATCAATGGCTCCCAAGACATTGGGCAATTCAGCAATATCAAAGAATTCCTGCTTCAGGCGCCTCCAATCACCATCATTCTGTGGGAATCCTATGTATTGCTTACTGATACGTACCATGGCGTCCAGAAAGTTATCAAACACCACAGAGAATGTACCTTGAGCCAGGCCATGCATGTACATTTCTCCGGATTGAAAACTCCCGGAAGCCAGGACGTATAGACAACTTAGCATCTTACTCATGGCGGGAACAGCAGTCCTTATTCTTATACGTGGCTCCAAATGAGGTTTAAGAAGATCGTAAAGGCCAATGAGCTGTTCGCGATTGAGCCGATACTTATCATAAACCTCAAAGTCGCTCATGTTTTCCAAGGTGGGTCTCACCCTGTAGACACGAGGACCTCGAACCAGACGACCCCTTCGTCTCAGTCTGAGCCGCCGAGGCTGCCTGATTTGATCAACAGCTAGTTCGCCAATAGCAGCACCAGCAGTGTCTACCATGTCATCGTCATCCATCTTTCAAAACAGCGTAACAAGGTATGCACTTGATCTGATGTAGATCACAAGTGATGCTTTGGCCATGTTATTTGGGGGATTTATAGTACAATTAGTCCAATGGTATTGAGTTTGTAATGATTGCTAATTGTATTCACTTGTTTGTATGTGAGCGGCGCGAATGCTTTCACAGTGGGCGTTTTTTTGTTGTTTGCTGAAACGTTGTTTTCCAACAATGAATCTCAATGTGAAAGTGTCAAATATCACACATACAGTGCATGTTTGTAATGTTTGATCATATGCGTAATCAATATTTCTTAAACGCGATCTTATAGTAACAAACACACGTCCAGGCTAACATGAATGAAAGTGCATAGTTGTGTATAATGTGCATCGAATGTGATCGATCAATGTTGCTGCAATATTGTTTGTAAACGATAAAGTAACATCTGCCATCTGTAGTATTGTATATATAAGTGATTGCCGAGCAGTCAATATTGTATGCGTCCCTTTAAAATCGCAATAATAATTCAGAACTTCCCGTCTGCCATCTGTAGTATTGTATATATAAGTGATTGCCGAGCTGTCAATATTGTATGCGTCCCTTTAAAATCGCAATAATAATTCAGAACTTCCCGTCTGCCATCTGTAGTATTGTATATATAAGTGATTGCCGAGCAGTCAATATTGTATGCGTCCCTTTAAAATCGCAATAATAATTCAGAACTTCCCGTCTGCCATCTGTAGTATTGTGTATATAAGTGATTGCCGAGATGTCAATATTGTATGCGTCCCATTCAAATGGCACTAATACTGAATAACTTCCGGATGTCATCTGTAGTATTGTATATATAAGTGATTGCCGAGCTGTCAATATTGTATGCGTCCCTTTCAAATCGCAATAATAATTCAGAACTTCCCGTCTGCCATCTGTAGTATTGTGTATATAAGTGATTGCCGAGATGTCAATATTGTATGCGTCCCATTCAAATGGCACTAATACTGAATAACTACCGGCTGTCATCTGTAGTATTGTATATATAAGTGATTGCCGAGCTGTCAATATTGTATGCGTCCCTTTCAAATCGCAATAATAATTCAGAACTTCCCGTCTGCCATCTGTAGTATTGTATATATAAGTGATTTCCGAGCTGTCAATATTGTATGCGTCCCTTTAAAATCGCAATAATAATTCAGAACTTCCCGTCTGCCATCTGTAGTATTGTGTATATAAGTGATTGCCGAGCTGTCAATATTGTATGCGTCCCATTCAAATGGCACTAATACTGAATAACTTCCGGCTGTCATCTGTAGTATTGTATATATAAGTGATTGCCGAGCTGTCAATATTGTATGCGTCCCATTAAAATCGCACTAATACTGAATAACTTCCGGCTGTCATCTGTAGTATTGTATATATAAGTGATTGACGAGATGTCAATATTGTACGCGTCCCATTAAAATCTGCATAATAATTCTGAACTTCCGGCTGTCATCTGTAGTATTATATATATAAGTGATTGCCGAGATGTCAATATTGTATGCGTCCCATTAAAATGGCACTAATACTGAATAACTTCCGGCTGTCATCTGTAGTATTGTATATATAAGTGATTGCCGAGCTGTCAATATTGTATGCGTCCCATTCAAATGGCACTAATACTGAATAACTTCCGGCTGTCATCTGTAGTATTATATATATAAGTGATTTGCGATCTGACAATATTTATTGATTGTCCCATTCAAATCTCCCTAATAATGCTGTTCCAAACTGTTATTTACGTATATGTTGTATTGTAGTATTGAGTGGTAAATTTCTGAAAGGGGCGATACAGTCGTGAATCTGTGATGTGTATGGTTGAATCTTCTAATGACGTCATGATATTATTAACCTGCCTATGTAGTTCTGAAATCCTCATTGTGTTGTTGTATTGTGCTACATTGTTATTGTGTGCTGAATAAAATCTAAATGTGTGCTTTGTGGTTGCGTGATGGGTGATGCGTGTTATGTACATGTACGTATATATTGTGATTGTGTCCCACATATGCTGACTTCTATATAGCGGTCTGGCATTGTTGTTCCTTCCCATAAAGTGACATCTGTAATCTGGTGTAATGATGTTCTTGTTGTACGTAATTCCTAATGGTTTCTGGTGATGGAATCATGATGTTAAAAGTACAGTAAAATCCATATGTTCTGTTTTGTGATTCCTAGAGAGAATGTAATGTGTTTTTCCCCCATCATTTGAATGCACATGTATGAGTGAATGTTAAAAGTAATGTATGTGCATCCATGACTGATCATGTGTTAAGCCTATGTAGATATGCTGTTGCTGCAAGCATATGAGTTGAATAAATGAAATGCAATAATAAAGGTAAATGAGAATTGTTTCCCATTGTGTAGTGTTTGTGAATCCTGAAAAGTTTACATTATTTTTGTGTCCGTTTAAATGTAATATTTTGATAAAGAAAAGTTTGTTACTAGTGATGTTGATTTGTAGTTAATGTAATATAAAAGTCTGAAACAATTTAATGGTGTTGTGAATATTCAATAAGTACAATCCATAAATCCACCATAGTGAAATAGTCATTTCTTGATCTATTTATCATAGCTGGGTCTAACGCATAAAAGCATGTATTTTCTAGCGCTGGTATTTGGAGTTTTTCGGTCTACGCTATTTGCGTGCGTTAGGGAAATGTGGGTTTCGCGTGCACGAGCACGTCTTCCCAATAGAAGTCAATGGAGGCTCTAAAATTTGGTAATTTTTTTTCAAAGACTGGTTTTCCTCATAAAGTGAGTGACATCATGAGCTTGTGTGAAAAAGTAACTAAATCGTGTTCTTTTTGTAATAAATAAATATTTTTTGTATGTCATGTGGTGTATATTGTTTGTATGCATCGATGAGTGTATATTTGTGATAATCTTATTAGTTAGATGTAGGTATATGAGGGTCTTTTCCCGTGTGTCAATGTAAGTCAATGGGAAAATGGATTTGTGTAGTTTTTTTTCTAACACCCGAGATCTCGCAACTTTGATCCTTTGTATTTTGATGAAAAATTAATAAATCTGAAAAATAAATATAGTGTAGTGTTTGTATGAGTGTAAGTGTACTTTGTGTAATATTTGTTTTGTGATTCGTGAATGTTTATTTTGTCGGTATATGTTTACTACTGGGTCTGAGGTGTCGGTAGAAATTTGAGCGTTGGGTGATTTTTGAGTGTCGGTAACTGAACTCTAAATACCAGAGTCCGTAAGAAACCAGCGTTAGGGGCCTCTAACGCTGGTTTTCACGGCTAACGCCAAACTCCAAATCTAGGCCTTAGTAACTTGTTGTATGTATATCTCTTCACATTGGGATTTCTCTGTTTAATCCGATGCCTGCAATAAAAGAAACAGGGTTTTTATTCTGAGATTTTTGGTACACATTTTACATTTATTAATGTAGCTAATCAATACAGCAGATATTTATCCAATATAGTATGTTTCAGATCTCTCTTTCTCTATGTATATATATATATATATATATATATATATATATATATATATATATATATATCTATATATATATATATATATATATATATAAATGGAAGGCACTCTCCCGATTAACTCCTTTATCTCAGAATATGCTGTTATCTGAGCCAGCAGCCTTTCTAAATGAGAATGTGTATTAGATCTTCAAAAAGAACCTAGTGAGCCATTGTGTTAATTACTGTCTTCCTGAGCTTCAAAGAGGTCATTTTAGACAGTATGTCTGTATATCTCCACATGGGGTCATTACCTGATAACTTTTATTTCATAGATTTTGATCTGAGCAAATGTGATTTAGCATATTGAGTGGGGAGGGAGTCTGATGTGTAATCAGCAAGGCATCTCATGTCTGACCTCAGATTTGCAATACACAGAATGTATTCAGCAATAAAATAAGCATGCTTAAATTTAATATTTGATAGATTGCATACTTATTTTATCTTATGATATATATATATATATATACAGGGAGTGCAGAATTATTAGGCAAATGAGTATTTTGACCACATCATCCTCTTTATGCATGTTGTCTTACTCCAAGCTGTATAGGCTTGAAAGCCTACTACCAATTAAGCATATTAGGTGATGTGCATCTCTGTAATGAGAAGGGGTGTGGTCTAATGACATCAACACCCTATATCAGGTGTGCATAATTATTAGGCAACTTCCTTTCCTTTGGCAAAATGGGTCAAAAGAAGGACTTGACAGGCTCAGAAAAGTCAAAAATAGTGAGATATCTTGCAGAGGGATGCAGCACTCTTAAAATTGCAAAGCTTCTGAAGCGTGATCATCGAACAATCAAGCGTTTCATTCAAAATAGTAAACAGGGTCGCAAGAAGCGTGTGGAAAAACCAAGGCGCAAAATAACTGCCCATGAACTGAGAAAAGTCAAGCGTGCAGCTGCCAAGATGCCACTTGCCACCAGTTTAGCCATATTTCAGAGTTGCAACATCACTGGAGTGCCCAAAAGCACAAGGTGTGCAATACTCAGAGACATGGCCAAGGTAAGAAAGGATGAAAGACGACCACCACTGAACAAGACACACAAGCTGAAACGTCAAGACTGGGCCAAGAAATATCTCAAGACTGATTTTTCTAAGGTTTTATGGACTGATGAAATGAGAGTGAGTCTTGATGGGCCAGATGGATGGGCCCGTGGCTGGATTGGTAAAGGGCAGAGAGCTCCAGTCCGACTCAGAAGCCAGCAAGGTGGAGGTGGAGTACTGGTTTGGGCTGGTATCATCAAAGATGAGCTTGTGGGGCCTTTTCGGGTTGAGGATGGAGTCAAGCTCAACTCCCAGTCCTACTGCCAGTTTCTGGAAGACACCTTCTTCAAGCAGTGGTACAGGAAGAAGTCTGCATCCTTCAAGAAAAACATGATTTTCATGCAGGACAATGCTCCATCACACGCGTCCAAGTACTCCACAGCGTGGCTGGCAAGAAAGGGTATAAAAGAAGAAAATCTAATGACATGGCCTCCTTGTTTACCTGATCTGAACCCCATTGAGAACCTGTGGTCCATCATCAAATGTGAGATTTACAAGGAGGGAAAACAGTACACCTCTCTGAACAGTGTCTGGGAGGCTGTGGTTGCTGCTGCACGCAATGTTGATGGTGAACAGATCAAAACACTGACAGAATCCATGGATGGCAGGCTTTTGAGTGTCCTTGCAAATAAAGGTGGCTATATTGGTCACTGATTTGTTTTTGTTTTGTTTTTGAATGTCAGAAATGTATATTTGTGAATGTTGAGATGTTACATTGGTTTCACTGGTAAAAATAAATAATTGAAAAGGGTATATATTTGTTTTTTTTAAGTTGCCTAATAATTATGCACAGTAATAGTCACCTGCAAACACAGATATCCCCCTAAAATAGCTATAACTAAAAACAAACTAAAAACTACTTCCAAAACTATTCAGCTTTGATATTAATGAGTTTTTTGGGTTCATTGAGAACATGGTTGTTGTTCAATAATAAAATTAATCCTCAAAAATACAACTTGCCTAATAATTCTGCACTCCCTGTATATATATATATATATATATATATATATATATATATATATATATATATATGTATTATCTACTAACATTGACAGATACCCTGGCAGCTTAAACCCTTATCAAGGTTGTTGGTTCCTGTTTTTCTCTAGACTTCTCTACTTCCCTACATTCCAAGAACCAAGAACAATAAGGTGGCAGACTCCCTCTCTAGGCAGTTTACACCTCACCAGAAAATAGTATTCCTTCTGAGAAAATTATTTTTTCTCTAACATACACAATGCTTGAAAGACTTAGAACTGCACACAATAATTTAGCACAAACAATCCCAGGGATCAAGTGGAAAATGTTTTGTACCTCCTTCCTTTATTGGGCACATGATTCTCCACTTTCTGGATATCCAGGAATTCAAAATACATTTAGAAAATTAAGTGCTCAAGCCTGGTGGCCAAAGATGACACAAGACATATCTAATTATGTTACAGCATATCACAATTGTGCTGTAACCAAAGGACATACCATAATCTGGGTCATTGTAGATCGGCTTTCTAATATAGCTCACTTGTTACCTTTGATTACGTTGCTTACTGCAATAGAACTGTCAGAATTATTCATCCAACATATTGTCAGACTTCATGGTCTACCTAAAAATATAGTTTCTGACAGAGGAACACAATTTATTTCTTAGTTTTGGAAAACTTTATGTCAAAAATTAGGAATCACCATCTCTTTGTCCTCTTCCTATCATCTACAGACTAATGGTTGAACTGAGAGGACAAACCAATCCCTAGAGACTTATTTAAGACAGTACTCTGTAGCCTCTCAAGATAACTGGTACACCCTATTACCTCTAGCAGAGTTTGGTTAGAACTTAAGACACAATGCCACCATCAAGACCACACAGTTTTTGCTGCCTTGGGTTATCATCCAATAACCTTTGCTTTGGCCAAAACAAGTACATATGTTCCAGCTGCAGATCTTTGGGTGGCTAAACTTAAACAGCACAAACAACTTCTCTGTTGGGTATTATATGCCTCAATTGGCTTGTTCAAAACTTGGCAGACCATCGCATATGTTGAATAAAAAGTTTTTGTTCATCGCTCTAACCCAGCATGCGCAAAAAGCCGAAGTTAGAATATTGTGACCCGCTAATGTATTCACCCATAAACTTGAATGAAGTTCAAAAAGTGTGTGGGGGGGGGGACTAACACCCGAAAAGTCGAGCAAACCCGATCACATTTTTTCAAGTGCGCTAACCCAAAATTAAATATTAATATTTCACATTCCAATGTTCTAGCAGAATAAGTTCTATTTAATTAATAAATATATATTTCTATACATCTTTCTTAAACATCTAGACTATCAGAGTTTGTTGACATCTATTTACAACCCCTTGTATTACATCTAAAATCTTATTTACGTGACTCTGTAGAAACAATTGATAAAGAAAGCAATATCAGATGGAAAACCACGTACTGGTAGGCAACTCTGGATGTTAGTGACTTATACACTAACATCCCACATAGAAAAGGCATTGAATCTAGGAAAATCTGGCTCAAGAACAAAACAGATCTGGATGAGGAACGAAAATTGTTTATCATCAATGCAATACAATTTGTCCTTAAGAAGAATTATTTTTCTTTTGAGGACAAGTTCTATTTGCAAAAAAGCGGCACAGCTATGGGGATGAAATTTGCCCCCAGCTATGCCAATCTTTATATGGGGACCTGGGAAGAAGAATCCATCTGGAATAATAACCCCTATTCCCAATTTATCATCTTTTGGGGTCATTTTATAGATGACATTCTTTTGATATGGTCAGGATCGGAGGAACTACTCAAAGAATTTGTAAATTCTCTTAATGTGAATAATTACAACCTTAGCTTCACAAGTAAACCTCATGATGAATAGATTGACTTCTTGGATTTGTTTTTTTTTTTTCGTTGAGGAAGACCAAATACTAACAAAACTGTATAAAAAAGAAACAGATTGTAATGGTTACCTCCACGTAAAAAGTAACCACAATCCAAGTTGGATCAAAAACATTCCTTATGGACAGTTTCAGAGGATGCGCAGAAACTGTTCCAAGCTAGAAGACTTCGACAAGGAGACAGAGCTAACCAACAAATTTTTAGCGAAAGTCTATCCAAGAGGACTCCTTTTGGAAGCCAAAAATAAGGCAAGGAATTTGGATAGACAGTGTATCTTAAAAGATAAATCAAAATCCATCAGTAGTCAGCAGAAAAGCAATCCAAAATTTAAAATCTCTACAACTTTCATTACCACGTATAGGCCTAGATTTGGAGTTTTGTCGGTAACGACCCGCGTAGCTAACGCCGGCTTTTTTCTGGCCGCACCATAAAAATAACTCTGGTATTGAGAGTCCACATAAAGGCTGCATTAGGCTCCAAAAAAGGAGCGTAGAGCATTTTTAACGCAGCTTCAACTCTCGATACCAGAGTTGCTTACGGACGCGGCCAGCCTCAAAAACGTGCTCGTGCACGATTCCCCCATAGGAAACAATGGGGCTGTTTGAGCTGGAAAAAAACCAAACACCTGCAAAAAAGCCGCGTTCAGCTCCTAACGCAGCCTAATTGTTTGCTATGCGGTAACCCTTCCTACGTCTGCACTTAACACACTAACATGTACCCCGAGTCTAAACACCCCTAACCTTACACTTATTAACCCCTAATATGCCGCCCCCGCTATCGCTGACCCCTGCATATTATTATTAACCCCTAATCTGCCGCTCCGTAAACCGCCGCTACTTACATTATCCCTATGTACCCCTAATCTGCTGCCCCTAACACCGCCGACCCCTATATTATATTTATTAACCCCTAATCTGCCCCCCACAACGTCGCCTCCACCTGCCTACACTTATTAACCCCTAATCTGGCGACCGGACCTGAGCGCTACTATAATAAAGTTATTAACCCCTAACCCGCCTCACTAACCCTATCATAAATAGTATTAACCCCTAATCTGCCCTCCCTAACATCGCCGACACCTAACTTCAATTATTAACCCCTAATCTGCCAACCGAATCTCGCCGCTATTCTAATAAATGTATTAACCCCTAAAGCTAAGTCTAACCCTAATACTAACACCCCCCTAAGTTAAATATAATTTAAATCTAACGAAATTAATTAACTCTTATTAAATAAATTATTCCTATTTAAAGCTTAATACTTACCTGTAAAATAAATCCTAATATAGCTACAATATAAATTATAATTATATTAGAGCTATTTTAGGATTTATATTTATTTTACAGGTAACTTTGTATTTATTTTAACCAGGTACAATAGCTATTAAATAGTTAAGAACTATTTAATAGCTAAAATAGTTAAAATAATTACAAATTTACCTGTAAAAGAAATCCTAACCTAAGTTACAAATAAACCTAACACTAGACTATCAATAAATTAATTAAATAAACTACCTACAATTACCTACAATTAACCTAACACTACACTATCAATAAATTAATTAAATACAATTGCTACAAATAAATACAATTAAATAAACTAGCTAAAGTACAAAAAATAAAAAAGAACTAAGTTACAAAAAATAAAAAAATATTTACAAACATAAGAAAAATATTACAACAATTTTAAACTAATTACACCTACTCTAAGCCCCCTAATAAAATAACAAAGCCCCCCAAAATAAAAAAATGCCCTACCCTATTCTAAATTACTAAAGTTCAAAGCTCTTTTACCTTACCAGCCCTGAACAGGGCCCTTTGCGGGGCATGCCCCAAGAAATTCAGCTCTTTTGCCTGTAAAAAAAAAACATACAATACCCCCCCCCCAACATTACAACCCACCACCCACATACCCCTAATCTAACCCAAACCCCCCTTAAATAAACCTAACACTAAGCCCCTGAAGATCATCCTACCTTGTCTTCACCATACCAGGTTCACCGATCGGTCCAGAAGAGCTCCTCCGATGTCCTGATCCAAGCCCAAGCGGGGGGCTGAAGAGGTCCATGATCCGGCTGAAGTCTTCATCCAAGCGGGCCAGAAGAGGTCTTCCATCCGATTGAAGTCTTCGTCCAAGCGGCATCCATCCGGAGCGAAGCGGCAGCATCCTGAAGACCTCCACCGCGGAACATCCATCCTGGCCGACGACTGAACGACGGTTCCTTTAAATGACGTCATCCAAGATGGCGTCCCTCGAATTCCGATTGGCTGATAGGATTCTATCAGCCAATTGGAATTAAGGTAGGAATATTCTGATTGGCTGATGGAATCAGCCAATCAGAATCAAGTTCAATCCGATTGGCTGATCCGATCAGCCAATCAGATTGAGCTCACATTCTATTGGCTGTTCCGATCAGCCAATAGAATGCGAGCTCAATCTGATTGGCTGATTGGATCAGCCAATCGGATTGAACTTGATTCTGATTGGCTGATTCCATCAGCCAATCAGAATATTCCTACCTTAATTCCGATTGGCTGATAGAATCCTATCAGCCAATCGGAATTCGAGGGACGCCATCTTGGATGACGTCATTTAAAGGAACCGTCATTCGTCGTTCAGTCGTCGGCCAGGATGGATGTTCCGCGGTGGAGGTCTTCAGGATGCTGCCGCTTCGCTCCAGATGGATGCCGCTTGGATGAAGACTTCAATCGGATGGAAGACCTCTTCTGGCCCGCTTGGATGAAGACTTCAGCCGGATCATGGACCTCTTCAGCCCCCCGCTTGGGCTTGGATCAGGACATCGGAGGAGCTCTTCTGGACCGATCGGTGAACCTGGTATGGTGAAGACAAGGTAGGATGATCTTCAGGGGCTTAGTGTTAGGTTTATTTAAGGGGGGTTTGGGTTAGATTAGGGGTATGTGGGTGGCGGGTTGTAATGTTGGGGGGGGTATTGTATGTTTTTTTTTACAGGCAAAAGAGCTGAATTTCTTGGGGCATGCCCCGCAAAGGGCCCTGTTCAGGGCTGGTAAGGTAAAAGAGCTTTGAACTTTAGTAATTTAGAATAGGGTAGGGCATTTTTTTTATTTTGGGGGGCTTTGTTATTTTATTAGGGGGCTTAGAGTAGGTGTAATTAGTTTAAAATTGTTGTAATATTTTTCTTATGTTTGTAAATATTTTTTTATTTTTTGCAACTTAGTTCTTTTTTATTTTTTGTACTTTAGCTAGTTTATTTAATTGTATTTATTTGTAGCAATTGTATTTAATTAATTTATTGATAGTGTAGTGTTAGGTTAATTGTAGGTAGTTGTAGGTAGTTTATTAAATTAATTTATTGATAGTCTAGTGTTAGGTTTATTTGTAACTTAGGTTAGGATTTCTTTTACAGGTAATTTTGTAATTATTTTAACTATTTTAGCTATTAAATAGTTCTTAACTATTTAATAGCTATTGTACCTGGTTAAAATAAATACAAAGTTACCTGTAAAATAAATATAAATCCTAAAATAGCTCTAATATAATTATAATTTATATTGTAGCTATATTAGGATTTATTTTACAGGTAAGTATTTAGCTTTAAATAGGAATAATTTATATAATAAGAGTTAATTAATTTCGTTAGATTTAAATTATATTTAATTTAGGGGGGTGTTAGTGTTAGGGTTAGACTTAGCTTTAGGGGTTAATACATTTATTAGAATAGCGGCGAGATTCGGTCGGCAGATTAGGGGTTAATAATTGAAGTTAGGTGTCGGCGATGTTAGGGAGGGCAGATTAGGGGTTAATACTATTTATGATAGGGTTAGTGAGGCGGATTAGGGGTTAATAACTTTATTATAGTAGCGCTCAGGTCCGGTCGGCAGATTAGGGGTTAATAAGTGTAGGCAGGTGGAGGCGACGTTGTGGGGGGCAGATTAGGGGTTAATAAATATAATATAGGGGTCGGCGGTGTTAGGGGCAGCAGATTAGGGGTACATAAGGATAACGTAGGTGGCGGTCGGCAGATTAGGGGTTAAAAAAAAATTTGAGTGTCGGCGATGTGGGGGGACCTCGGTTTAGGGGTACATAGGTAGTTTATGGGTGTTAGTGTACTTTAGAGCACAGTAGTTAAGAGCTTTATAAACCGGCGTTAGCCCAGAAAGCTCTTAACTACTGACTTTTTTCCTGCGGCTGGAGTTTTGTCGTTAGATGTCTAACGCTCACTTCAGAAACGACTCTAAATACCGGAGTTAGAGAAATCCCATTGAAAAGATAGGATACGCAATTGACGTAAGGGGATCTGCGGTATGGAAAAGTCGCGGCTGAAAAGTGAGCGTTAGACCCTTTTTTGAGTGACTCCAAATACCGGAGTTATCCTAAAACCAGCGTTAGGAGCCTCTAACGCTGGTTTTCACGGCTAACGCCAAACTCCAAATCTAGGCCATAATGAGGTGGCAGGAAAAATTAAAAATATTCTCAGAAAACACTGGCACATTTTAAAACGTGACATTCTTCTAAAAGATATTACAGAAATGGGCCCTTCAGTAGTTTTTATACGAAATCAGAATCTAAAATCTATACTAGCCCCCAGCAAACTGATATCAACACAAACAGGTAAATGCAGCTGGCTAGGGACCAAATCTAAAGGTTTTTAAAAATCTTCCACTACTTTCTCTTACATCTTTTCAGACTATGTGGTGTATCTACTACAGTGTAGCTGTAAACTTCAATACATAGGTAGAACCACCCGCACATACAAGAAAAGATTGGTTGAACATGTGTACAACATAAAACAGGGACTCAAATCACACAACCTTTAATTTCAGTACAAAAAATTCCACAATATGGATCCAAAATGTCTGAGAGGAACTATTTTGGAACATATCACAATTAACAAGCGTGGTGGTGATAGAACCCTTAAACTACGCCAAAGGGAATCATATTGGATCCACACACTGGGCACCCTCTGTCAGAACTCATCTCTCCACCTTAACTGTCTGACATCTGATATTCTGTAATTCCACCTTAACTACGAAGCCGCACCTTTTTACCTTACTTAAACCTTTTCCTGAGGGCAGACAGGTGCTTAGTTAATGAGTTTGGTAGCTGAGCTAACACTGCACATTGTGCTCTTTGGATTACCCTTTTGTTACAACAGGATTTAATTCTGAATATCGTTTTGAACTTTTATATTGCTTGTGCAAATGTTTCTTCACTCCTGAAACTACCTGCTTCACTGGATCACTAATTACTATCAGCGCAGCTCCTCAGTTCTAACCGTTCACACGCTGCCTGAGGATTTCTCTTCTGTCCTAATCTGACAGATCAGCTGTTACAACGGATAGCTAAAGTCCACTCTCTGGTAAGAGTGAAACTGTGACTGAATGGTTCCTTGTTATTTAAACTCCTACCTGAATTATTTAACCCCTTGGGTTCCTGTTTTCTCTAACAGCTGATTCTGTAAGAGACTGCTCCAGGTTTTAACCTGTGTCACTCTGTTCTTTTCAAGATATATTAAATCACTCCAAGCCATACGCTTCTCTTCTACATATGATAAGCAGGTGCTGAGTGAAACATTCCATCTAGATCTGCAGTTGAAGATCCATATACAATTAACTTGCTATACTTCCTGTCAGTTACTTACAGATTAACTAAGCCTAAAAAAATGGATCCAGCGGATCTACCTCAAGTTGTTTATGGCTTATCTCAGAGGGTAGACCAACTCGGTCAGGCTCTAAGTAATCTTCAAGTTGAAAATGAAACGTTAAGGAAGGTCATCAAGGACTCCCTATCTGCTAAAGTGGTACCACCTGATGCATGCCCAGAACCACAGATATCCCCTCCTGATTTATTTTCAGGGGACAGACGTATGTATAGACAGTTCAGGAATGCCTGTCTACTTATGTTCACTTTAAAGCCAAAGACCTACCAGAATGATAAAATAAAGGTGCTCACGGTAATATCTTACCTCAGAGGGGAGCCAAGAATTTGGGCAGATTCATTTTATGAAAACAACAACCCTATCATCAACTCATCAAATGATTTTCTGATTGCCATGGATGAGTTATATCTGGACACCAACTCGCAGTTAACTGCTGAAACAAAGATGAGGGCTTTGAAACAGGGCAACAGTTCAGTTGAATTATATATAACTGATTTTAAGCAGTTTGCTACAGATTCCCAATGGAATCACATAGCCCTAAAAAATCAGTTTAGGTTAGGTCTCTCTGATCAAGTAAAAGATGAGTTAGCTCGAGTGGAACTTCCTGACAGCCTGGAAGGGTTGATGAGACTGTCCATTCAAATAGACCGGAGACTACGGGAGAGAAAGAGCGAACGCCACTCCTCAGAACCTACGTATAAAAGAACCTCTGCACCTAACCAATCCCTCAGCAGTGCTGCTGCCCCTCAAGAACCGATGGAGATAGGCATGTTAAGGGGTCCTTTATCTTTGGAGGAGAAGCAAAGAAGGAAGGCCGCGGCACTGTGTCTGTATTGTGCTAATCCAGCACACACTGTTAAAGACTGCCCTGTACTGCAGAGAAATAAAAAGAGTAAGTACATTATGACCAATACTATGCCTCATATTCAATATAACCCAGTTTACTGTACCATCTCTCTCTCTTTGCAGTGGGACCGTAAGCGTTCGACTACAGAGGCTATAATTGACACTGGGGCTTATGGGGCTTATATTGATTTGGAGTATGTGAATGTTAATAAAATCCCACTTGAAAAAAAGTCTGTTCCTGTGTCTATCAGAGTAGTTGATGGGTCTTACATATCAAGCGGTCCTATCACCCATCACACAATCCCTCTATTAGTCATTACTCAGGACAATCATCATGAGTATTTACGATTTGATGTACTTCCTTCCCCACTCTTTCCCATAGTTTTAGGTATGCAGTGGATAAGACTACACGAGCCTAACATAGAGTGGAAAACATTAAAACTCACATTAGATTCCACACATTGCCGTAAGTTGTGTTATAATGACATACATACTCTACATTGTGCAGAAGAAACTACAGTTATCCCTAGGGTTTATGCTGAATATGCAGAAGTCTTCAGCAAAAGAGAGGCTGAGAGCTTACCTCCGCATCGGAGTTACGATTGTCCCATTGATTTAATACCGGGATCTAGCGTCCCATATGGACATCTATACCCATTGAGCCAGCCCGAATTAAGTCATTTAAAGTCCTATCTTGATGATAATTTGAAGAAGGGGTTTATCAGACCTTCTGTCTCCCCTGCCGGAGCCGGCATGTTCTTTGTGACGAACAAAGATCAGACTTTAAGGCCAATTATTGACTATAGGGAGCTTAATAAAATTACTGTGAAGAATCGTTACCCTCTCCCCCTAATCCCTGAACTTATAGAGCGTTTACATCAAGCTAAGATCTACACAAAGCTCGATCTCAGGGGGGCTTACAACCTCATACGCATAAGAGAGGGAGATGAGTGGTTGACAGCATTTAGAACGAGATATGGGTTATATGAGTATTTGGTAATGCCTTTTGGTCTGTGTAACGCTCCGGCAACGTTCCAGCATTTTGTCAATGATGTTTTCAGGGATCTTCTTGACATATGTGTGATAGTTTATCTCGATGATATTTTAATATACTCCCAAAACTTGGAGGATCACATTAAACACGTCACATGGGTATTATCAAGATTACAAATACATCGATTATATGCCAAGGCAGAAAAATGCCTTTTCCATACAGAAAAGATCTCCTTTTTGGGATATGATATATCCCCAGAGGGAATACAGATGCAGGATAACAAGGTGGAAGCGGTAAAAGATTGGCCAACACCTTCTAACCGTAAGGAGCTTCAACGCTTCCTCGGGTTTAGTAACTATTATAGGAAATTTATCAAAGGTTATTCCGCTATCGCTAAGCCCCTAACTGCCCTTACGGGCTGCACAACACCCTTTTTGTGGAATCCATCAGCGGCTCAAGCCTTTCTCACATTGAAAACTGCGTTCACCTCTGCTCCGATACTCCGACATCCAAATCCGGAGTTGCAATACTTTTTAGAAGTGGATTCTTCAGATTACGCTTTAGGTTCAGTTTTATCCCAGAGAGAAGACTTGAATCATCCTCTTCATCCAGTAGCATTTTATTCTAAAGTTATGTCTCCTCCGGAGATCAACTACCCAATAGGAGAGAAAGAGTTGTTATCCATAAAAAGATCATTTGAGCATTGGAGACATCTTTTAGAAGGAACACGATTACCCATCATAGTATATACAGATCATAAAAATCTGGAATTTCTCCAAAGGAACAAGACACTCTCTGCCAGACAGGTTCGCTGGAGTCTATATTTCAGCAGATTCCATTTTCAGATCATATACAGACCCGCTTCAAGGAATGGTAAGGCTGACGCCTTATCCCGGAAGGACCCAAAGCCAGTAAATGACCACAATCCAAAGGAAATCATACCACATGATAGATACATTGGTATCACTTCAACTTTCGCCTCTAAACTCAAAGAGGCTTTGGTCCAAGACTTGGATACTCCATCGCAACTCCATACCGCTTCAGATGGGATAGGATACATCAAAGACAAGATTTATGTACCCCAGACTCTAAGACAGGAGTTAATCAAGGAACACCACGACTCTCCTCTTTCTGGCCATCCAGGAATTTCCAGGACGAAGGATTTGATAGCAAGGAACTATTGGTGGCCTAAGATGAACATGAGTATCAAGGAATACATACAAGATTGTACAATCTGTACCACATCGAAATCAGAAAGAAGACCCCCATATGGGTTATTGATGCCTATACAAGTTCCTGATAAACCATGGACCCACCTGGGCATGGATTTTATAGTCGAATTGCCTCTCTCACTTGGAATGAACACGATATTGGTAGTTGTTGATTTGATGACAAAAATGGCCCATTTCATCCCATATCGGAAACTTCCAACCTCCGCAGAAACAGCCCAGTTATTTATAGATAATGTTCTGAAACTTCATGGCATACCAACCATTCTGACCACCGACAGGGGGACTCAGTTTACCTCCAGGTTTTGGAGGAATCTATGTCAGAAACTACAAATAAACCATAGGTACACCACAGCTTATCACCCACAGACGAACGGCCAAACAGAGCGTCTGAATCAATGGCTAGAACAGTACATTAGATCCTATTGTGCATTCCACCAAGAAGACTGGATGAATTATTTATCAACCGCTGAGTTTGCATACAACAACACACTCAACTCTTCATCTCGAATGACTCCCTTCTACGCCAACTATGGGTTCCATCCAAAAATGTCCTTTCTCACAACCACCAGTTCTCCAAGTCCCAAAATTGATGATATAGCTGATAGGATGACACAAAATTTGCAATTACTCCAAAAACATTTGCAATCTGCTCAAAATGCCCAGAAAAAATATTATGATCTGAGAAGAAGACCACCACCTCAATACGTAGTCGGTGACTGGGTATGGCTTTCGACCAAAAATTTGAGATTGCAAATCCCAAGCAAAAAATTAGCCAGTCTGTTCATAGGCCCGTTTCAGATTATACGAATCATCAATCAAAATGCAGTAGCACTTCAATTACCTCCCTCTCTGGCCATCCACTCCACTTTCCACGTTTCTCTGATCAAACCAGCTTCCTCCTCCGGCACACAGATTTTACCACCCAAGCCACCGATTCTGGATGCAGAAGAATACGAAGTGAAAGAATTACTTGATTCTCGGATTACTAAAGGTGAACTCCAGTACCTTGTCCGATGGAAGGGTTATCCACCAGATGAGGATACCTGGGAACCATCATCTCACGTGAATGCTCCAAGACTTGTTGCTCAGTTCCACAGGAGGAACCCTGATCGCCCCAGGCTGCAAGCCTTGGGAAGGCTTGCCTGAAGGGGGGGTCATGTCAGAACTCATCTCTCCACCTTAACTGTCTGACATCTGATATTCTGTAATTCCACCTTAACTACGAAGCCGCACCTTTTTACCTTACTTAAACCTTTTCCTGAGGGCAGACAGGTGCTTAGTTAATGAGTTTGGTAGCTGAGCTAACACTGCACATTGTGCTCTTTGGATTACCCTTTTGTTACAACAGGATTTAATTCTGAATATCGTTTTGAACTTTTATATTGCTTGTGCAAATGTTTCTTCACTCCTGAAACTACCTGCTTCACTGGATCACTAATTACTATCAGCGCAGCTCCTCAGTTCTAACCGTTCACACGCTGCCTGAGGATTTCTCTTCTGTCCTAATCTGACAGATCAGCTGTTACAACGGATAGCTAAAGTCCACTCTCTGGTAAGAGTGAAACTGTGACTGAATGGTTCCTTGTTATTTAAACTCCTACCTGAATTATTTAACCCCTTGGGTTCCTGTTTTCTCTAACAGCTGATTCTGTAAGAGACTGCTCCAGGTTTTAACCTGTGTCACTCTGTTCTTTTCAAGATATATTAAATCACTCCAAGCCATACGCTTCTCTTCTACATATGATAAGCAGGTGCTGAGTGAAACATTCCATCTAGATCTGCAGTTGAAGATCCATATACAATTAACTTGCTATACTTCCTGTCAGTTACTTACACCCTCATACCTAGGGGCTTAAATAAAGATTTGGATTTAGCAGCCTTTCTAGTTTAATTCTCAAATCCCACGTAAATAAAAATAAAAATCGATATATATTCTTAAATATTGAGCATACCAAAATAGATCCCATATTCATGTCCAACACACACAGAAAATCCTCTTTATAACTCAATGAAATTTAGTATTGAATAATGGTGAAGAAAACTCCCCCTTATCAATTTTTAATAATGTCTAGCATCAATTTTTAATAATCATTATACTTATATATATATATTTGGTTAGAAATATTATGTAGGTATCCCTATTATTTCATTACTAATAATTTTTTATCCATTTTCGCATCACCTACAGATGGACAAAAAGTCTCTGTCGGGAAATAGAATTTTATAGTTCTATCTAAGCAAAACAAAGTGTTATTATTATTAGCAATAAAACCTAAACCTAAACTATTATACTACTTTTTAAATTGTGCAGTAGAGTATCACAATTAGAAAAATAATTTAATGACAAATGAGGGATTGAGGTATCATACATACGGCTAGATTTAGAGTTTTGTCGGTAACGACCCGCGTAGCTAACGCTGGCTTTTTTCTGGCCGCACCTTTAAAATAACTCTGGTATTGAGAGTCCACAGAATGGCTGTGTTAGGCTCCAAAAAGGGAGCGTACAGGCATATTTAACGCCACTGCAACTCTCGATACCAGAGTTGCTTACGGACGCGGCCAGCCTCAAAAACGTGCTCGTGCACGATTCCCCCATAGGAAACAATGGGGCTGTTTGAGCTGAAAAAAAACCTAACACCTGCAAAAAAGCCGCGTTCAGCTCCTAACGCAGCCCCATTGTTTGCTATGGGGAAACACTTCCTACGTCTGCACCTAACACCCTAACATGTACCCCGAGTCTAAACACCCATAACCTTACACTTATTAACCCCTAATCTGCCGCCCCCGCTATCGCTGACCCCTGCATATTATTTTTAACCCCTAATCTGCCGCTCTGTAAACCGCCGCTACTTACATTATCCCTATGTACCCCTAATCTGCTGCCCCTAACACCGCCGACCCCTATATTATATTTATTAACCCCTAATCTTCCGAGCGGACCGCACCGCTATTATAATAAAGTTATTAACCCCTAATCCGCCTCACTAACCCTATAATAGATAGTATTAACCCCTAATCTGCCCTCCCTAACATCGCCGACACCTAACTTCAAACATTAACCCCTAATCTGCCGACTGGAGCTCACCGCTATTCTAATAAACTTATTAACCCCTAAAGCTAAGTCTAACCCTAACACTAACACCCCCTAAGTTAAATATAATTTAAATCTAACGAAATTAATTAACTCTTATTAAATAAATTATTCCTATTTAAAGCTAAATACTTACCTGTAAAATAAACCCTAATATAGCTACAATATAAATTATAATTATATTATAGCTATTTTAGGATTTATATTTATTTTACAGGTAACTTTGTATTTATTTTAACCAGGTACAATAGCTAAAATAGTTAAAATAATTACAAAATTACCTGTAAAATAAATCCTAACCTAAGTTACAATTAAACCTAACACTACACTATCAATAAATTAATTAAATACAATACCTACAATTACCTACAATTAAACCTAACACTACACTATCAATACATTAATTAAATACAATATCTACAAATAAATACAATTAAATAAACTAACTAAAGTACAAAAAATAAAAAAGAACTAAGTTACAAAAAATAAAAAAATATTTACAAACATCAGAAAAATATTACAACAATTTTAAACTAATTACACCTACTCTAAGCCCCCTAATAAAATAACAAAGACCCCCAAAATAAAAAAATGCCCTACCCTATTCTAAATTACTAAAGTTCAAAGCTCTTTTACCTTACCAGCCCTGAACAGGGCCCTTTGCGGGGCATGCCCCAAAGAATTCAGCTCTTTTGCCTGTAAAAAAACACATACAATACCCCCCCAACATTACAACCCACCACCCACATAACCCTAATCTAACCCAAACCCCCCTTAAATAAACCTAACACTAAGCCCCTGAAGATCTTCCTACCTTATCTTCACCATACCAGGTTCACCGATCAATCCAGAAGAGCTCCTCCTATGTCCTGATCCAAGCCCAAGCGGGGGTCTGAAGATGTCCATGATCCGGCTGAAGTCATCATCCAAGCGGGAGCTGAAGAGGTCCATGATCCGGCTGAAGTCATCATCCAAGCGGGAGCTGAAGAGGTCCATGATCCGGCTGAAGTCTTCTATCAACGGCATCTTCAATCTTCTTTCTTCCGGATCCATCTTGAAGACCTCCGACGCGGAACATCCTGCTGGCCCGACGGACTACCGACGAATGAAGGCTCCTTTAAGGGACGTCATCCAAGATGGCGTCCCTTGAATTCCGATTGGCTGATAGGATTCTATCAGCCAATCGGAATTAAGGTAGGAAAATTCTGATTGGCTGATGGAATCAGCCAATCAGAATCAAGTTCAATCCGATTGGCTGATCCGATCAGCCAATCAGATTGAGCTCGCATTCTATTGGCTGTTCCGATCAGCCAATAGAATGCGAGCTCAATCTGATTGGCTGATCGGATCGGCCAATCGGATTGAACTTGATTCTGATTGGCTGATTTCATCAGCCAATCAGAATTTTCCTACCTTAATTCCAATTGGCTGATAGAATCCTATCAGCCAATCGGAATTCGAGGGACGCCATCTTGGATGACGTCCCTTAAAGGAGCCTTCATTCGTCGGTAGTCCGTCGGGCCAGCAGGATGTTCCGCGTCGGAGGTCTTCAAGATGGATCCGGAAGAAAGAAGATTGAAGATGCCGTTGATAGAAGACTTCAGCCGGATCATTGACCTCTTCAGCTCCCGCTTGGATGATGACTTCAGCCGGATCATGGACCTCTTCAGCTCCCGCTTGGATGATGACTTCAGCCGGATCATGGACATCTTCAGCCCCCTGCTTGGGCTTGGATCAGGACATCGGAGGAGCTCTTCTGGATCGATCGGTGAACCTGGTATGGTGAAGATAAGGTAGGAAGATCTTCAGGGGCTTAGTGTTAGGTTTATTTAAGGGGGGTTTGGGTTAGATTAGGGGTATGTGGGTGGTGGGTTGTAATGTTGGGGGGGGGTATTGTATGTGTTTTTTTACAGGCAAAAGAGCTGAATTCTTTGGGGCATGCCCCGCAAAGGGCCCTGTTCAGGGCTGGTAAGGTAAAAGAGCTTTGAACTTTAGTAATTTAGAATAGGGTAGGGCATTTTTTTATTTTGGGGGTCTTTGTTATTTTATTAGGGGGCTTAGAGTAGGTGTAATTAGTTTAAAATTGTTGTAATATTTTTCTGATGTTTGTAAATATTTTTTTATTTTTTGTAACTTAGTTCTTTTTTATTTTTTGTACTTTAGTTAGTTTATTTAATTGTATTTATTTGTAGATATTGTATTTAATTAATGTATTGATAGTGTAGTGTTAGGTTTAATTGTAGGTAATTGTAGGTATTTTATTTAATTAATTTATTGATAGTGTAGTGTTAGGTTTAATTGTAACTTAGGTTAGGATTTATTTTACAGGTAATTTTGTAATTATTTTAACTATTTTAGCTATTAAATAGTTCTTAACTATTTAATAGCTATTGTACCTGGTTAAAATAAATACAAAGTTGCCTGTAAAATAAATATAAATCCTAAAATAGCTATAATATAATTATAATTTATGTTGTAGCTATATTAGGGTTTATTTTACAGGTAAGTATTTAGCTTTAAATAGGAATAATTTATTTAATAAGAGTTAATTTATTTCGTTAGAATAAAATTATATTTAATTTAGGGGGGTGTTAGGGTTAGGGTTAAAATTAGCTTTAGGGGTTAAAAAAATTATTAGAGTAGCAGTGAGCTCCGATCGGCAGATTAGGGGTTAATACTTGAAGTTAGGTGTCAGCGATGTTAGGGAGGGCAGATTAGGGGTTAATACTATTTATTATAGGGTTATTGAGGCGGGAGTGAGGCGGATTAGGGGTTAATAACTTTATTATAGTAGCAGTGAGATCCGCTCGGCAGATTAGGGGTTAATAAGTGTAGGCAGGTGGAGGCGATGTTGAGGGGGGCAGGTTAGGGGTTAATACATATAATATAGGGGTCGGCGGTGTTAGGGGCAGCAGATTAGGGGTACATAGCTATAATGTAGCTGGCGGCGGCGTGCGGACGGCAGATTAGGGGTTAATAAGTGTAGGTAGCTGGCGGCGACGTTGTGGGGGGCAGATTAGGGGTTAATAAATATAATATAGGGGTCGGCGGTGTTAGGGGCAGCAGATTAGGGGTACATAAGGATAACGTAGGTGGCGGTCGGCAGATTAGGGGTTAAAAAAATTTAATCGAGTATCGGCGATGTGGGGGGGCTCGGTTTAGGGGTACATAGGTAGTTTATGGGTGTTAGTGTACTTTAGAGCACAGTAGTTAAGAGCTTTATGAACCGGCGTTAGCCCAAAAAGCTCTTAACTACTGGCTTTTTTCTGCGGCTGGAGTTTTGTCGTTAGAATTCTAACGCTCACTTCAGACACGACTCTAAATACCGGAGTTAGGAAGATCCCATTGAAAAGATAGGATACGCAATTGACGTAAGGGGATCTGCGGTATGGAAAAGTCGCGGCTGAAAAGTGAGCGTTAGACCCTTTTTTGACTGACTCCAAATACCGGCGGTAGCCTAAAACCAGCGTTAGGAGCCTCTAACGCTGGTTTTCACGGCTACCGCCAAACTCCAAATCTAGGCCTAAGAAAGCTATGTATAGTCATATGCCATTTGTAGCATAAACTAATACTAATTGTAGGTTTCCATAGTAAAGGATAGAAACTATGAGTCCAGTGAGGCTGTTCTTATATAAATTATACCCATTTATGACAAACAAACATAATTACCCGTATACTCCACATATGTCACACCAGCCCAAGAATATACGGAGGGATAGAACCAAGACAAGCCATGTATTCAACTTATAATATCCTATATAGGGATTCGGTTTTACATGCACTTTAGTGAAATAGCTTTAGCCAATCCCTTCACTATGCTAAAATCATGCAACACCTGTTCTCTGTTAGTGAATAAGCATCCAATTAAGTTTATACCACTCAGCATAGGAGATAGTTTTTTTCAGCTCTTAGTAAAAACTTCTCATATGTATTTTTTTTGTGTTTAAATGATTTTTATTGAAAATCGGTACATTGATGAACAAGTAATAAAGTTACAGTTTTTGTGACATCAAAATAACAACAGTTTGCTAGAATAATAGTCATTAACATTCAATGACCTAATTTTCGTAAATATTTTCAAGATTAATTAAGGATGGAGATGAGTCATAACAAAACATAGATAGTTGTAGATGACAGAGAGAAGATTCAGAAGAATCAGTTAAGGAGATGGAATGGAGTAGGGGTAATAGGGTTTAGGAAGGGGGGGAATATTCCATCTGGTTTAGAGCATTGTAGGTGTAGAGGGGTAATGGTTATGGCCATGATGCCACAGGGAGTGAGTTACATAAGGTTCCCAGCTCCACAAGGAAGTTGTGTAATAAGCAGCTTATGTGTGGTTGTGAATCCCTTGCTCCCAAATAAATTGAATGTAAGATATCATGTCCTGTTTTCCTAGGTAGCAATAGTGCATTCTCTCTAATGTAAGGACATGATTTACTTCAGATCTCCATTGGGACGATAGTGGGTGTCTCACGTGTTTTCCACAATCTGGGGATTAATCTTTTAGCACAGGATAACATTAAAAGAAGCTTTGGAATGTGACTGAGTAAGATGATTTGTGGGGAGAGTGTGATATTTGCGTTCAGGACTTTGCATATGTGCCTCTCCACTTGGTTCCAAAAGTCACCTAAGTTCGGACAGGACCACCATATATGACTTAAGGTACCTTCTTCTCCACATCTCCTCCAACAACTGGAGGAGGCGGTAGGGTATATAACCCTTAGGCGTTGTAGGGTTAAATACCACCTGGCTAGTATTTTATAGTTCAGTTTGGATATAGTTAAGGAGGTGGAAGAAGAGTGGGTATGGCGGAAACAACGTCTCCAAGTCTCCGTATCTAATTCAGTGTGCAGCTCCTCTGACCATCTTGTTAAGTATGTTGGCCGTTTCTCAGGGAAGGAGCCTCTGAGGATTTTATATATCAGGGATAGATGTGCACTTGCAATTGTCGGGTTGGTGCATAACTGCTCAAATGGAGTAAGAGGTCTCAGTATTTCTGCTTTGTGTGGGCTGTGGTTGATTGCGTGTCTGATCTGTAAGTATGCATACCAACAGTGAAATGGTGGTCCCAGCTCCTCATTAAGTGAGAGTCTGTCCTTAACACCTGAGGGGGTAGTTATTAAATATATTGGCAGGTTCAAGAGGAGCTTATTAGCATTAGTATGAGTGAAGAGGCTGTGCTTGAGAAATAAGTGGTATCGGAGTAAGGGGGTTAAGGGAGATATTGTTGTTGAAATTCCTTTTATATGGGTAATCACTTCATCCCATATAGCTAGGGTAGTTTTAATATAGTCATTGTGTTGTATGATGTGCGGCCTAGAGTCTTTAGGGATCCAGGGTAGGTCTCTCATGTGACTAACCTGGGATAGATGACTCTCCATTTGTATCCAAATACTCAAAGAGACGGAGTGGTTCCATGCCACTACTCTGGCTAAGTGTGTTGCTTTATAATAGTTAGCGAGATTAGGGACGTTAAGGCCCCCATCTTCCTTACTCAGATATATAGTGTGTTGAGCAATTCTAGGACGCTTGTAGGACCAAATAAAGGAATTAATCATCTTTTGTTGTGTCTGGAGGAAAGATTTAGGAATGCCCATAGGTAGGGTTTGGAATAGGTATAGGTATTTGGGAATTACCATCATTTTTACTGTATTGATCCGGCCCAGCCATGATAGATGTCCCTGTCTATGCCAGGACTCCAATAAGTTTTTAACACTATTCTGGAGGATGGTGAAATTATCGGAGAATAATTTATGTATATCCTTGGGGATTATTAAGCCTAAATATTTGAGTTTGTCGGTTAGTACAAATTTCGTTTGCTGTGATATGGTTAGTGTTTCCGGGGGTGTTAGATTAATCGGCATCAGTCCCGACTTCTCCATGTTAATGGAGAAGTTAGAGACTTGTTTATATCCTTCCAGTGTCTTTATTAGGGCAGGTAAGGAGGTAGTTGGAGACCGTAAGGTAAAGATCACGTCGTCTGCAAACAAGAGGCATTTCTGGGTGATATCGCCAAAGTTTAGGCCTTGGATATGTTGGTTGTTTCTAATTTGCAGTGCCAATATTTCGATTGTGAGAGCAAATAATAAGGGTGAGAGCGGGCATCCCTGGCGAGTCCCATTGGAGATGGGGAAAGGTTGGGATATGGTGTTATTTACCTTAACTTTTGCTTTTGGATTATGATAAAGGGCCTGTATTCTGTTAATAAACAACTCGGAAAAGCCAAATTTTGACAGAGTGGACCACATAAATTGCCAGTCCACCCTGTCAAATGCCTTCTCAGCATCTGTAGAAAGCAAAGCTAGGGGTGCAAGGTTACGGTGTGCGTGCTGTAATAAATGAAGCTGTCTAACGGTATTGTCTCTCGCCTCCCTTCCTTTAATGAAGCCCACCTGATCTGGGTGAATGATGTTGGGTAAAATCATGTTCATACGGTTAGCTAGTATTTTGGCGTATATTTTCATATCAATATTAATAAGTGATATTGGTCTATAGTTACCAACCATGTCTCTAGCCTTGCCTGGTTTTGGTACAACTGTAATCATTGCTTCTAAGAGGGAGCTAGGGAGGGTATTACCACGGTCTATGACGGTATAGAGTGAGAGAAGATGGGGGTTTATCTGTTGCTGTAGGAGTTGGTAGAATTTCGCCGTAAGACCGTCCGGTCCTGGTGATTTGACATTTGGCAGAGATTGTACTACTAGATTGATATCTCGGAGGGTAATAGGGGAATCCAAGAATTACCTATTCTCATCGGTAATAGAAGGTGTATCGACAGTGGCTAAGTATGATTCTAAGTTGCTTCTCCTATCCTGTGCTGTGGTATCTGTTATATTGTATAGTTTCGTATAATAGGAAACAAACGAGTTAATAATTTCTTCGTTTGTGTGAGTGACCTCGTCCGAGTGTCGCCTAATTGCTTTAATAAAATTGGAGATTTTTTGTTTTTTAAGGGACCTGGCTAATAGGCGACCCGCTTTATTGCTTTCCACAAAAAACTTAGACTTGGTGGTCAGCGCCCTCATATGAGCTTTTTGTACAAGAAATTTATTAAGGATTTCCCTTGCGTCAGTCAGTTTGGTGAGATTAGTAGCAGAAGATGGATCCGCTTTAAGCACAGCTTCTCAGGTGGCCAGGTCTTTAGTCAAGGAGGTGAATTGATCTGTGTGTATTTTGCGTTGCTTAGCATTATGCTTTATTATGACCCCCCGTATATAGCATTTATAGGCCTCCCAATTGTTTGCGGACGACGTGTCTTCGGGCTTGTTTAAGGTAAAATATTCGTCGGAGTGTTTTTTAATGTCGTCCACTGTTTCCTGGTCAGTTAGTAGGTGGTCATTGAGTCTCCAGTTAAACGTATTATGAGGTTTACTGGACCATTTGAATACAGTAGAAACCATACTGTGGTCTGACCAAGAGGTATGTGTGATCTTTGAGTGTACAAGGGTTGAGAGGAGAGTCTGATCACATAGGATATAATCTAATCTGGAGTATGAGTGTTGTGGGTGTGAGAAAAAAGTGTAGTCTCTTCTGTCAGTGTGTACTATTCTCCAAGTTTCAAAGAGATTAATAGTTTGTAGGGCTGCACAGTTAGATTTAAGGGTATTATTTCGTAAATAGGATTTCCCACTAGACGTGTCTAATGTCGGATTCATAGGGAAGTTGAGATCTCCTCTAATGATAATCGGCCCTTTAGCCATATCTAGTATTGTGTTGATTAGGGGTTTATAGAAATTGGGTGTGGGTCTATTTGGGACATAGATGTTTACTAGGGTAACTGGGGCACCATAGCATAATCCAACTAGAATTAAGATTCTGCCTTCTTTATCGGAGTGTTTTTGTAGTAATTCAAAGGGAAAATTGTGTCTAAATGAAATGCTGACTCCATTTTTCTTATGTGTACCTGAGCTACAAAAATGTTGTTCAAAATATCTCTTAGACAATGTAGGTTCATGGCTTTTCTTGAAGTGTGTTTCTTGTATCATAATGATGTCTATTTTTCTCTTGTAAAAATCGTGAAATGCAATAGAGCGTTTTTCTGCTGAGAGAAAGCCTTTAACATTTTGTGTGGCTATGTGTAGAGTATCTGCTCTATGACGTGAGGAATGCGTCATTATAATACAAGGTATCTTGGGCCGTTAAACTGAGATGTTAAGGGAAACCAGATAGGATATTGGGGGAATCTAGGAATATCTGTTAACGGTATTTGGGGGACAGGTGTTGGGAGAGGGGGTATTCAGATGACAGCAATCAAAGTGAAATGGGGGAAAGGGAAGGTTATGACTTTAGAAAACAATATTAGAGCAAGTTGCAATGGTTATGGCAGTAATAATTACAGTAATACTAAATTAAATTGCAATTTTAAATTTAAGTTTAAGTTTAGTTGTATTTTTAATTTGGGAGCTTTTGTTACAAACCGGGTGTCACAGTGGTTAAAGGCGGTGTATGGGTTATTCGTTTTGGCCTATCGACGGTCTTATAGCTGAGAGTGCGTATCTGATGTAGCTTGGCTAATTCCAAAAACTCTATCGGCTTAACTGTACAATACAGAATACTTAAGTGGAGTTAGCAGAAGGTGTTATGTTAGCGTTTTGCTTAGCTATCTTAGGTGAGTGTGTAACCATCAGCACTAAAACTTACACCTATTTCCCAGGTAATTAAGAGTAAGTGAGGAGTTGAGGATTAAGGCATCTTCAATAATTGGCAATGCCTAGCAGTATATACATCTTATACGCCATTTAGCTAAACTGAGTAAATTCTATGGAGGACTATTATACCTATCTGTATGAGTCATATATTCAAGGCCTAATAGGAGATCTCTAGATAGTGTAAATCTAAGATGACCTGTATAATTATAAACATAATTGCAACAGAGTAGTGACTTGTAAAACATTTTCAGCTTATAAACAGTATATTAAAACTTATATTCAACTTAATACAGTTCTGGTTAACAAAAACAGGGAGTTTTATTTAAGTTACTTTGGAATAATGATATAGTTCTGGATAGTAGTAAACCAGAGTAAGGACCTGCAAGCATGGTCACTTCATGAACAATGAATTAAACTCTATGTGTAGCTAGATAAAGTTCAACTTAATAGAAACGAAGTGTCTTTTCAGTGTTAAATAAATTCAGTCTCTACTCGATTGAGTAATTATATAGTTCTGGGTAGTAGTAGACCAGAGTAAGGACCTGTAACCATAGTCACTTCGTGAACAATGAATTAAACTCTATGTGTAACTTGATAAAGTTCAGCTTAATAGAAATGAAGTGTCTTTTCAGTGTTGAATAGATTCAGTCTCTTCTCAACTAAAATCAGTCCTTTGTCCTCCTTTGGACATATTAGAGGGGGAGCAGATAACCTGAACCCCAGAACATGGGACCTGTCACTTCAAACATTCAATGGTAAATAACAAAAAAGAAAAAAAACACACAAAAAACAGTTAGATAACCATAGTTACTTATCCTGGAACATTTTAGAAGGAAAACTGAGGATCTCAGCCTCAGATCACAGAACCTGCATTATTAAACAAGAATAGGGAAAAAAGGCAGTTAGATAATTATATTTACTCATCCTATAGAGTCTGTGTCCATGTCGTCAGTGCTGGTTAGGGATACTTGTCTTCGTTTATTCTGCCTAGATATGGTATCAGGGTCTGGTCTTCGTTGAGGTTTAGGACTGTCTTGCCTATTTTGTTGTCCTTGAGGGGGTTGAAGGTTACCATTGTCGGGTGGAGAGATGCTTAAGATGTTGCAGAACCTGTTGATTTCAGTTAATGAGGAACACTCTGCCTTCTTCCCATTTTTCGTTACTATCACTGAAGTAGGAAAACCCCACTTGAAAGTCTCGTCTCTTTTGCAGTGTTCTGAGGGACAAGTCCTGATATATTTGAATTTTATGGCCCTGGAAGTTTATAACTTGTCTTTTCCTGGCGATGTTGTATATTTCTTCCTTTTGTCTATAGTTTTGGAAGTGTACTACAATGTCTCTTGGTGGAGAGTCATCAGGAGGCTTTGGGCGAAGTGCCCGGTGAACTCTGTCCAAGGGGATCTCAGTGTTTTCGGTGATGCTGTCTCCCAGTATTTCAGTGAATAAGGCCTGTAGATAATCACGGATTTCGTTGTTCACAATCGTTTCTGGTATTCCTCTAAAGCGGAGATTTCCCCTTCTAGTATGGTTCTCCAAGTCGTCGATTTTATCTTCCAGTTCAGTGATATGTTGGATTTGCTGGGATTGATTGGCTGAGAGGTTCGCCAGTTTTTGTGCGACGACATATTCATGTTCCTCAAGGGTGTCCACCCTGTGACCAAGATCATTGATCTCTTTTTTCAAGTCAGCACATTCGTCTTTGATACATGTTTTAACTTGTTCAATTAAGGCTGCTATGGCTTTGTATGTTATTGGCGTGTCATCATCAGGAGTCTGATTTGTGACTGAAGTTTCATTAGTTATAGATAAGCTACTGTTTTGTTCTTCCTCTATGGCAGTCATTAGGGCATCTGTTTCTCTAGTTTTAGATGGTTGGTCTGTTTGTTTGAAAAAGGCATGTACTGCGCTTTGGTTAGCTTGTGATGTCTTCTGTGGTTTATCTTGGCGGGTATTCTTTCTCTGTGACATAGTGCCCTGAGTTGATACTTGACTTCTGCAGCTGTTCTGTGATAGTTCAGTACACAGTACCCCCTGGGGAATTTACCCTCACAGGGTGATCACGGTAAAGGGTTAGTGGGGTATGACCCGTCACAACTCAGTGTGGCGGGAAAGGGAGTGGAGGTACGTGTCTGAAGTGAGCTGTAAAGAGTACAACAATATTGGGATCAAGTGAATTAGGGTTATATGTCTCACACCTTGCAGCGAGTATTGAATGATGTGCTCTCCCAATGCTGAAGCTGCTATGCTTTTGTACCTGGTTCCCAGATTGTCTAGGAAGTTAAGTAAAAAATTAAAACCAAGTAGCACTGCAAAAGTAGTTTTTAGTACTCAGAGTTATTGCGTGTAACCACAGGTTTCTTACTGTTTTAAATCGTCCTGCTAGTAAAGGACAGTAGGAACTGGGTTGTGCTAGTGCCAGAATACTCTATGTCCCTGGGTCTTTACTGTGATGGACAGGGGTAGTGATGCAAACAGTGTTTCAGTCAATCTTAGGCAGCTCCTCAATGTGATTTAAAAGTGCGTCACACTGTAGACCTCTTTGCCTACTACAGATGTTTTCCCCTGTATGAGTCTTTTGTGCGTGAGTTGCTTTCTATACTTAATTCGTGCCTGAGAGTAACTCAGTAATAGGCTGGGATAAAAGGTAGCGCAGCTGCAAATTGCCCTTAGGTAACGTTCGTTTTAGGAGTGCGCCACTTTAACTACCAATTACTTAATTGAATTTACATTTGATCCCCTCCTTTAGCGACTCCTAGCTTGCCCAGTGTGTCAAGTCAGATTTAAGCATAAGGCGATGTATTAAGCGCTCGTGCCTTACCAGTTTCTGCTTGATTCGGTCCGGGGGTGATCCCAGCAGATCCTTTGCTTAGTGATGTTGATGCCCCTGGACTTTAAGAGCTGATGTGTTGTGTTGTCGGTTGTAGCAGAAGGTGCTGGCGTTTGTCCTATCCAGGGTTAAAGTTCTTGCGGCGACGGTTGCGGTGAGGGCCCCAGGCCTAATAGTTTGCTCCGGTAGTATAGACGCCAGAAAGGTGAGCGATCGAGTTCCCGGAATAGCTGCTTAGGTGCTAGGTGCAGCTTAAAGTCAGTTGAAGTTGACCATTGTTGTGTTTAGCTGCTTTTGTGAGCCAAGACACCCGGTCTGCCTACGGAGCCTCAATGAAGTGCGGCCATTATGGTCGGCTGCTCGCTCCGCCCCCCTTCTCATATGTAATTTTAAGGAACCAATCACATTATGGCTTAAGAGTCACGAAACACGTGACCATCAATAACAAACAGGAATTCCTTCAGGCTTACAAAACTTAGTACACGACACTTTACATGTGATACTAGCAAGCCAATAACATTACCGTTCACATTTCACGTAGCACGTGACGACCAACAGCAAATAGAAATCTGAGTTACTTAAGAGGCTTGCCGCAGCCTCCGGTTTAAGAACACACAATTTCTATTTAGTTTTAACCTCTGATGAAGAAGGACGATATACAGATTAACCCTTCGAAACGCGTTATGTGATTCGATCACCACTTATTGTGACCTTTGTTTTTGTGTTTTTATTATTTTGTGTGCATTATTTGCTTTTTTTAAAAAAGGATTATTGTATACCTTTATTTTATGAACTTTCATACACCAACCCCATTTGAAACCTGAACCACTCACTGCTTCTGGTGTACAACAGAGGACAGGAACTTGTATCAGGACATAACAACTTATATGTCTTACAATTACCTCATACTCTATTGAGAGTGCTAGATGTGAGCATAAAATCCACAGGGATTGGTGTGTCATTTGCATTTAAATACTCTATTATACATACAGCATTGCACTATTTTTGCTGTTTCTGCTTTTTATTCATATTGACCACCATCGTGTGGAGGAAAGTTTCTAGTACCATTAAATCCACTCCCGGAAACACAGAAGGCAGTACACAGCTTTTGAATTGGATCCAACGGCAGACATCCCATATGCCCCTTTGAGGCTCTCCAGGATTGCTTTATACTTACCTCATATCAATTGAGGTAATTTCCTGGAAGTAGGAACCACATCTATTTTGGAATCATGGTCTGCATCTATAGAAAGTGACTCTATAACTGGGACTCATTTTCCATCATATAGATCACCCTCATATCGGTGATCAACTATCTATTTGTTTATTTTCTATTTTTTCATAACTTTGTGTATATACAGTATATATGAACTGAGTTTTTGGATTTATTTATTATTAATTATTTATTTACTTTCCATTTATTTTCAATTTACTCTGGATGACCTTTATAGGCTAATACTCATATGTTGATTGACATTTGTTATACACCTATATAAGCTTATTGTTTTTGGGTTTTGCATTAGACACAGCCTGTCCTGGCGCTATCCCATCTCTTTGCCACACATTGTACCCTTGCTAAGCATAGTTAGATAGGGGATCTCTCTATGCTAAGCGTAGGGATTTAGCTGCAGGTTAAGGGCGTGTCTGTTTGCCTTAGTATCAGTGTATCTTTACTATCACTTTAGTGTGGAAGCGCCAGTCTTTGCTTTCCTAAACATCCTATCACTTCCCTTCTCTTGGCTGCATCCTACTTAGAGTGCTGCTAATCTACACTGTGTTGTATACATAGTTTTTATAAGCATTCTTCAAGCATTATTAATTGGTTTAAATAAGTGTGCTATACTGTACACATCCATATACATAGCTTTAACATCTATCTATATATAAATAACCCATATAGGATATTGCTATGGCAGTATATGAATATGGAAACTATTTTGACCCAAGCACACGTCAATTTTGTCTATTAATGAAGAACATCCCATTCTGTTAGAGAATTTAAACTTAACCAACCCTAAAAAACTTTTCGAACATCTTGAGAAATTAAGTAAAAAGCAACTTCTAAATTGGCACGATTGCACCAATTTAGAAAGATATCTTAAATATGAAGTAATTCCAAATGGTCTTAGACTAGAAAAAGGATATGATTATAGACAATACAGAAGTGGAACTCTTAACAGAATGGAACTCAGCTCTAGAAGAGTGTTCAAACAAATTAATTAATATCTTAATAAAATATCAAAACAAAAAAGTAGATAATCTAACTCACCAAATTAAAGATATAAAGGAAAAATTAGATTTCTTTAAGGGAGAGGTTTACTATGTTGAGCTAGACAAACAGAACAAAAGACAACTAGATCAATTTGACAAGGAAGTAGAACTCAAGAAAAGAAATACATTTTTTAAGAGATTATAATCTCAAGATTACAGCAGATAAAGAAGTTGAGGATAATAATGAAGTTTGGGAAGATAAACAAACTACCCCTTACACAGGGAAAGTACAAATTGGTCAACCATAAATTCTGCTGATTTTTCGACTAATTCAACATACAGTAGATTACACTCCACGAGTTTCCAATTCCCAAATAACAATAATAACCCAAGATTGGAACCTGTAAAAAGACACACACAATATGAGTCCTTTCAGAATAGAAATTACTTTAATAGAGATAAGCAAACCACATATTACAATCAAGGAGCTAAATACAATGAACAAAGAAACAGACCTAATCATGCTCAAAATCATAATCATAGAAGGACACAACAAAACAATTATAATTATAACTAGAATAAAGCACCTGGTAGAACTTCTAACACACGCAGATATCATAGCAACACTAATCATCAGTCCTTCCATCACAAAAACACTACTTCTTTTTTAGGCCAGGGCCCAAACAAAAAAACAAAAAGACAAAACCAAACAACACAAACAACAAACACTGATCATACTAGCCCCAGAATGGTCAAGGAGGGGCCAAAAAAGAGGAATAGAAAGAAGCAGAGAGGATGTAGGAGAGGAACAAGAACTAAACAGAAAGAAAAGAAAACAAATAGAAATCTCAACACAGATATAAACATGTTTAACAAGATGAGCTAAAAAATCTGAAAAAGGGACTTTCTTTCGCCCCCACAAAAGGTCCAAATCCGTTTGAATTATTCATAGATTTATATAATATTGTGAGAAAATTAACTCTCAATAGACATTATGCCAAACAAATGAAAGACTCAATAGAGGCAACAAATGACATAGAATCGCAAAGTCTGAGTAACGAGGATCTTGAGGCACTGATAGTTCTTCAAGACCTAGAACTTCAGGAATCCAGCACCCAATACAAAAGGCTAGATATAGAACCCAATGGAGAGAATGTCATCTCATATGCTAAATATAGAAATTTGAAACGCCAGTCAACTTTCTTTCCAACACAATCCAAGGGGAATCATATACCAGTTTTCTATAATCTGGTATATGAGGAATCTTTCTGCAAAAATTATAAAATAAAAAAAGACAATCTAAGCAAGAAAGAAAAGGGTATTCTATTGAACTTGAAGGAAAATATGACCACTATCATAAGATAAGCAGATAAAGGCAGTGGGATAGCTATCCATAATTAAAAAGACTATCTGGAGGAAGCCTACAACCTACTAAATGATGAGAACACATACATAGCACTCAAGGGAGACCCTACCAATTCTTATATTAGAGATTACCTGAGCCTTTTAGATGATGCAAAAGCTGCCAATGTTTTAAATGAGAACAAATTCAAGTATTTGCTTAATGAAAACCCCACAACAGCAATTTTTTATCACCTCGCTAAGGTGCATAAATGCATCAACAAACCTTCGGGATGCCTTATAGTATCGGGTTTAAATTCTTTAACATCTAGACTATCAGAGTTTGTTGACATCTATTTACAACCTCTTGTATCACATCTAAAATCTTATTTATGTGACTCTGCAGACACAATAAAGTAAGCAATATCAAATGGAAAACCACGTACTGCTGGGCAACTCTGGATGTTAGTGCCTTTTACACTAACATCCCACATAGAAAAGGCATTGAATCTATGAAAATCTGGCTTAAAGGGACAGTAAACACAAGAAATTTTGTTGTTTAAAAAGGTAGATAATCCCATTCCCCAATTTTGCATAACAAACACAGTTATAATAGTATACTTTTTACCTCTGTAAATACCTTGTATCTATGCCTCTGCAAACTGCCCACTTATTTCAGTTCTTTTGACAGACTTGCATTTTTAGCCAATCAGTGCTGACTCCTAGGAGCTTCACGTGCCTGAGCTCAATGTTATCTATATGAAACACATGAACTAATGCCCTCTAGTGATGAAAAACTGTCAAAATGATTTCAGATTAGAGGCAGTCTTCAAGGTCTAAGAAATTAGCACATAAACCTCCTAGATTTAGCTTTCAACTAAGAATACCAAGAGAACAAAGCAAAATTGGTAATAAAAGTAAAATGGAAAGTTTTTTAAAATTACATGCCCTATTTAAATCATGAAAGATTTTTTTACTTTACTGTCCCTTTAATAACAAAACAGATCAGGATGAGGAATGAAAACTGTTTATCATCAATGCAATACAATTTGTCCTTGAGAAGAATTATTTTTCTTTTGAGGACGAGTTCTATTTGCAAAAATGCGGCACAGCTATGGGGACGAAATTCACCCCCAGCTATGCCAATCTTTATATGGGGACCTAGGAAGAAGAATCCATCTGGAATAATAACCTCTATTCCCAATTTATCATCTTTTGGGGTCGTTTATAGATGACATTCTTTTGATATGGTCAGGATCGGAGGAACTACTCAAAGAATTTGTAGATTATCTTAATGTGAATAATTACAACCTTAGCTTCACCAGTAAGACTCATGATGAGGAGATTGACTTCTTGGATTTGTTTTTTTTCGTTGAGGAAGACCAAAAACTACCAAAACTGTATAAAAAAAAAACAGATTGTAATGGTTACCTACACGCAAAAAGTAACCACAATCCAAGTTGGATCAAAAACATTCCTTATGGACAGTTTCAGAGGATGCGCAGAAACTGTTCCAAGCTAGAAGACTTTGACAAGGAGGCAGATGAGCTAACCAACAAATTTATAGTGAAAGACTATCCAAGTGGACTCATTTGGAAGCCAAAAATAAGGCAAGGAATTTGGATAGACAACGTATCTTAAAAGATAAATCAAAATCCATCAGTGGTCAACAGAAAAGCAATCCAAAATTTATTTATTTAGAAATATTATGTAGGTATACCTATTATTTCATTACTAATCATTTTATATCCAATTTCACATCACCTACAGATAGACAAAAAGTCTCTTTAGGGCAATATAATTTTACAGTTCTATCTAAGCAAAACAAAGTTTTATTATTATTAGCAATAAAACCTAAACCTATTCACTATTATAGTGCTTTTTAAATTGTGCAGTAAAGTATCATAATTAGAAAAAGAATTTAATGAAAAATGAGGGATTGAGGTATCGTATTTAGAAAGCTATGTATAGTCATCTGCCATTTGTAGCATAACCTAATACTAATTGCAGCTTTTTATAGTAAAGGATAGAATTTATGAGTCCAGTGAGGCCGTTCTAATATAAATTATACCAATTTATGACAAACAAACGCAATTACCCGTATAATCCACATATGTCACACCAGTCCAAGACAAGCCACGAATCCGACTTATAATATCCTATATAGGGATTCGGTTTTACATGCACTTCAGTGATATAGCTTTAGCCAATCCCTTCACTTCGCTAAAATCATGCAACACGTGTCTGCTGTTAGTGAATAAGCAACCAATGAAGTTTATACCACTCAGCATATGAAATAGTTTTTTTCAGCTCTTAGTGAAAACTTCTCATATGTAATTTCAAGGAACCAATCACATTATGGTTTAAGAGTCACGAAACACGTGACCATCAATACCAAACAGGAATTCCTTCAGGCTTACAACACTTAGTACACGACACTTTACATGTGATACTAGCAAGCCAATAACATTACCGTTCACATATCACGTAGCACGTGACGACCAACTGCAAATAGGAATCCTAGTTACTTAAGAGACTTGCTGCAGCCTCCGGTTTAAGAACACACAATTTCCATTTAGTTTTAACGTCTGATGAAGAAGGACGATATACAGATTAACCCTTCGAAACGCGTTCGGTCACTAATTATTGTGACCTTTGTTTTAGTGTTTTTATTATTTTGTGTGCATTATTTGCTTTTTTAAAAAAAGGATTATTGTATACCTTTATTTTATGAACTTTCATACACCAACCACATTTGAAACCTGAACCACTCACTGCTTCTGGTGTACAACAGAGGACAGGAAAGTGTATCAGGACATAACAACTTATATGTCTTAAAATTACCTTCATACTCTATTGAGAGTGCTATATGTGAGCATAAAATCCACAGGGATTGGTGTGTCATTTGCATTTAAGTAGTCTATTATACATACAGCATTGCACTATTTTTCCTGTTTCTGCTTTTTATTCATATTGACCACCATCGTGTGGAGGAAAGTTTCTAGTGCCATTAAATCCACTCCTGGAAACACAGAAGGCAGTACACTGTTTTTTAATCGGATCCAGTGGCGGACATCCCATATGCCCCTTTGAGGCTCTCCAGGATTGCTTTATACTTACCTCATATCGATTGAGGTAATTTCCTGTAAGTAGGAACCACATCTATTTTGGAATCACGATCTGCATCTATAGAAAGTGACTCTATTACTAATATTACTGGGACTCATCTTCCATCATATAGATCACCCTCATATCTGTGATCAACTATCTATTTGTTTATTTTCTATTTTTTCATCATTTTGTTTGTGTGTGTATATATATATATATATATATATATATATATATATATATATATATATATATGAACTGAGTTTTTGGATTTATTTATTTATTTACTTTCCATTTATTTTCCATTTATTCTGGATGACCTTTATAGGCTAATACTCATATGTTGATTGACATTTGTTATACACCTTTATAAGCTTATTGTTTTTGGGTTTTGCATTAGACACCGCCTGTCCCGGCACTATCCCATCTCTTTGCCACACATTTCTATACATATATTGATATATTGATGTCCTCATATCTTTAAGCCCTTATAACTTTTTCATTGCAATTTCTTTTTTAAATCTTTTTTGTTATATAGTGTTATTATGAGTTGAACTGTGCTTTTATATGTAATTTTAAAGTGTTTTGTGCAACTTTTTAGTCGAGCGTAACAGTTAGAGGCCTATTTATCAAAGGTCTGTCGGACCTGATCCGACAGTGCGGATCAGGTCCGACAGACATCGCTGAATGCGGAGAGCAATATGTTCTCCGTATTCAGCATTGCTCCAGCAGCTCTTGTGAGCTGCTGGTGCAACGCCGCCCCCTGCAGACTCGCGGCCAGGGGGGGTCAATTAATTGAATTGTGGCGATCTCTGTCCGCCTCATCAGAGCAGGTGGACAGTTTATGGAGTCTTTAGACCGCTGCTCCATAAGTTGCGTTTCTGAAGACTCGCCAGAATCACGGGCCCTCAAGCTCCATTCGGAGCTTGATAAATGGGCCTCTTTATCAGAGCTCTGAAGTCACGCTATCCCAATGTGTGTTAGATTCAATTGCACTCGAGCAAACACGTTAACTTTCAACTTGTAATATGCACACTACTTCCGACGCACGCAAAGAGCCATGATAAACCTAAAAAAATTAGCGCGCCACTCATAATCTAGCCCTTATGGGGAGAACATTTTACAGAGCAATGTCCCTTTAATATGGTCAGATTTAGATGGTCAAATTTCAGATTTGACTAGAATACATTCTTGTTTGCAAAAATTAGAATGAGTCAGGTTATCATAAAATATGTGGTAACCCTGCTTAAATCCATTTTTGCTAACAAAATTGTACTAATAATTTGTAATACTGTGCACCAAATTGAACATTTCTGCTTTTATAATGCTGCACAACCTGTTGTACATGATGCTACACAATATATATTGGCAATGGCTAGATCAGTTGTAAAGATAGCGCACTTTGATGTGGTGCTATTAAAATTTGAAGGTGGAAACAACTTTTTAAATAATGTGGCTTCTCTTCTACATGTTAATGCTGACTTTTTTTTAACGAAGCTATTTAGACTTGTCATAATTGTTATTAACAGAGTAGGAGGTGTACAAGTCTTAGATTTTTGACATCAAGAAGTTCTGTCTGGCAGCCACTATCTTTGCTATTTTGGAAAGTAATGTGGTGCTGTTTATTATTGGAAAGGCTGGAGATATTCATATTACTTTGAGCATTCCAAATGACCATCTAGCCTATTTTAACATTCTATCTTCTTTTGCAAAACATGTGAATGGGTTTATAAATATGGTACACAACTATCAAGGCCCGTGACAATATTAACACAACTGAGCTGTGCATAGACACTGTTATTATATTTAGAGATAATGATGTTAAAATTATAAATGCTTCATTCGGTCAGCATACTTTTGTGAATGTCTAAACATTCTGTTCTATCTTAAACGCAATCATTCATGCGAATAGTTGTGTTAGGCATGCCAGTGACAGGACAGAGGAGAGCTCATTTCATTCCTGAGATGACTGGGTGCCATAGAATATAAAAAATATTGTCACTTTGAAAAGGATTGTGATAAGTGTGTATGTTGCACAGATTACCCTCATTATGATAAATGCAAAGGATTACAGTGTAATCTGCCATGTCATTCACTGGTCACATATTTCTCATGGGGACACACTTTGACACAGATTTTTTTTATGGTTTGTAGTGTGCAATGCTTATACCCAGTTATGAATGCACCATATTTTTAAAAGGACAAAGCAAGCTTTTGTGATTAAGATAGAGCATGCAATTTATCTCTATCTATATATATATATATATATATATATATATATATATATATATATATATATATATATATATATACATATATATATATATATAAGAAGTAAGTGAGTTGAATCCAGCACCATAGGTTTTAGTAAGATTTTTTCCCCACCTGTGTGCACGTTACCAAGGAGTATCAGCCAAACTCCAGCATATACAGTCCATGTAGAAAACAAGGTAACAGCACCACAGTACACAATCTTCTTTTATAGGTGAAAAATCTTTATTTGAGGTTTAGCAACCAATAAAAAGCGACGTTTCGGACCTTCATAGTCCTTAATCATGCATGATTAAGGACTATGAAGGTCCGAAACGATGCTTTTTATTGGTTGCTAAACCTCAAATAAAGATTTTTCACCTTTAAAAGAAGATTGTGTACTGTGGTGCAGTTACCTTGTTTTCTACATGGACTATATATATATATATAATTTTAATATGTTGGATTTTTAAGTTCATAACTTTTTTCATCACTGCTTAAAGGGATGGTAAAATAAAAATTAATTGTTATGATTCAGATAGAGCATACAATTTAAAAGTGTTCCAATTTACTTTAGCCATCAAATTTGCATTGATAGGTCAGTGACATATTCTCATAGTTTAAGAGTAAACCTAGGTAGGCTCATAGGAGCTAAGGAGTTTGTCCTCCACACTCTATGTAGTGTTTGCAGTAATGTATAACTGCTACAAACATTGTTACAAACATTGCAAGAACTTTCCATAGTTTAATTAAAAGAAGTTAACCAATTTTGTTTAGGTAAATTGAAGAATGTAATTGTGGGTTTGAATGTTGCTTCCATTTTTTTTTTTTCTCTCTCAACATCTGTAGGATGCAGGCGCACAAGCTGCTGACTGTTGGCAAAGAAGAAATGAGTTTCTTGTCTCCAAGAGGCACAGATGTCCTACAAGAAGCTCTGAAAACATGAAAAATGTTGTATCCATGTTGTCATCCTTTTGAGGCAGTATACCAGAAAAGCAACTTGCCTTTACCCACCAAAGATGCAGATGTTCCTCCATTTTTTTTACGGTTAAGGAGACAAACAGGTATACATTCATTATAAACAAATGTGGCTTCCAATCTATATAAAACATAATTTTTGACGGAACTTCAAGTGATATCAAGTTTTTTCCACAATGCGTGCAGGTTAAATTGTGCTCACACTAGCGCAATCACGATTTATGATAGAATGATTACTACGACTTAAGAGCTCTGGTTAACTGTTTTGTGGAACATAAAAGTGTCACAAAAGACATAAAAAATACATTAAAAAGTACATTTACAAAAAAATAATAAAAAAAAATTGCTCACAAAAGTTATAAGTGCTCAAACATATGAGGTCTCAAATGTTACAAAAAAAGGCAGGCAAAGGGCTTTAACATAGAAATACAACACACACATCTATCTATCTATCTATCTATTTATCTATCTATCTACGTGTGTGTACATATGCATTTATAGACATATATACACATATAAATACATAAATACACATATATATAAATATATATAAGTGTATTGGAGCCCTTTGCAGTTAAGTAGATGAAAACATGAAAAAACATATTAATGCAATATTCATTTTTAATAAAGTGTTATAGTGTGTATTTACTGTAAATATTTCACACTCCAATGTTCTTTATAAAGAATATGTTCTAAGTATTTCTAAATAGATATTCCTATATATATCTGTATATATCTATACCTATATATAATCATAAATATATATATATATATGTATAGATATACAGTATATTGTAACAAAATACCATTATATATATATTGAAATATATGAAGAACATTGGAATGTGCAATATTCATATTTTCATGTTAGGTTAGCATACATTAGAATAGCGCATATGTGAATACTCGATCAGGTTAGCGCATTTTTGACTACGCGGTTGGGTTAGCGCATATGTGAATACACAGTCGGGTTAGCGCATGTGAAGGTGTTGGATTTTTTTCCCCTCTTTTTTTACTCCATTGACTTCTACGGGGGAATACGTTATCGCGTAAGTTGCTTGCGCATGTCGGGTTAGCGTGAGAGAGCAAACTTTGTACTTTCATCTCGTAATACGAGCGCAACCCGACAAAGGCAAAAGTTTACTTCTAACGCTCTAGCGTAAGCGCGAAATAGCGCTCCACTCATAATCTGGCCCTTAGTTATTTATTCTAAACATAAAATAAAAATATTGCCTACATTGCCCCTTAAATAGAAAACAAAATGCATTAAATACATTTGTAAGGATTTAGAACACTACAGTTGTATTTAAAGGGACATTAAACACTAAAGGCCAGATTATGCTCGAGCGATAAGGGGTTTATAACGGGGGTTTTAGTTCGTCTGGCTTACCGCTTGTATTATGAGTTAAAAGTAAACGCAATCGCTTGAGCGCAATCACAATTTACACTAGAATGATTAGTTCAGACTCTGGTTAACTGTTTTGCAAAACTAAAAAGTTGCACAAAATACATCAAAAATACATTACAAAGTATAGTTACACTCAAAATAACACTAAGAAAAATTAAGAAAAAATATTGCACACAAAGCTTATAAGGGCTCAAAGATATAAGATCTCAGGAGTTAGTAAAAAAAAAGGGCAGGCAAAGGGCTTTAACATAGACATACATACATATGCATGTCTAAAGATAGATATGTATGTATATATAAGTGTGTGAGTGTGTACAGATGCATTTATATGTGTATTTATGTATTTACAGACAAATATACACATATAAACACATAAATACATATTTATACAGATATAGACATATACTGTATATAAGTGCATTGTAGCCCTTTGCAGTTAAATAGATGAAAACATGAAGAAACATATTTATGCAGTATTCATTTTTAATAAAGGTTTTAACTATGTAAAGATATTCATATATATATATATATATATATATATATATATATATATATATATATATATATACAGTATCTCACAAAAGTGAGTACACCCCTCACATTTTTGTAAATATTTTATTATATCTTTTCATGTGACAACACTGAAGTACTGACACTTTGCTACAATGTAAAGTAGTGAGTGTACCGCCTGTATAACAGTGTAAATTTGCTGTCCCTTCAAAATAACTCAACACACAGCCATTAATGTCTAAACCGTTGGCAACGACAGTGAGTACACCCTTAAGTGGAAATGTCCAAATTGGGCCCAAGGTGTCAATATTTTGTGTGGCCACCATTATTTACCAGCACTGCCTTAACCCTCTTGGGCATTAAGTTCCCAAGAGCTTCACAGGTTGCTACTGGAGTCCTCTTCCACTCCTCCATGACAACGTCATGGAGCTGGTGGATGTTAGAGACCTAGGGGTCCATTTATCATTGTGTGGATGGACATGATCCACTATATCGAACCATGTCCGCCCCACATCGATAAATGCCGACAGCATATGCTGTCGGCTTTTATTATTGCACCAGCAGTTCTTGTGAACTGCTGGTGCAATACCGCCCCCTGCAGATCGTATTCGATCGGGTTGATTTCTGTCCGCCGCCTCAGAGCAGGTGCACAGGTTATAGAGCAGTGGTCTTTAGACTGCTGCTTCATAACTTGTGTTTCTGGCGAGCCTGAAGGCTCACCAGAAACATGGGGCATCAAGCTCCGTTCGGAGCTTGATAAATAGACCCCCTTGCGCTCCCCCACATTCCGTTTGAGGATGCCCCACAGATGCTCAATAGGGTTTAAAGGGACACTCAATCAAAATTAAACATTTATTATTCAGATAGAGCATGCAATTTTAAACAACTTTCCAATTTACTTCCATTAACAAAATGTGCACAGTCTTTTTATATTTAAACTTTTTGAGTCACCAGCTCCTACTGAGCATGTGCAAGAATAAGCGTGTATGCATTTGTGAATGGCTGATTGCTGTCACATGGTACGTGTATGCATTTGTGATTAGCTGATGGCTGTCACATGGTACAGTGGGAGTGGAAAAAGACATAACTTTTAAAATTGTCAGAAAAAAAATCTACTACTCATTTAAAGTTCAGACTAAGTGCTATTGCATTGTCTTGTTGTCTTGCATTTGTTGATTATGCAAATCTACTGTGTTGACTGGTCCTTTAAGTCTGGAGACATGTTTGGCCAGTCCATCACCTTTTGTTATGTCTTAAATTAAAGACTTTGTTAATAAGATTCTGTAACTTGATATGAAATAAAGGTTGTGTTGCTCTTTTATGATCTAAGCAGAAAATGAAGTTTTGAATTATCTGCATAGGCAATGTGAGCAAATTATTATGAAATCTTATTACAGACCATAAGTAAATATTCAGATTGGAGTTAAAATCTGTATAGGTAGAATGCTTGTGCAGAGATACATATGATAATCTCAGGTTCAGAGAAAAGTCTTAAGGTATTCCACTTCCTATCTTCACGCACACACACACTCAAACTAAAATATATACAAATCCAGTCAAATCACACAATCCAAGTAATTCAGTATATGTAAGGTAAATCTTTAAGTAGGAATTATAGCAAGCTGAGATACGATACTGAGTTTGGTAACAGGTACGGCTGTATGAGAGATAATGAAAGTTCAAAGCAGGTTCGGTCATATGAATTAAATATGCGTATTGACAAAGGTAAGTATGACAAGCATAAGCATATAATTGTTCCCAGTAGTTAACTTGTGTAGTATACGATACCCAACTACTTTGAAGAGGAGCTCTGAAAGATCACAGCCGTTAGCGGTCACAGGCTGTGTGTGTGTGCGGCTTAGTTCCGGGACGCGGAGAAAGAAGATCCGGCGGCGTAGTGATAAGGTTCAGAAATAGAAAGTTCAAAAAGGACTGTAGTTGAATCCAGCGAATCCTTAGAGGTACAAGTATTGAACTTGTCGAGGTATGACCTGAAGGATGAAAACTAGAAGCTAACAAGTGTTAGCAAACAAGATACTTCAATTTTCAGGCAAGGAATGATAGTAGATTGCCGCCTTATAAAGGGAGGAGAATAAGCTGGGAGGGGATAGCCCTTAAAGGGATATCACAGTTCCCCCCCCTCAAGGAACCACCCCCGAGGACCCCAAAGAATGTCTCCCAGGATAACGTAAGTGAAAGTTTCTCACCAATCGGGGAGCATGAATGTCAGTAGAGAGTTGCCAGGAATTATCCTCGGATCCGTAACCCTTCCATTTAACCAAATACTCTAGACGACGCCATCGTAATCTAGAGTCCAGAATAGACTCAACTTCAAATTCTTCCTGATTGTTAACAAGAATAGGTGATGGATGAGACTGACCATGAGTAGTAGGATCAGCTGTATAAGGTTTCAAAAGCGATACATGAAATGTAGGATGGATTTTATAAGATTCAGGCAATAGTAACCTAACAGCGTTAGGATTAACAATTTTGTCAATAGAAAAGGGTCCAATAAATTGATTAGCTAACTTTTTACAAGGAACTTGTAATTTAAGATTTCTTACAGACAATAAAACTTGATCCCCTATTTGGTATGGTGGACTTGGTCGGTGATGTTGATCATAGTAACGCTTTTGATAATTTTTTGCGTTTGATAAATGAGATTTTAGAATGTCTAACCTTTCCTGGAGGTTATTTGTAAATTCTTTGGCATAAGGTGAACTAACCTCAGTCTTTGTAACAGATATGGTGTTTGGGTTATACCCATAAGTGGCAAAAAAGGGTGTTATCTTAATGGAAGCTGAAAGAGAATTGTTGTACGAGAATTCTGCCATTGGAAGATAAGTTATCCAATCATCTTGTAAGTGGGTGATGAAACATCTTAGGTATTGTTCTAACGTTTGATTTACTCTTTCAGTTAAGCCATTGGTCTGTGGGTGAAATGCTGTGGAATATCTAGAGTCAACTTTAATTAGTTTGCATAAAGATTTCCAGAAACAAGAGGTAAACTGTGTCCCTCTGTCAGTGATGATTATATCGGGTAACCCATGTAATTTTACTATATAATCCAAACATGTTTTAGCAGTAATTAATGCTGAAGGTAAACCTTTCAAAGGTATGAAATGTGCAAGACGTGTTAAATGATCAATTACCACTAAAATTGTAGGAAAATGTTGTGAGTTAGAGAGGTCGACAATAAAATCCATGGAAATGGTACTCCATGGCTTATCTGGAATTGGCAGAGGTGTTAAGAGGCCTATAGGTTTTTTATGTTCAATCTTATTTCTTGCACACACGTCACAATTAGATACATAATTGTAAATTGTGTGATTCATCTCTGGCCACCAGAAAGTTCTTCTGGTTATTTCAATGGTTTTTTGAATACCAGGATGACCAGATAGGGTTCCATCATGGGTTTGTTTTAAGATGGAGCTTCTGAGTGTTTGGGGTATAAACAGTTGAGAGTTATGATGATATAATCCAGTCTTTGTATCCTTGTTACAGGACGGGGGAATCTCAATGTTAGTTTTTAAGACCTCACTTATTTCTCTTTCTAGAGTTGTCAGAACTCCTATGAATCTTTCTTCAGGTATTATAGAATCATGTTTTATATAATGGTTATTGTCATATATCCTGGATAAGACATCTGCCTTTGTATTTAAATTACCAGGTTTGTAGCTAATAAGAAAATTAAATCGGTCTAAGAATATAGACCAGCGGGCTTGTCTTGAAGTAAGAGTCTTGCTCATCTTTAGATATTCAAGATTTTTGTGGTCTGTGTAAATAATAAATGGGAGACTAGATCCTTCAAGTAGATGTCTCCATTGTTCTAAGGAACATTTTATTGCAAGGAGTTCTTTATCTCCTATACTATAGTTGTTTTTGGCTTGAGTCAACATCCTTGAGTAAAAAGCAATAGGATGAGTCTCTGTATTTTCTTTATTCCTCTGTGAAAGAATAGCTCCTATTCCAGTATTAGAGGCATCGACTTCGAGTATAAACTGAGATTCAAAATCTGGGATTGCAAGCACTGGAGCTGTTGTAAATTGTTTCTTTAGGGAATCAAAAGATAACTGTGCTTCATCTGTCCATTTATATTTTTGTTTTTTACTAGTTAGTGTTGTAAGTGGTTTAACAATAGTTGAGAAATTATTTATAAACTTTCGGTAAAAATTTGAGAAACCGATGAATCTTTGTAAGGCCTTGACAGTAGTTGGAACTGGCCAATTAAGTATAGAAGTTACCTTTTCTGGGTCCATTTGTATCTTATTAGGTTTAATGATATAACCTAAAATTTTTATCTCCTGAACATGGAAAGAACATTTTTCCATTTTAGCATACAACTTATGTTCCTTTAACCTAGTGAGCACCCAGCGTACATGTTTTACATGCTCTTCCAAATTTTTAGAATAAATGAGTATGTCATCTAAGTATATTATAACGCATACATCAGTTAGATCACGGAAGATTTCATTAATGAAATGTTGGAAGGTTGCTGGTGCGTTGCTTAACCCAAATGGCATTACATTGTATTGATAAAGGCCATATCTTGTTCGGAAAGCAGTTTTCCATTCGTCACCTTGTTTGATTCTTATAAGATTATAAGCCCCTTTTAAATCTAGTTTGGAATAAATGGTGGCTCCATGTAGCCGTTCAAGGAGTTCCGGTATTAGTGGTAGGGGGTATCTATTTTTTACCGTTATGTTGTTTAGAGCTCTATAATCTATGATGGGACGTATAGTACCATCCTTGTTTCTAACGAGAAACATACCTGCTGCTGCAGGAGAGGTAGAATGAGAGATGAACCCTTTACGTAGGTTCTCATCTAGATATGATCTTATGAAAATTAATTCGTTTTGAGAAAGGGGGTATATCTTTCCATGAGGTATCTGACTGCCAGGTATTAAATCAATTGGGCAGTCAAATTCCCTATGTGGAGGTAGAGTCTCTGCCTCTTTCATGTCGAAAACCTCTGCCAGATCCTGATAAGGTCTGGGTAGAGCATTCTCCAATGAAGCTAGAGTACAATGTGGATAGCATGTCTTTAAACAATATGGAGAGATTAGTTTTAATTTGTTCACCTTCCAGTCAATGCTGGGATTATGCTTTTGTAGCCATATGTAACCAAGATTAAAAGTGTGTAATGAGATGGGAATTAGATCAAATGTGATATACTCGGTGTGCCCATCTTTTGTGGTTATGAGTAGTGGAATAGTATGATGGGTGATGGGTCCATGTTGTGTAAGTGAACCATCTATCAATTTAACAAATACAGGTTTTGCCTTGCACACAATTGGAATTTTATTATTTTTAACAAAAGTTGTATCAATATAGTTTCCTGATGCCCCTGAATCAATCAAGGCTTTGGATTGGATGTTTTTCTGATCCCACTGTAATGAGAAAGATAAAGTCATTTGGGTATCTAATGTTAAATTGTATAATTGAATTTTTTGAAAATGCTTACCCTTCTTTTGTTTGAGAAGTATAGGGCATGTCGCAACTGTATGCTCCTTGTGAGCACAATAGAGACACAATTTCTCTAGTCTTCTCCTGGATTTCTCCTCTGGAGTGAGAGGGCCTTTGATGACTCCTATTTCCATGGGAGTACTGGAGACAGAAGGTTTTTCATATGAAGGAGAGTAGACAGGGTATCTTTTAGGTGTGGTCTCATATCCGGCTCTTTCTGCTTTTCTTTCGCGGAGTCTGCGGTCCAACGTAGTACTCAGCTTTATAAGTGCTGAAAGAGTATCAGGGATCTCTAAACGTGAGAGTTCATCCTTTAATCCTTCCGAAAGTCCCAGACGAAATTGATTTCTGAGGCTGATTTCGTTCCATTGTGAATCATTAGACCACATCTGAAATTCGGTTATATATTCCTCAACCGTGCGTTTCCCCTGTTTTAGTGAGCGTAGCTTGGTTTCTGCAGTAATCTGAGTGTTTGAATCTTCATATAAGTTTGCCATAGCAAAAAAGAAATCCTGTAATGAGTCTAAAATGGGATTGTTATTTTCAAAAAACCTGTTAGCCCAAGTTCTGGGTTCTCCTTGTAAAAAAGAGATAGTTGTACACACTTTAATTCTTTCTGAATGGTATGTGCGGGGCCTTAAGGAAAAAAGCAGATGACATGCATTTTTAAAATCCCTAAATTCATTACGTTTTCCAGAAAATGGTTGTGGATATTGAATATGAGGTTCTGGATGTTCTGTGGTTTTTGTAGGAAAGCATTCTTTTATTAAAGCTTTTAGTGCAACCATTTCAGCTTGTACTTCTGTTAAACCTTTATTTAAATAATCAAGTTTTTGGTAGACATTGGTTAATTCAGTTTTTACCTCCTGAGGATTCATTTTGTAGGTAATACAGAATTATTCCTTATGACTACTTTCTATGTTTTTTATAGGCCTGAAAATTATGTTATGTCTTAAATTAAAGACTTTGTTAATAAGATTCTGTAACTTGATATGAAATAAAGGTTGTGTTGCTCTTTTATGATCTAAGCAGAAAATGAAGTTTTGAATTATCTGCATAGGCAATGTGAGCAAATTATTATGAAATCTTATTACAGACCATAAGTAAATATTCAGATTGGAGTTAAAATCTGTATAGGTAGAATGCTTGTGCAGAGATACATATGATAATCTCAGGTTCAGAGAAAAGTCTTAAGGTATTCCACTTCCTGTCTTCACGCACACACACACTCAAACTAAAATATATACAAATCCAGTCAAATCACACAATCCAAGTAATTCAGTATATGTAAGGTAAATCTTTAAGTAGGAATTATAGCAAGCTGAGATACGATACTGAGTTTGGTAACAGGTACGGCTGTATGAGAGATAATGAAAGTTCAAAGCAGGTTCGGTCATATGAATTAAATATGCGTATTGACAAAGGTAAGTATGACAAGCATAAGCATATAATTGTTCCCAGTAGTTAACTTGTGTAGTATACGATACCCAACTACTTTGAAGAGGAGCTCTGAAAGATCACAGCCGTTAGCGGTCACAGGCTGTGTGTGTGTGCGGCTTAGTTCCGGGACGCGGAGAAAGAAGATCCGGCGGCGTAGTGATAAGGTTCAGAAATAGAAAGTTCAAAAAGGACTGTAGTTGAATCCAGCGAATCCTTAGAGGTACAAGTATTGAACTTGTCGAGGTATGACCTGAAGGATGAAAACTAGAAGCTAACAAGTGTTAGCAAACAAGATACTTCAATTTTCAGGCAAGGAATGATAGTAGATTGCCGCCTTATAAAGGGAGGAGAATAAGCTGGGAGGGGATAGCCCTTAAAGGGATATCACACCTTTACCCTCAGCTTCTTTAGCAAGGCAGTGGTCGTCTTGGAGGTGTGTTTGGGGTCATTATCATGTTGGAATACTGCCCTGCTGCCCAGTCTCTGAAGGGAGGGGATTATGCTCTGCTTCAGTATGTCACAGTGCATGTTGGCATTCATGGTTCCCTCAATGAACTGTAGCTCCCCAGTGCCGGCAGTCCCAGACCATGACACTCCCACCACCATGCTTGACTGTAGGCAAGACACACTTGTCTTTGTATTCCTCACCTGGTTGCTGCTACACACGCTTGACACCATCTGAACCAAATAAGTTTATTTTCCAGTAGTCCATGTCGGTTTAAAACAAAAAAATAATCAAAAAATGGTGTGAAAGTTTGCTAGAATATTTATGTGTTCTTTGTGGAAGGCCGGTGTTTTCACAACGGGGCAGCTCTCTTCAGAAAGAATCAGAAGCAGCAAATCATCCTAGAAATAGGAACAAAAAAAGAGGCGCCCAATAGGGTAATAACGTAATAGCCAATGACACGACTAATGAGTACTCCTATATACTCACAAAATGAGTTACACATCCAGTGCAATATTCAGCAGACCGAGCCTTCAGAGCCGCTAGGCTGACTTAATCTCCTCTGGAACGGGCAGCACACTCGGCTGACAAGCGGTTTCCTCCAAGCGTCTGCCAGACCAATCCAAAAGTGACCAAGAAGAAAGGATCCAGGAATCCAAAAGTCCAAGAGCTAGGTGTCAGTAAAAAGTATTTTTTATTAAAATCAGTTTAAAACATATAACAAGCACAGCAACACGTTTCTCAGCGGTAACGCCGTTTCATCAGGCTGATGAAAATGGCTATTTGGGCCCAATTTGGATATTTCCACTTAGGGGTGTACTCACTTTCGTTGCCAACGGTTTAGACATTAATGTCTGTGTGTTGAGTTATTTTGAGGGAACAGCAAATTTACACTGTTATACAGGCTGTACACTCACTACTTTACATTGTAGCAAAGTGTCATTTCTTCAGTGTTGTCACATGAAAAGATATAATAAAATATTTACAAAAATGTGAGGGGTGTACTTACTTTTGTAAGATACTATATATATTTATACTGTATATCTGTATATTTCTATACCTATATATAATCATCTATACAGGGAGTGCAGAATTATTAGGCAAATGAGTATTTTGACCACATCATCCTCTTTATGCATGTTGTCTTACTCCAAGCTGTATAGGCTCGAAAGCCTACTACCAATTAAGCATATTAGGTGATGTGCATCTCTGTAATGAGAAGGGGTGTGGTCTAATGACATCAACACCCTATATCAGGTGTGCATAATTATTAGGCAACTTCCTTTCCTTTGGTAAAATGGGTCAAAAGAAGGACTTGACAGGCTCAGAAAAGTCAAAAATAGTGAGATATCTTGCAGAGGAATGCAGCACTCTTAAAATTGCAAAGCTTCTGAAGCGTGATCATCGAACAATCAAGCGTTTCATTCAAAATAGTCAACAGGGTCGCAAGAAGCGTGTGGAAAAACCAAGGCGCAAAATAACTGCCCATGAACTGAGAAAAGTCAAGCGTGCAGCTGCCAAGATGCCACTTGCCACCAGTTTGGCCATATTTCAGAGCTGCAACATCACTGGAGTGCCCAAAAGCACAAGGTGTGCAATACTCAGAGACATGGCCAAGGTAAGAAAGGCTGAAAGACGACCACCACTGAACAAGGCACTCAAGCTGAAACGTCAAGACTGGGCCAAGAAATATCTCAAGACTGATTTTTCTAAGGTTTTATGGACTGATGAAATGAGAGTGAGTCTTGATGGGCCAGATGGATGGGCCTGTGGCTGGATTGGTAAAGGGCAGAGAGCTCCAGTCCAACTCAGACGCCAGCAAGGTGGAGGTGGAGTACTGGTTTGGGCTGGTATCATCAAGGATGAGCTTGTGGGGCCTTTTCGGGTTGAGGATGGAGTCAAGCTCAACTCCCAGTCCTACTGCCAGTTTCTGGAAGACACCTTCTTCAAGCAGTGGTACAGGAAGAAGTCTGCATCCTTCAAGAAAAACATGATTTTCATGCAGGACAATGCTCCATCACACGCGTCCAAGTACTCCACAGCGTGGCTGGCAAGAAAGGGTATAAAAGAAGAAAATCTAATGACATAGCCTCCTTGTTCACCTGATCTGAACCCCATTGAGAACCTGTGGTCCATCATCAAATGTGAGATTTACAAGGAGGGAAAACAGTACACCTCTCTGAACAGTGTCTGGGAGGCTGTGGTTGCTGCTGCACACAATGTTGATGGTGAACAGATCAAAACACTGACAGAATCCATGGATGGCAGGCTTTTGAGTGTTCTTGCAAAGAAAGGTGGCTATATTGGTCTCTTATTTGTTTTTGTTTTGTTTTTGAATGTCAGAAATGTATATTTGTGAATATTGAGATGTTATATTGGTTTCACTGGTAAAAATAAATAATTGAAATGGGTATATATTTGTTTTTTGTTAAGTTGCCTAATAATTATGCACAGTAATAGTCACCTGCACACACAGATATCCCCCTAAAATAGCTATAACTAAAAACAAACTAAAAAACAGAATTTATGCTTACCTGATAAATTACTTTCTCCAACGGTGTGTCCGGTCCACGGCGTCATCCTTACTTGTGGGATATTCTCTTCCCCAACAAGAAATGGCAAAGAGTCCCAGCAAAGCTGGTCACATGATCCCTCCTAGGCTCCGCCCACCCCAGTCATTCGACCGACGGACAGGAGGAAATATATATAGGAGAAACCATATGATACCGTGGTGACTGTAGTTAGAGAAAATAATTCATCAGACCTGATTAAAAAACCAGGGCGGGCCGTGGACCGGACACACCGTTGGAGAAAGTAATTTATCAGGTAAGCATAAATTCTGTTTTCTCCAACATTGGTGTGTCCGGTCCACGGCGTCATCCTTACTTGTGGGAACCAATACCAAAGCTTTAGGACACGGATGAAGGGAGGGAGCAAATCAGGTCACCTAAATGGAAGGCACCACGGCTTGCAAAACCTTTCTCCCAAAAATAGCCTCCGAAGAAGCAAAAGTATCAAATTTGTAAAATTTGGCAAAAGTGTGCAGTGAAGACCAAGTCGCTGCCTTACATATCTGGTCAACAGAAGCCTCGTTCTTGAAGGCCCATGTGGAAGCCACAGCCCTAGTGGAGTGAGCTGTGATTCTTTCAGGAGGCTGCCGTCCGGCAGTCTCATAAGCCAATCGGATAATGCTTTTAAGCCAAAAGGAAAGAGAGGTAGAAGTCGCTTTTTGACCTCTCCTTTTACCAGAATAAACAACAAACAAGGAAGATGTTTGTCTGAAATCTTTAGTAGCCTCTAAATAGAATTTTAGAGCACGGACTACGTCCAAATTGTGTAACAAACGTTCCTTCTTTGAAACTGGATTCGGACACAAAGAAGGTACAACTATCTCCTGGTTAATATTTTTGTTGGAAACAACTTTCGGAAGAAAACCAGGCTTAGTACGCAAAACCACCTTATCTGCATGGAACACCAGATAGGGCGGAGAACACTGCAGAGCAGATAACTCTGAAACTCTTCTAGCAGAAGAAATTGCAACCAAAAACAAAACTTTCCAAGATAATAACTTAATATCTACGGAATGTAAGGGTTCAAACGGAACCCCTTGAAGAACTGAAAGAACTAGATTTAGACTCCAGGGAGGAGTCAAAGGTCTGTAAACAGGCTTGATCTTAACCAGAGCCTGAACAAATGCTTGAACATCTGGCACAGCTGCCAGTCTTTTGTGAAGTAAAACAGATAAAGCAGAGATCTGTCCCTTCAGAGAACTTGCAGATAATCCTTTCTCCAAACCTTCTTGTAGAAAGGATAGAATCTTAGGAATTTTTATCTTGTTCCATGGGAATCCTTTAGATTCACACCAACAGATATATTTTTTCCATATTTTATGGTAAATTTTTCTAGTTACAGGCTTTCTAGTCTGAATCAGAGTATCTATTACAGAATCTGAAAACCCACGCTTTGATAAAATCAAGCGTTCAATCTCCAAGCCGTGAGTTGCAGGGAAACCAGATTCGGATGTTCGAATGGACCCTGAACAAGAATGTCCTGTCTCAAAGGTAGCTTCCATGGTGGAGCCGATGACATATTCACCAGGTCTGCATACCAAGTCCTGCGTGGCCACGCAGGAGCTATCAAGATCACCGAGGCCCTCTCCTGATTGATCCTGGCTACCAGCCTGGGGATGAGAGGAAACGGTGGGAATACATAAGCTAGGTTGAAGGTCCAAGGTGCTACTAGTGCATCTACTAGGGTCGCCTTGGGATCCCTGGATCTGGACCCGTAGCAAGGAACCTTGAAGTTCTGACGAGACGCCATCAGATCCATGTCTGGAATGCCCCATAATTGTGTTATTTGGGCAAAGATTTCCGGATGGAGTTCCCACTCCCCCGGATGGAATGTCTGACGACTCCGAATGTCTGAAAATCCGCTTCCCAATTTTCCACTCCTGGGATGTGGATCGCAGACAAGTGGCAGGAGTGATCCTCCGCCCATTGAATTATCTTGGTCACTTCTTTCATCGCCAGGGAAGTCCTTGTTCCCCCCTGATGATTGATATATGCAACGGTCGTCATGTTGTCTGACTGAAACCTTATGAATTTGGCCTTTGCTAGTTGAGGCCAAGCTCTGAGAGCATTGAATATCGCTCTCAGTTCCAGAATGTTTATCGGGAGAAGAGACTCTTCCCGAGACCATAGACCCTGAGCTTTCAGGGATTCCCAGACCGCGCCCCAGCCGCCCACTAGGCTGGCGTCGGTCGTGACAATGACCCACTCTGGTCTGCGGAAGCTCATTCCCTGTGACAGATTGTCCAGGGTCAGCCACCAACGGAGTGAATCTCTGGTCTTTTGATCTACTTGAATCGTCGGAGTCAAGTCTGTATAATCCCCATTCCACTGTCTGAGCATGTACAGTTGTAATGGTCTTAGATGAATTAGTGCAAAAGGAACTATGTCCATTGTTGCAACCATCAATCCTATTACTTCCATGCACTGCGCTACGGAAGGACGAGGAACAGAATGAAGTACTTGACAAGAGCTTAGAAGTTTTGATTTTCTGACCTCTGTCAGAAAAATCCTCATTTCTAAGGAATCTATTATTGTTCCCAAGAAGGGAACTCTTGTTGACGGGGACAGAGAACTTTTTTCTTTGTTCACCTTCCATCCGTGAGATCTGAGAAAGGCTAGGACGATGTCCGTATGAGCCTTTGCTTTGACAGGGACGACGCTTGAATCAGGATGTCGTCCAAGTAAGGTACTACTGCAATGCCCCTTGGTCTTAGAACCGCTAGAAGGGACCCTAGTACCTTTGTGAAAATCCTTGGAGCAGTGGCTAATCCAAATGGAAGTGCCATAAACTGGTAATGCTTGTCCAGAAAAGCGAACCTTAGGAACTGATGATGTTCCTTGTGGATAGGAATATGTAGGTACGCATCCTTTAAATCCACGGTAGTCATAAATTGATTTTCCTGGATAGTAGGTAGGATCGTTCGAATAGTTTCCATTTTGAACGATGGTACCCTTAGAAATTTGTTTAGGATCTTTAGATCCAAAATTGGTCTGAATGTTCCCTCTTTTTTGGGAACTATGAACAGATTGGAATAAAATCCCATTCCTTGTTCTCTTATTGGAACTGGATGTATCACTCCCATCTTTAACAGGTCTTCTACACAATGTAAGAATGCCTGTCTCTTTATTTGGTTTGAAGATAATTGAGACCTGTTGAACCTTCCCCTTTGGTGTAGTTCCTTGAATTCCAGGAGATAACCTTGAGAAACTATTTCTAGCGCCCAAGGATCCTGAACATCTCTTGCCCAAGCCTGAGCAAAGAGAGAAAGTCTGCCCCCCACTAGATCCGGTCCCGGATCGGGGGCTATCCCTTCATGCTGTTTTGGTAGCAGTGGTAGGCTTCTTGGCCTGCTTACCCTTGTTCCAGCCTTGCATTGGTTTCCAGGCTGGTTTGGGTTGTGAAGTATTACCCTCTTGCTTAGAGGATACAGAATTAGAGACTGGTCCGTTTCTGCGAAAGGGACGAAAATTAGGCTTATTATTAGCCTTAAAAGACCTATCCTGTGGGAGGGCGTGGCCCTTTCCCCCAGTGATGTCTGAAATAATCTCTTTCAAATCAGGTCCAAATAATGTTTTACCTTTGAAAGGAATGTTAAGCAATTTTGTCTTGGAAGACACATCCGCTGACCAAGACTTTAGCCAAAGCACTCTGCGCGCCACGACAGCAAACCCTGAATTTTTCGCCGCTAATCTAGCTAATTGCAAAGCGGCATCTAAAACAAAAGAGTTAGCCAATTTAAGTGCTTGAACTCTGTCCATAACCTCCTCATACGAAGATTCTTTACTGAGCGATTTTTCTAGTTCCTCGAACCAGAAACACGCTGCCGTAGTGACAGGAACAATGCATGAAATTGGTTGTAGAAGGTAACCTTGCTGTACAAAAATCTTTTTAAGCAAACCCTCTAATTTCTTATCCATAGGATCTTTGAAAACACAACTATCTTCGATAGGAATAGTAGTGCGTTTGTTTAGAGTAGAAACCGCCCCCTCGACCTTGGGGACTGTCTGCCATAAGTCCTTTCTGGGGTCGACTATAGGAAATAATTTCTTAAATATAGGGGGGGGGGACAAAAGGTATGCCGGGCCTTTCCCACTCTTTATTTACTATGTCCGCCACCCGCTTGGGTATAGGAAAAGCGTCGGGGGGCACCGGAACCTCTAGGAACTTGTCCATCTTACATAATTTCTCTGGAATGACCAAATTGTCACAATCATCCAGAGTAGATAACACCTCCTTAAGCAATGCGCGGAGATGTTCTAATTTAAATTTAAATGTCACAACATCAGGTTCAGCTTGATGAGAAATTTTTCCTGAATCTGAAATTTCTCCATCAGACAAAACCTCCCTCATGGCCCCTTGAGATTGGTGTGAGGGTATGTCAGAACAGTTATCATCAGCATCCTCTTGCTCTTCAGTGTTTAAAACAGAGCAATCGCGCTTTCTCTGATAAGTAAGCATTTTGGATAAAAGATTTGCTATGGAGTTATCCATTACAGCCGTTAATTGTTGCATGGTAATAAGTATTGGCGCACTAGATGTACTAGGGGCCTCCTGTGTGGGCATAACTGGTGTAGACACAGTAGGGGATGATGTAGTATCATGTTTACTCCCCTCATTTGAGGAATCATCTTGGGCAATATCATTATCTGTGGCATTACTGTCCTTACTTTGTTTGGACACTATGGCACAATTATCACATAAATTTAAATGGGGAGACACATTGGCTTTCATACATATAGAACATAGCTTATCTGATGGTACAGACATGTTAAACAGGCTTAAACTTGTCAACAAAGCACAAAAAACGTTTTAAAATAAAACCGTTACTGTCACTTTAAATTTCAAACTGAAAACACTTTATTACTGAATATGTGAAAAAGTATGAAGGAATTGTTCAAAATTCACCAAAATTTCACCACAGTGTCTTAAAGCATTAAAAGTATTGCACACCAAATTTCAGAGCTCTAACCCTTAAATTAACGGAACCGGAGCCGTTTTTACATTTAACCCCTATACAGTCCCAGAATGAGGCTCTGTCTATAACTAGAAAGGCCCCCATCTGAAAAAGGTGTCCAACACAGTGCCTGCCGTTTTTCTAAACGTTCCCCAAGATTATAATACCAATAATTAGTTAGAATCTGCATAATATGCCTAGTAAAGCAATTGTTTTAGCCCAGAAAAATGTCTACCAGTTTTTAAGCCCTTTTTGAAGCCCTTTATTCTTTTATGTTTAACTAAGAAAATGGCTTACCGGTCCCCATGAGGGGAAATGACAGCCTTCCAGCATTACATGGTCTTGTTAGAAATATGGCTAGTCATACCTTAAGCAGAAAAGACTGCTACTTGTTTCCCCCAACTGAAGTTACTTCATCTCAACAGTCCTGTGTGGAAACAGCAATCGATTTTAGTTACTGTCTGCTAAAAATCATCTTCCTCTTACAAACAGAAATCTTCATCCTTTTCTGTTTCAGAGTAAATAGTACATACCAGCACTATTTTAAAATAACAAACACTTGATAGAAGAATAAAACTACAAAAAACTCTTAACCATCTCCGTGGAGATGTTGCCTGTGCAACGGCAAAGAGAATGACTGGGGTGGGCGGAGCCTAGGAGGGATCATGTGACCAGCTTTGCTGGGACTCTTTGCCATTTCCTGTTGGGGAAGAGAATATCCCACAAGTAAGGATGACGCCGTGGACCGGACACACCAATGTTGGAGAAACTACTTCCAAAACTATTCAGCTTTGATATTAATGAGTTTTTTGGGTTCATTGAGAACATGGTTGTTGTTCAATAATAAAATTAATCCTCAAAAATACAACTTGCCTAATAATTCTGCACTCCCTGTATATATATATATATATATATAGGCATAGAGATATAAATAGAACATATTCTGCTATGTGAAGAACATGGGAAAGTGAAATATTCATATTTTCATGTCAGATTAGCGCACATAAGAATATGCAATCAGGTTTGCACGAGAGTGGGGTGTTTTGTTCCACTTTTTTTGTTTCTCTATTGGCTTCTATGGGGGAATACGTGAATGTGCTTACTTCTAGCGCAATTAAAGCTCGAGCGGGAGCGTTAATTAGTGCTCCACTTGTAATCTGGCCCTATATAAATTCTAGCTAGAGTGGTGCATTCAAAGAAAAAGATTAGTCTGAGAATAACATGTAGATGTATTTTTTAAAGTTTCAGTAGCTGTTTGAATATTGACAAAAAAAGTCTAAAATTTTAGTGTCTATAAAACTATGGGAGCTGCCATGTTGTAACTTAGGTTACTTTCTCTGCTGTGCCCAATTATGTACTGTTATAAATAGGTCACTAGAGTGTGCAGCCAATAGCTGTGTCAAATATAACGGTGTTCTGCACTTCCATTTCTAACAGGAACTGAAAAGCTCACAATTTCAGCATGGAGTTACAGGAAAAGGGGACAAAATAAATAATGAAAGTATATTGCAGATCATTTTATATTACCATCTCAAAGTATTTAATGTTCCTTTAAGCATAAATGAATTACTTAGCATGGTGAAAATTTATAATTTGCTGCTTTTAAAAGCCCTATAAATAGTAGGGAAACCAAACCTGGCCTAAGTTGCTTGTTGATAAAGCCAGAATAGGATATCATTTTAAGCACTTCAGTTTGATAGCAGATGAGAACCAAATTGAGTATTCAGATCGCTCTCAAAATAGGGCTACTTGTCATACTCTGTTTTTTCAATGTCATGTTTATAACTGGGCTGTTGTTACCACCACATGACATTTGTCATTTGTTTCATGCCTTGGTGACACTTATTGGGGAAGATTTAATAAGCAGCGGAAGCTGCTTTCTCCGCCCGTAGTTTCTGGCTTAGAAGCAGTGATCGCGATGATTTAAACCCCCTGCTAGCGGCCGATTGGCCTTGAATGTGGGGGCAGCATTGCACAAGCATTTCACAAGAAATGCTTGTGCAATGTTGTATGCTGCCAGCATTTAGCGATGCCGGGCAGATAGGATTCACTACAGCGAATCTTTTCCGCCCAGCATACAATAAATTGACCCCATGGCATCATTTTTGCAATGAAGAATGACCATGTGTGTTTTGGTGCAAACTTCGCTCCTATTTATGACTTTTATTTCTTTCTGTTTGGTGCCTGTTGGAGATATTTATTATTGTGATGCTGTTGTCATGAATTTTCCAGCCGTTGGTTTCTGGCATGACATTGTTGTTTAGATCTCGTATTTACTTCTCTTCTTGTCTGTGTATGACCTTTGACTTTGCTCACCCAGCTTGGACTATGATTTGTTATGAGAGCCCAGCTGACTCTATTATTTCGCTTGTTCTGGACCTGATCCTGGTTTTTCTGCTTTCTCAGTGCTTGTTTAATTTGTGACTTTGCTTCTGGATTTTTCCTATAGGTCATGTATTTTGGCCGACAAGCATATTGGGATAGTGTCACTATATATCCCTTGTATGCCACTGGGGCTATACCTAAACTGGCATTTACCCTTTGGCCTTACAGTACAAACAGTTATTATCACTAGATAATTAAAAATGGGGTGAGTGTTAATCTATAATATCAACATTGTTATCATGTTCAGGACATGGCCCCCAGTAACAGGCAAGTATCGATTAATTTCATATTTAATAAGCATATTAAACACACAGGGTACAATCAAAATCTTTAGAAAAGTTTATCTAATGATTTTTCTACAACATTTGCCATTAAAATCTATGAAGATTGTTGTAGATAAATCATTCTATAAGCTTTTCTAAAGGATAGTGATCAACCCCATAATCAGGAAAGAACCTGAACTAATTAAAAGGACACTGTACCCAAAAATTTTCTTTTGTGATTCAGATTGAGCATGAAATTTTAAGCAACTTTCTAATTTACTTCTATTATCAAATTTTCTTCATTCTCTTGGTATCTTTATTTGAAATGCAAGAATGTAAGTTTAGATGCTGGCCCATTTTTGGTGAACAACCTGGGTTGTCCTTGCTGATTGGTGGATAAATTCATTCACCAATAAAAAAGTGCTGTCCAGAGTTCTGAAACCAAAAAAAGCTTAGATGCCTTCTTTTTCAAATAATGATAGCAAGAGAACGGAGAAAAATTGATAATAGGAGTAAATTAGAAAGTTGCTTAAAATTGCATGCTCTTTCTGAATTACAAATGAACAAATTTGGGTACAGTGTCCCTTTAAACATAATTCATATTTTGATATCCTTGAAAAGCCATGTTTATATTCACAGCTAAGAAGGTTAATATTACAGCAAACACTTTTTTTTTTGCTTGCACTGTACCCTTAACCCTTACTAAATGTATTTTTGTCTGTGATGAATAATATTTATTACTTAAAGGGACAGTCTACTTAAGAATGTTTATTGTTTAAAAAAAATAGATTATCCCTTTATTCCCCAGTTTTGCATAACCAACACTGTTATATCAATATACTTTTTACCTCTGTGATTGCCTTGTATATAAGCCTCTGCAGACTGCCCTCTTATCTCAGTTCTTTTGACAGACTTGCATTTTAGCCAATCAGTGTTGATTCATAAATGACTCCATGAGAGTGAGCACAATGTTATCTATATGGCACACATGAACTAGAACTGTCTAACTGTGACAATTTGTCAAAATGCACTAAGAGGGCAATGTGAAATATGTGTAATGCGCTTTAGGTTGTGCACTTTAGATCTAACTCTGTGTCAGGTTAGCGCACATGAAGAATTAGTTATTTTAAGGTGTATTATGTAAATATTAAATATAAAATATTAATAATAATTATTAATAATTAATATAGTTACAGTAATAAAATATAAATATGTATTCTATGGTTTTGTTAGAATATTTTAGTACATCTATAATAATTATTTACATTAATTATTAATATTTTTCAATATTTTATATTTTATAAATAGATAACACACCTTAACAAAACTTATGTCGGGTTAGCGCACATGAAGAATTAGTCAACTCCTGTCGGACTTATGTGCGCAAACCCAACAGTTGTACATTAAGTCTTCATGTGCACTAATAATTAATCATTTTTATAGATACTGTAATATATATTACAGTATCTATAATAATTATTAATAATTATTATTAATATGTATTCAATATTTTATATTTAATATTTACATAACGTGCCTTAAGATAACGAATTCTTCATGTGTGCTAACCCTACACCGTGTTAGACCTAAAGTGTGCTACCCGAAGCGTGTTACACATCATTTACATTCCAATGTTCTTTGCATAAAAAAAAAATATTTTTATTTTTAAATATATATTTCTATATATATTTGATAATGTTAATGTAAAATATATATCTATATAAATAGATATATAGCTATAAGCAGGGGTGGAAAAATCTCACTATTGTTACTAGTCAGGGGATAAAAGCTACTTGCCCAGAGGGGAAAATTTACTAGTACACTTAATTTTAATGATAAGAAAAAGTAAAATTTCTAAGTCGTCCGGGACTAGTGGGCCACTGGAAATGTCAAGCCCTGGTTATAGGTATATATAGCTATGTATAGAAATATTTTTTAAAATAAAAATAAAATGTTCCTGTTTGTGAAGAACATTAGAATATGAATTTCTTCTGTGCTCTGCATTAAAGTCTAGGGGAGAAGGGTTTCGCTCACATGCAAAAGGTTTACTTTAAACTTGTAATACGAGTGTTACCCCATACACGCAAAATGTTTACCTATGGCGGTGTTAACGCTCGAGCAAAAGTGCTAAATAGTGCACCACTTATAATCTCTCCCTTGATTAAGAAAACTAAATATTCCAATTTGGCCAGTTTGGCAGATTGTCATCTAAAATCAAGAAGAACACTACAGGAATTTATTTTCTATAAGAAAAAAGTGTCTGCAATGTATATCATCTGATATATAAGCTTTTTACCAGTTCTCATTCTGTAAATTGTGAAACTGCTAAATTATGAGGTTTAAAATATTAATATCCAAACCTTACTGTACAGAACAAAGTTTTCCTTTGCTGAATGTCTATTATTGTAAGAAGACGGTGACACTAATTTCTAGATAAACACGATTTTGGGACTTCTGTTTTCTTTAAAAACCTGTGCAAAAGATCTTGATTGCCAATTAACAAAATGGATGGAATGGCATACTGTTAAATTCCAATATTATTTTTTTTTTGCATTTCCTGCAGATCTTGTTTGCTGAATGAGATATAACACATATGTATATCAAATACATATACACTACTGGCAGGTATGAACAAAAAAACAAAAAGTAGTAATACTTTCAAAAATAGAAATGTGACTAGTTTATGTTTTATCAATGTACAAAATGTAAAGTAATTGAACTAAAGAAAAATCTAAATCAAATCAATATTTGTTGTGACCACCCTTTGCCTTCAAAACAGCATAAGTTCTAGGTACACTTGCACAAAATCAGTATGGTGAGGTCCCTCAAAGAATTTTACAAACGCAAATATCTCACTATGTAGTGTTCTGCATGTGAAGGAAATACTCACACATTACAATATAAGATCTAAAAAAACATTTAAAAGATTTTGCGTAATTTCTTTCTATGCCGACAAATTTTTGATCACCTGGCCCATATACTATTGTAAACAATTATACCCAACAGGTGATAATGATCATCAATTTAATATGTATGTTGAAACACAATCATTAACTGAAACTGAAAAAAGTGGTGTAGGAAGAATAAAACTGGGTAAGGAACAGCCAAACTCAAGGACTAACTCAACTAACAAGAAGAGGTTGCTGAAGTTTAAAGTCAAAAGTCCTATACTATGTCAAGACTGAGCACAGCAACAAGACACAAGGTAGATATTATTATATTATAAATTATGGCTGACCTCCTTACAACGAAGGCCAGCAAGTCCAGCTCTTCTCACTCTCTAATGACTTGCCACAGGACATTTATGGGACAGTTTTGCTGCAACAGTAAAACTGGGGTATTGCAACTTGTGTGCAATATCACAGTTGTGTACAAATACTCTCTAGGTGCATATACTTTGCTTTTCTTCTTTTTGCTGTAGCTACTTCTATGTCTTTAACCCCTTCACAACCTTATGACTTTCTATGATGTCCTAACCGCACTGGGCTTTAAAGCCCTTAGGACGGCATAGAACGTCATCACGGTTTGGCTGTACTGAAGCCAAATGCACTTCCTGAATGGGATTGTGGGCGGGAGAGTGTGCCTAGCATTATAGGCACTCCCCCTGACATAATTCCATCATTTAAATCCCGCCATAGTATGAATGATCAAGATATTTCAGTTTTTTACTTATTTGTTTACATCAGAACTTTGTTCCGATGTAGACAAATAAGTCCAGATGGGAAGGGGTTAATAACTCAATATAAAGGTCATTCAGCCAGAGTTTAGTGTATTCATTGTGGCATGAATTTATAAGGTAGCTAATGTTTTGTGTATGTACTATACATATTATTACATAAAGGTGATCTCTTATTTTATTTACCTAGGTTTAAGTTACCAGCTTATCCGGTATGGTTCAAACCTTCATGGAACGTGACCTTCTTTTACAAGATCAAATAGAGGGTAAGGAATACACTAACCAATTTAAAGATGTAACCTTTGTGACAGGCCACAGTAACCAATATAATCAGATCTGTGGCATAGTGAAAAAACATTTCAAACTTTTAGTGGCTGACGACAAGTTAACATCATGTGTAGACAAGGGTATTAGATGCTCATTCAGACGAGGAAGAACCATTGCCAATATGGTCTCTCCATCAGACCTCCCATGCCTAGAAACTAATAAGAGCTCTTGGCTTAAGCATCTTGGTTTTTACAGATGTGGTAGAAATAAATGCAAACCTTGTGACTATGCATTGATATCTAAAACATTCAAGTCTGAAGTCACTCAAGAAAAGTTTAATATCAAACACTGTGTAAACTGTAACTCCACCTTTGTCATATATGCCATTACATGTATTTTGTGTAAGAGGCGGTATATAGGACAAACTACATGTGATGTAGGCTCCAGGATCAGAGAACACTTTTCCTCCATTTCAATAGGAAAATCTACCACACCACTTGTCCAACATTTTGTACATAGTCATAATAAAAGCTTGGAGTCTTTCAGGTGGCAAGCGATAGATAGAACTGTACTTCCCAAGAGAGGTGGGGATAAGTACAAACTTTTGAACAAAAATTAGATGTACTGGATATATGGGCCCCTATTTATCAAAGGTCTTGCGGACCTGATCCGACAGTGCGGATCAGGTCCGCAAGACCTTGCTAAATGCGGAGAGCAATACGCTCTCCGCATTTAACATTGCACCAGCAGCTCACAAGAGCTGCTGGTGCAACACCGCCCCCTGCTGACTCGCGGCCAATCGGCCGTCAGCAGGGAGGTGTCAATCAACCCAATCGTATTCGATCGGGTTGATTTCCGGTGATTCCTGTCCGCCTGCTCAGAGCAGGCGGACAGGGTTATGGAGCAGCGGTCTTTAGACCGCTGCTTCATAACTTGTGTTTCTGGTGAGTCTGAAGACTCGCCAGAAACACGGCCCTTCAAGCTCAGTAAGGAGCTTGATAAATATGGGCCTTAGACTGGAAACCAGAATCCCCTATGGATTTAATTCCGAATACGATCTTATTAACCATTGGCAAGTGTAGGGTAAAAATGAAGCCAGACAATCTAAACAGTATTATCAAATCTCTTCACTTACATTTACTTAAACCACAGTATAGTGGGTTCATTCTAAGCCTATGAACTAGTCTCCCTGGGTTCAATTCCTATTAAAATCTTTTTCAACAGTTCTGAAATTAACCTCTTTCAGAATTTTATAAAAATATATTTGTTATATTCTCCAGATACATACTAATAGTCCGTATTGTCCCATAGCCTAATGGGCTTTACCAACACTTAAGAAGTAGAATACCCAGGTGGTATATATATTTATATTTTTCTTGGGTCTTTCCTTAGAATTTACAGAGATTAAAGAGGCAATTTGCTAAATGTTTTTGGATAATGGTTTTGGATAAGATTGTCCATATTATCCTTTGATTATACACCCTAGGGTCAGTTTTTGCAGAAAGAAACACATGTGTACACTATATATATATATATATGCACGTTTTTTGCCAAGAATCTTTGAACTGTATTTCTCATACTGTTTTAGTATTGTTAACTCAATTCAGTTTGTATATGAATAGACTGCTCTGATTAAGGTACAGGGGGTGTTAACTTTCTTATACTAATTATCTTACAGCTGTGATCATTTTAGTTTTAACCTATAGCAGTTTAGGACTGGTAATAAGTAGTGTTTGCTTATAGAGTACTGACAAGCTATGACTACGGCCTGTGTGCTGAAACGCGTAAGCTATTCCTAAACAGCTGTTCTAAGATAAGTTTTAACCTGTGGTGTTGTGGGATACCATGAACTTTTAAACTATATGCTGTTGCATTGAATAAAAGGATACCGCTCTCCTCCAAGTTTTTTGAGTCCTGTATGTGACCAGCCTGAGTGGATATCCCCCCTTGCTATACACCTGTTTGAAAGCAAGTCTACAGTGTTGTGAGTGGAAGCGTAATAGTCCCTTTCTGCTACTTTCATAACCTGGGCTTCAACTTTGGCAATATCGTTTGTCTCTATGGACTTTCGTTTCCTCGGGGAAGGGATTGGACAGATAGTTGCATACCCCCGGTGAGACCATGCCCACGTCTTGGCATCTACAAAGAGTATATTCCTGTCCCTCATCGGGTGTGTTTGAGCGGACCACTCTCCACACTGGGAAACTGATTGGTCCAATCGCTACTTACTTGGTAAGACAATGCCCACGTCTTGGCATTTACAAGGAACAAAGTGGTGTTTACCTTGATTGTTCCACAGTGGAGCAGGCAGTACCTTTAGCTGCTCTTTCCGGATACCGGTACTTGGTTTTCAGTGACACTCTCATGCCCATGGTTTTGCAGATTGAGGACGGACTGATACATGCAACGGGGTAAGCACTTTGAAATTCACTCTATGCATGAAGTGAGCTGTTTGTAGCAACACATAAGAGACTGAAATATCAAAGTTTGGAATTAACCCCGAATTTGGTGGTATCAAACCTATGAAGTGCAAATTAAGGGTTATATACACACATCTATATGTATTTATTGCTTTCAAAGCTTAATTGAAATTGGTTACATTGCATGCAAAAATTAACAAATGTAGCTATATTCTTATACATTGTGTAAAATATTTTATCATGAAGAAAAAATAGTACAAGCAAAATAGCGCACTATAATAAAATGCAAAGATGCATATATGATCGTAATTTAAAAAAATAACCATAAACTATTAGTTTTAATAAAACAAAGCAATTGGATACCAATAGAATACAATATATTGTGTCAGTAAAATATAGACAGCCAAATTATACCAAATGGATTTGCATCAATCAAAAATAACGGACCGGAAAAAAAGAAGAAATAGATTAGTAATATGATGTGAAAGGAAGCATGAAATAATGTGTGATGGATGTGTGATTCTGAAAGGTGGAGAAAAAAGCATGGAAAAAAATTGCAGTGTATAGATCGATGAAAGTATCAAAGTGGTAACCATGTTGGAATTAGCATATCCTATACTATAAAGCGTGACCTGTGCAGTGATGTAACAAAGACCAGTAAAACGTGTGTTATCGGCTAAGTGTGTGTGTTGGGGTCCTTATGGATCAATGTATTTTGAGGGTGAATGAATGAGGCAACATAATATACTCTGTGTGATGATTTAATTTTTATTTGGAAGGGCGGTCTGTTCTCAGCTAATGCTTTTATTTCCCATTTAAATAATAATGTCATGGGTCTCTCTTTTACAGCGAATATTCAAACACATTCCATTGAATATCTTGATTTAATTCTCAGTTGGGGAGAATCAAATAATATTGAATCTAAAACTTATTTTAAGAAAGTTGATAGTAATAGCTATTTAGAATATTCTAGCAACGACGACAAAGGATGGATTAAAAACATCCCCTTTAGTCAATTTAGAAGGATACGTAGGAACTGTTCAAACATTGAAACCTTTGATGAACAAAGTAGTATCCTATACCAAAGATTTATAGACAAAGGATATCCCATCCAATTATTGGATCAGGCATTGGATAAAGCTGGAAATCTAGATAAAAAAATATTTTATTCAAAAAAATATTAGGACAAAACAGAAAGCTGATGAAAACAAAGACAATAACATCCATTCCAACAACACAGTGTTTATTACACAATACAACAGTAATTAATTATAACAAAATAAAGAACATATTAAACAAACATTGGCATATTATACAAAGGGATCCCATTTTGAAAAATATTTGACAGACCGAGAATAATATATAGAAAAGCTCCTACACTAAGAAATAAATTTGCCCCAAGTAAAAGGGTCAAACATACCAATTTTTATAGCAAAATTAAGAATAACACCAAAAGCAGTTTATTCCGTATAAATGGAGTATACAAATGTGGAAAGAGGGGTTGTAATTTTGTAAATATATTTGTTCAGGTAGAAAATCCTTTACAACCACAGTTACAGGGGAAACATTTCACATTTCTGGATTCTATAACTGTGAATCAAGTTTTGTCGTTATAGAATGTTTATGTGGCCTACAGTATGAAGGTGGCACTTCTAGAAAGGTCCGGACAAGATGGGATAAACATTTTCGCAACTATAAAAACTGTAAAAATGGTAAGATCAAACATAGTATCCCTAATCATTGTCTTACTGTGCACACTGGAAATTCTCAAATATACAAATTTTTACCTATAGATTATATTCCCAAATCTTTACATTACAATAGATTTTTTAGACTTGGACAACGGGAGACCTTTTGGATCTATAAACTAAGGACCTTATCTCCTTTGGGTCTCAATGCAAATGCACATCTAGCTGCATTCAACTAATGGAGTTTTTCATATTTTATACATATTCATGTTACACAGTCCAAATACCCTACATGTACACTCACCTATTCCTTTTACCTTTCCATTCCTCACACACATTTCCTTGTTTCCCCCTTTCCCTTTTCAGTTGTTATCATTTTTTCATATATACTTTATCAATATTTCATCACAGTCTATTTTCATTTGATAGATCATTTCCAATCATTCACACTATTATCAACACACTTATCAACACTTGTATATCTTCTTAACATTTGTAGCTGTACATTCCTGCACATACTCTTTCTCTTCTGCATTACAGCATTCCACTATCAAGATTCACATCATACAAAGTACATTTGTTGTCTCATTCATTAACCCTCAAAACATTTCGATCCATAGGGACCCCAAAACACATGTTTTACTGGTCTTTGTTACATCACTGCACAGGTCACGCTTTATAGTATAGGATATGCTAATTCCAACATGGTTACCACTTCGATACTTTCATCGATCCATACACTGCAATGTTTTTCCATGCTTTTTTTCTCCACCTTTCATAATCACACATCCATCACACACTATTTCATGCTTCCCTTCACATCATATTATTCATCTATTCACACACATTTCTATTTCTTCTTTTTTTCATCTTTTTTCCGGTCCATTATTTTTGATCGATGCAAATCCATTTGGTACAATTTGGCTTTCTATATTTTACTGACACAATACTGTATATTGTATTTTTTTTGGTATCCAATTGCTTTCAGTTTTATTGAAACTAATGGTTTAAGATTTATTTATTTTTAAATTATGATCATATATGTATCTTTGCATTTTATTATAGCACGCTATTTTTCTTCATTATGTATAAGAATATAGCTACATTTGTTCATTTTTGCATGCTCTGTAACAAATTTCAATTAAGCATCACCACAGATGTTGCCTGGTACTTTCTCCTTCTAAAAGCAGTTTCCAGTTTGGACGGTGGGCCTATTTTTCGTGTATTATACATGATTCCTGTCTAGCGGAGTGTCTGTTTCCATTTGGTGGAGATCGAGAGTGGTACACACGGGACAGTTAAAGTGAGAGCCATAACAGCCAGAACCACTCTTACCTGGGAATCTGCAGCCGGAGACCAGTGAGCTGACCACTGTAAGTATCAGCCTGCCTGATTTGCACCTTGTTCACATACAGGTGCCACCACAATTGCGAATGTACACTTTTATATAATTTATGCCTTTTTTACAAAAAAAAAACACTATGAGGCACCCCTTGTTTTCTTTTTGATCTTTTCATAGGTGATCATCTCATCTGGTTGTCGAAGTAAAGCTTGCCTTATATTCAAATCTCACATTGTATCCTTACACTGGATTTTGAATCAAACACACATTGCTGGTTTTGGATTATTCATCATTTGTATTTGCAGATGATCAATTGTTGACACTTTGTATTTTCCATAAAAACAAGAAAATAGAGAGACGCACTCAACTGAGACAGAACAAAAGCTAGAAAAACTTCCGTGCTTGTCCACAAGGCCAGTGCTACTCAGGGTGCAGTCTCTTTTAGCACATTATGCCTTTCACAGAGAAAAAATATCCTGTAGCATATCAGTCTGATCCTGCCCAATGACAGTCCAGCACGGAAATACCAGGCAATTCTTCTCTGAACAAGAGAAAACAACAAAACCCAGACATACGTTTCGGCCTCCATTGGGCCTCGTCAGTGAGGTGCAGTTGCATCTCTCATGGGCATATCTGCAAGGAGCTCACGTCTGGTTTCCCCTTTTTACTCTTAGGGAGACCCAAGAGTAATTTACATAAAAATAAGAAAATAGAGGGAGGTTTGTTTGTTGTTTTCTCTTGTTCAGAGAAGAATTCGCTGGTATTTCGGCGCTGGACTGTCATTGGGCGAAGTTTTTCTAGCTTTTGTTCTGTCTCAGTTGAGTGTGTCACTCTATTTTCTTGTTTTTATGCAAATTACTCTTGGCTCTCCCTAAGAGTAAAAAGGGGAAACCAGACGTGGACTCCTTGCACATATGCCCTAGAGAGATGCAACAGCACCTCACCAATGAGGCCCAAGGGAGGACGAAACGTACGTCTGGGGTTTATTGTTTTCTCTTGTTCAGTGAAGAATTGCCTGGTATTTCGGCGTTGGACTGTCATTGGGCAGGGTCAGACTGATATGCTACAGGATATTTTTTCTCTGCGAAAGGCATAATGTGCTAAAAGAGACTGCACCCTGAGTGGCACTGGCCTTGTGGACAAGCACGGAAGTTTTTCAAACTTTTGTTCTGTCTCAGTTGAGTGCGTCTCTCTATTTTCTTGTACTTTGTATTTTTCACAATTTTATTTTATTGTCGTTATGAAAATCAGTGCCAGATTTCTATTTTGTATCACTTAATATTGTTATTTATTGTTTAGTATTTTATTGGTAGTGCGCCCCCTAAAGGATTTCTGTCCCAGGTTTCCCTAGAGTTTTTACAGAGGTAAAAAGTATATTAATATAACAGTGTTGGTTATACAAAACTGGGTAATAAAGGGATTATCTATCTTTTTAAAAATAAATATACTGGAGTAGACTGTCCCTTTAAGAGGTGGTTGGCTTCTTTTAAATAATAATCCTTATCCTTTATGACAATTCCACCTCCTTTATCCATTGGCTTTATGATAATATTCTCTTTTTCCTTCAGAGTTTTAATGGTATACCTTTCTTTTTAGTCTAATTATATTTGACTTTTTAGATTGATCGTATTTAGGTTGAAATATTTTTTATTGGTACGTATCACAACATATCAATCATGACAATAGCATTTTAGAGTTTAACAATGGTCAATCTATGCTTTACGGTGTAAACATCCTTTATTTTTGTATAACTATCCCCTCCCCTCCCCCCCCCCTCCCCTCTAACTTTAACAACAAACCAAATGTTTAACAAAATTAAAACATTAATTCTTCCCGTTGAGCAGTCAATAATGTCTCTTACTTTATTATCTATATTTTTCCTTTTTGATTTCGGTATTTGTTACCACTGATTATTCTCTCACACTAAGGGGCCCATTTATCAAAGGGCTTGCGGACCTGATCCGACACTGCGGATCAGGTCCGCAAGACCTCGCTAAATGCGGAGAGCAATACGCTCTCCACATTTAACATTGCACCAGCAGCTCACAAGAGCTGCTGGTGCAACGCCGCCCCCTGCTGACTCGCGGCCAATCGGCCGCCAGCAGGGAGCTGTCAATCAACCCGATCGTATTCGATCGGGTTGATTTCCGGCGGTTCCTGTCCGCCTGCTCAGAGCAGGCGGACAGGGTTATGAAGCAGCGGTCTTTAGACCGCTGCTTCATAACTTGTGTTTCTGGCGAGTCTGAAGACTCGCCAGAAACACGGCCCTTCAAGCTCCATACGGAGCTTGATAAATGGGCCTGCATCTGTTTATCTGATGGATGAGGAGTATTACGGCCCTAAGCTTTTATTCCCTTAAGCATTCTGTGTTCCCTCCTGACCCAGATCAGTGATCCTACGAGCTCCGTGTTTATTCATTATCCAATGTACCCAAATATTCTGAAAGTGCCCCATCTTGCTCTGTATCCATGCTGCTGACTCAGACATTGCATAAATGCCTTCTATTTTATCTATTACTTCTGACCATCCAGGCGCTCCTACCTTCCAGTACCTGGCTATACATAGTCTTGTGGCTGTACATAAAATGTTGATCAGTGTATTAACCGCCGAATTTAACGATTCCTGTGGAACATGTAGTAAAGCCTGTGATGCTGTTAGCTTAAATGTATCTCCTAACATTTTTATGAGGAGGTTTTCAAGTTTATGCCATGTAGGTTTTATTTTTGGACAATCCCACCACATATGGATATAGGATCCAATCTCTGAACATCCCCTGTAACATGATCTGCTGTCCTGAGGAGTGTAATGTGACGATTTCAAAGGTGTGAGATACCATCGATATGAAGTCTTAAGTGCGTTCTCTATGAGGTCTGCTCCTATTAATCCCTTACTGATACTAGCATAAATATTCCGCCATTCCTCTTTCTCGTACCGAGCTTCTAAGTCTATTTCCCAGTTCTCATGTAACTTCGGTTTTGTTTTGTTTTTGGCTTCCTGCAGCGCTAAATATAGCTGCGATATTACTTTTTTTCCCCTATCTGATGATTTTGTAAGCTGTTCTAGGGTAGTGAGTGTAGCGGGTATATGGCCTTGCCTATATTTATTGATTGCACTGGATACCTGGAGATATAAAAACCATGGTAAAGTGACTGGGTGTATTTTTTCTTTTATCTGTGTATATGTCATCACTTTTCCTTTATCTAAGACGTCCGCTACTCTGTAGAGTCCCTTATTCTCCCATTTGGCTACTTGTCTCTGAAAATCTATGTGTATCAGTGCTCTAAGTGGTATTGTCGTGGATTGCTGTGGAATGAGTTTCAGTGTTTTAGTCAATTGATGCCATAGCTGCTTAGTTTCCTCTGTGATCTTCAGTTTTTGCTGTGACTTCTGTGTTTGCGTATTGAGGTTCCATATAATGTCTATTGGGTTACTATAGCCTCCTATGTCTGCTTCGATGCCAGGCCATGTAAGACCTCTGCAGCCCTTAACTATTAATGTAGTCTGTGCTAATCTGGCTGCCTGATAATAGTCCACCAAATTGGGCACACCTATGCCTCCTAAGTGTTTATGCTGTTTGAGTATGTGTGCAGCAATTCTGGCCGCTTTATTGCCTCTTATAAATCTAATTATTTCTGACTGCAAATCTTCCAGATCCTTTTGCTGGACTTTGATAGGTAGAGCTCTAAACAGATATAGTAATCTAGGAAGCACATTCATCTTTACTGCCACTAGTCTACCGTACCATGAAAAACTGCCCTTCCGCCACTTTCTTATATCGTTTCTTATAGTTTTAAAGAGAGGAGGATAATTTGCTTTGTATAAGGTTTCCGGTGAGGATGTAATTTGTACCCCCAGGTATTTAATTGCGTTTTTAGCCCATTTAAAGTCGAAATTGGCTTCTATTAATTTTTGTGTATGTGTCGGTATTGACAATGGGAGAGCCTCACATTTGTCTGAGTTAATTTTGAACCCCGAGACCCTGGAGAATTCATCTATTAATTGATACAGATTAGGGAGGGACCTCAAAGGTTTTGTGAGCGTAAGTAAAATATCGTCCGCAAATAAAGTTAATTTGTGTTCCCCCTTTTCTAGTTGGATTCCCTTAATATCTGTGTTGGTCCTAATGCAAGCTGCTAAAGGCTCCACGCAAAGGGCAAACAAAAGGGGTGACAATGGACATCCCTGTCGTGTGCCATTTAATATATTAATGGGCCTTGATTGATACCCTGCTGCTCTTATCGTGGCTGTAGGTGCTGAATATAGACTCTTTATTGCCTTAATGAATTTGTCTCCGAATCCCACATGTTTTAGAATGTCTAGCATGTATAACCAGTCCACCCTATCAAACGCCTTCTCCGCGTCCAGTGAAAGGAGCAGAGAAGGCGTTTCCGTTTTCTCCAAATACTCCACCAGGGCTATAGTACGTCGTACATTGTCAGGGGCTTCCCTATCCTTAATGAAACCGACTTGGTCGGGGTGAATCAGTGAGGGGAGATATAGCTTTAGTCTATTCGCTAAGATTTTTGTGAAAATTTTCACATCTTGGTTAATTAACGAAATTGGCCTATAATTTTGGGGTAGTTTAGGGTTTTTTCCTGGTTTCGGGATTACTACTATCTTAGCTCTTAGTAGGTCTGGTGGGATCTGGGCCCCCCCCCAAAATATCATTACAAAATTTATGTATATGTGGTAACAGATTTGTTTTGTAAAATTTGTAGTATTCTCCCGAAAACCCGTCTGGTCCGGGCGCTTTGCCATTTTTGAGGTCTTTTATTGCTAGACTTATTTCCTGCATTGTAATCTCTGCCTCCAACGCCTCTACCCCTTCTTTATCTAATTTGGGCATATCTGCTTTCTCTAAAAGTTGGGACTTGATAAGTTCTGTTTGGGTGGTATGTTGTGCTGTATGCCCATTATAGAGCGTCTCATAATAATGTGCGAAGCAATCTGTAATTTCTTGTGGGTTTGATGTTACTGTCCCGTCTGTTTTTTGTATTTGTCGGATAGACATAGTTTTTGTCCTTTCCCTCAGCTTGTGGGCTAGATATTTGTCAGGCTTATTTGCGTGTAGAAAATAAAATGTTTTCAGTTTATGTAGTGCTCTAAGGGAATTATCATTTAAGATTTTATTCAGGTCTTTCCTTTTTTGTGTTAATTGTTCTAAAATTGCTTGGGTCTTGGTGGATCTATGTGTTCTCTCTAAGTCCTCAATGTCTCGCTGTAGGGTGTCTACCGTACTTCTAATCTTTTTCAGGTGTTTTGCTTTTTCTTTGATCAACATGCCTCTAATGAATGGCTTATGGGCTGCCCATATAATGCTCGGACTGCTTAGAGAATTAGTGTTTATACTCCAGTACTCTTTAAGGTGTCCGAGAATTGTAGATTGTATGTTTGGCTGTTTTAAGAGCACTGGATCATACGTCCATGATCTCTGTCTGTTTACATTTATTATGCCGTCTAGTTGTATTTGTATAATAGAATGGTCAGACCATACTGAGGCGTGAATTTTAGAAAATGTTAGGTTGGGTAGCAGAATTTGGCTAATGTAAATATAGTCCAGTTTAGTGTATAATTTGTGTAGATTGATCGTATTTAGCCACATCTCTTAATACTAATCATTCAAATATTTGTAGGTTGCTTCCTTTATTATATATAGGATAAAAGGTAGATCTGTATTTAAGATTAGAATTTGAATTGCCTCAGTGCTCCTAGGTCTAACCATCTCTCTTTCTACCAGACAGATAGCTCAGCAGCCGGACAGATAGCTCAGCATGCTAAGGCACTGTGGCTGAGCTCTGTAGCAACCCAAGGGTTGCAAGTTCAATCCCCGGCGAGGTCCACTCAACCTTTCATCCTTTCGAGGTCGATACAATGAGCAGCTAACTTAATGTTAACTTGCAGACTAGTTCACATGAATGTGAGTTTCAAATGTAGCAGCAAAGGATATACATAGCTTTAATACTTTGATCTTCCCCCCTCTCTTTCCTCTAAGGCTTGTTTTCATGTCATAATTCTTTTTGGTGTCTGTCTGTCTGTCTCTTACCTTTAAAAAACTTTCCAATATCCCTTGTCTGACTGGATAGTTTGCTGGGTCCTTATTCTGATTATCTTTTTCAATATTTTGTAATGGTTTAAACCTATTTAGCAGTGGGATTCTCCACTCTTTTTTGTATTTCTTCTTATGTTTACTCTTTCTCTCACTCTGGGCCTGATATTTAAAACCTCTCCGCTCAGGTGAGATGAACTAACATAATCCTCCAGCACTGCAAGATCCCTAGTAAACATTTCATGATACACATTTTGCTAGACTTTTCATAGGGGTGTTCCCAGCATTTCTGTAGAGAAAAGCCAGTGCAATATAGCACTGCATGACACCAGTGTTCTGCTGCATTTAAACTTTGTGTTTTGTATTTTATATCACTTTACACTTCAGATAAACTTTTATTACAATTAAATGTTGCAGTTTCTATTTTGTATTTTATTTTGTATACAGCAATGCATTTAGGATTGTGATTTTACAAATTCTTATTATGTGTTCACAGTTTCTGTGTAACTTTAACAACTTAGTCTCATACTTTCTATATTTATGTGTATCTTTTACAAATTAGATTTCTTCTATTTAAATAGAAACTGAAAAACCGTGAGCTTCAAAGCTTCATTACTTTCTATGGGCCAGATAATCAAACATTCTTTTTTGTATTTTATTTTGTATACAGCAATGTATTTAGGATTGTGATTTTACAAATTCTGATTATGTATTCACAGTTTCTGTGTAACTTTAACAAATTAGTCTCATACTTTTTTATATTTATGTGTATCTTTTTCAAATTAGATTTCTTCTATTTAAAAAGAAACTGAAAAACTGTCAGCTTCAGTCTCCGAGAGAGCTTCATTACTTTCTTTGGGCCAGATAATCAAACATTCTCTAGTTTGGAGAGATATTATAGTGCAGACTTCACATTCTCTGGTTTGGAGAGATATTATAGTTCAGACTTCACATGGGAAGAATTCACTGAATTTTCTAAGGAAAGCAGAGGAACCTGGAAGCCCCAGAGAGATGAGAGATGCCTTCCATAGAAAGTAATAAGCTCTCTTGGATACAAAATTTCACATGGGAGAGAGAAGGTAACTGAAGAACCCATGTGGCTGATATAAAGGCTCAATTTGCATAAATTCCAAATTTAACTGAAATGGATTTGCTAATGGTTTACCTTCCTATTGTCTATATTTTAGTATATATTACTTTTTATTAGTTAAAAGAAGTGTATTGTGAATTTTGAGAATAAACTTCACCTGCATACAGCTGGTGAAATAAATCATGAGACCAGCTTGTTTAAAATGCTTACAAACTTTCACAAGACTTGTGAAAGAGCTTCAGACATACCATGAGAACTCCCTGTTTAGCCCAGGGAACTGTCCTGCCCCTCCCATTTTCTGAAACTGTCAGTTTAAGTTTACAAATACCAAGTGCAATGTAATTGGTAAAAAATACACAGACATATAAAAAAATATTATACTGATTTGTTAAAGTAACACAGAAACTTCCAAAGCATAATCAGAAATTGTACAATCACTGATAAATCTAAATGTATTAAAATATAAATGAGACGGTGCAAAGCTTGAATGTAATAATACTGAAAGGACCCAATCTGAAATGTAAATGTATAAGTAACAAAACTGATATCATGCAGTGCTATAATGCACTGGGTTTGTCTTTCCTTCACATACAGAAATGAGAGAGACCTTGCAGTGCTGGAGAGTTTCACCTTTTTTCTTTTTACAATTCAGAGAGTTCAGCCCCTGTGAAGTCTGAACTATAATTTCTCTCCAAAGTGGAGAATCATTTGAATATCAGGGCCTCTATATCAGCTAGATTACGAGTTTGGTGTTATGACTGAAAACGCAGCATTATGGCCCATAACGCTGCTTTTTCCCTAACACTGCTATTACAAGACTTGTCGGTATAGGTGTACCACACACCTTTTAGCCTGTCACGCAATGTCAGTACCGCACTTTTTAAAAAAGTCATTTTTCAATGGGACTACCATAGCGCCGGTATTATAAGTTTCCCTGGGAGGCCAAAAAGTGAGCGGTACACCCTATACTGACAAGATCCGTACCGCCATCTAAAGTCAGCAGTTATGAGTTTTACGCTACAAAGATGTACCATAAGACTCATAACTAAAGTGTTAAAGAGTAAACTAACACCCATAAACTACCTATTAACCCCTAAACCAAGGCCCTCCCGCATTGCAAACACTATAATAAAGTTATTAACCCCTAATCTGCCGCTCCGGACATCGCCACGACTATTAAAATGTATTAACCCCTATTCCGCCGTTCCCCGACATAATCGCCACTATAATAAACCTATTAACACCCTCCCGCATCGCAAACACTATTTAAATATTATTAACCCCTAATCTGCCATCCTCCCACACCGTCGCTATAATAAACCTATTAACCCCTAAACCTAACGACCCCCTAACTTTATATTAAAATTACCCTATCTTAAATTAAAACTTACCTGTCAAATTAAATTAATTAATTTTAAAATAACAATTTAACTAAGATAATTATTAAACTACAATTAAACTAACTACCAATTAAATTAAACTACACATTAAAAAAATAAAATCCTAACACTAAAAAAATAAAATAACTAAATTACAAAAAAAACCCCACAAAATTATGAAAAATAAGAAACAAATTATCAAAAATAAAAAAGAATTACACCTAATCTAATAGCCCTATCAAAATAAAAAAAACTCCTAGCCTACAATAAACTACCAATGGCCCTTAAAAGGGCCTTTTGTGGGGCATTGCCCTAAAGAAATCAGCTTTTTTACCTGTAAAAAAAATACAAACACCTCCCCAACAGTAAATCCCACCACCACCACAACCAACCCCCCAAATAAAATAACTATCTAAAAAAACCTACGCTCCCCATTGCCCTGAAAAGCTTTAGCTCTTTTACATGCCCAGACCCTAAACTAAAAATAAAACCCACCCAAAAAAACCTTAAATAAACCTAACACTAACCCCCGACGATCCACTTGCAGTTATTGAAGTCCTGCTTGAAGGATCCATCCAGCCGGCAAGAAGTCTTCATCCAGGCGGCCTCTTCGATCTTCATCCAGTCGGTGAAGTCTTCATCCAGATGGCATCTTCTACTTTCATCCATCCGGTTGCGGAGCAGGTCCATCCTGAAGACATCCAGCGAGGAGCATCCTCTTCATACGGTCGCCGCCGTAAACTGGGACTTCAATGCAAGAGCTTAGGTTTTTTTAGATAGTTATTTTATTTGGGGGGGTTGGTTTTACTGTTGGTGGGTGTTTGTATTTTTTTAACAGGTAAAAAAGCTGAAAAGAGGGCCATTGGTAGTTTATTGTAGGCTCATGGTTTTTTTTTATTTTGGGGAGCTATTAGATTAGGTGTAATTCTTTTTTTTTTTTTTTTTACATTTGTTTCTTATTTTTTGTAATTTAGTGTTTGTTTCTTATGTAATTTATTTATTTTTATTTTAAGTCATTTTAGTGTTTATTTTTTTTATTTTAGGTTTTAATGTAATTTTTTATTAGGTAGTTAGTAAATAGTTAATAACTATTTACTATCTAGTCTACCTAGTTAAAATAAATACAAACTTACCTGTTAAATAAAAATAAAACCTAAGCTAGCTACAATATAACTATTAGTTATATTGTAGCTAGCTTAGGTTTTATTTCACAGGTAAGTAAGTATTTAGTTTTGTCCCTGAGGTAGCCTGGGGGAAGGGCTTTGGCTCTTCTGCTGAATCGTACAGGGCATAGAATCCATAACCCGTTGTTTGGGGTTTGTTACTGCACTAGGACTGTTACTTGCTCGTCACACGTTGTTATACTTTGTTATACTTTGAAATGTTTGACTATGGTTATATCTGAAATGATTAGTTATAACTTATAACTAATCATTTCAGATATAACCATAAGACACTAAGCCTAGTTGATCGCAGCCTATGTCTAGCACTGGCTTCTGCTCACAGCCTCTAAGGATGGCATCGCAACATGTATGTTGGAATGTTTGAATTGTTTCGATGAAGATAACAGGTGCCACCTACTGTGAAACTGGGCTTTCAACTAAATAATTGTTCGCTCTCCCTTGTTTCTTCCCCACCCCTCCCCCCTTCCCTCCTTTTACACCTCCTAACTCCCTACCCTGTTCTCTCCCCCAGTTCTGCCCTTCCATCACCTCCCCATCTTCCTCCCCTCTTCCCCCACCCCCTGCCCACATTGCCCCACCCTTCCCTCCCAGCAAGGTTAATTGGGAAATGAGCGCGGGCTCAGAATGAGATAACTAAAATAAACTTTTGTGCATTTTCTTCCCTGCTTACCATAAATTTAGACATGTATGTGCATTGTTTAACCAGAGCAACATAGGGATTGGTGCCATAACCTTTTGACTGAGTTAGCAATAGCAAACACAAAGTTGTTTATTTCTTGTTTATTTATTCTTGCTCCCTTCCACCCCCCCTCTCTACACAGTCCACCCCTTATCCCGTTATGTTTTAACACCCACCCACCCTTCTCCTCCCCATAGCCCCCCCCCATCTCTCCTTATTGGTTTAATTAAAAAAAAAGAAAAGAAAACAAGCTCGGGAAGGGATCGCTATGCATTACTTGTGTAATTCCTTCACCTTCACTAGCTGAAAGTCTGACTATGTAAAAACATTAATGTATTTTGGTTACTGTTGTGATTTGTAATATCCCTCTCTGACCGAGTTTGTGAAAATAAAGTTATTAAAAAAAAAAGTAAGTATTTAGTTTTAAATAGGTATTATTTAGTTAATAATTGTAACTTTAGTTTAGCTCTATTTTAATTATGTTAAAGTTAGGGGGGGTTAGGGTTAGGTTTAGGGGTTAATATAGTTTAATTTAGCTTCTTGCAATGTGGGGGCTTGTGTTTTAGGGGTTAATAGGTTTATTAAGTTAATAATTGTAAATTTAATTTAGCTATATTTTTATTATGTTAAAGTTAGTGGGTGTTAGGGTTAGGATTAGGGTTACGTTAGGGTTAGTCTTATGTTAGGGGCTAATGGATTTCTTTAGTGGTAGTGATGTGGGAGGCCAGAGGTTTAGGGGTTAATAACTTTAGTATAGTGGCGGCAACATCGGGAATGGCAGCTTAGGGGTTAATAGTTTTATGTAGTTGGGGCAGCAGATTAGGGGTTAATAACATTATGTAGGTGGCCGCGATGTTGGGGGCGGCAGATTAGGGGTTAATAACATTATGTAGGTGGCAGCGATGTTGGGGGCGGCAGATTATGTGTTAATAACTGGATGTAGGTGGCGGCAATGTAGGGGGCAGCAGATTAGTGGTGTTTAGACTCAGGGTTTATGTTAGGGTGTTAGGTTTAAACATTATTTTCTTTTTCCCCATAGACATCAATGGGGCTGCTTTACGGAGCTTTTGTTTCCGCGATCGCAGGTGTTAGGCTTTTTTTTGCCGGCTCTCCCCATTAATGTCTATGGGGAAATCGTGCACGAGCACGCCAAAGCAGCGCTTGTTTTCGGTGCGGTATGGAGCTCAACGCAACCATTTCACCCGCACAAGCCTGCTTTTTCAAAACCTGTAATTCCAATGCTATAGGGAGGTGAAATAACGGCAGTTTTGTGGCAGTCATTAAAATCCCTATAGAGCTCAAAACGTGTAATCTAGCTGTATGAATGGTGTATTTTATTCTAGGGGTACAGCTATATGAACCTCTGTTAGATTCTTTTTTTTTTCTTTTTTTCATACATGAAAAAAGAAACATACATAACAACAAAACAAACTTTTCCTTTACACAGTAATAATTTATTACCCTAAACATTTCCATACCTTAATATTATAATATTTATTATCAAATCATAGATCTCCATTTTCCCTTTTTTCATATAATGGAATTCTTCTAAGATTACATTTTTATTAACCTCTTTAATCCATACAGAAATATCTGTAGGTTAGCTTTTTTTCCCAAAAAATTAAAAAAATATTTTTCTGGCACAATTAAACAAAATTTGTAATAAACTTGTAGTTGGCTTACCTTTTTATTGTTGTTGCTTACAGACTGGGTAAAGATTTAATTATCAAAGTTGTATGTTTTATTCCCTTTTATATTCTTTTTACTTATATTCAAGACTTCTTTCAAATAACTTTCTATTATGTGACATGATCACCAAATACAGTATGTTCCATATTACCTATTTTTCCACATTTGTGCCAAAATAGACCATTTGTATGGGGGTATATTTTTTTTACTCTTGTTAGGTGTCAAATACCACCTTGTAAGAATATTTAAATTAATCTCAACTTTCTTAGTTGAGACTGAAGTTCTAGCAATATTTTCAAAGATATTAAGCCATTCTTTTGGTTCAATAATCGTATTAATATCTATTTCCAATCTTTCTGTATATTCAAGTATATTATGTTTAAAAGCAATGAATAAATTATATAATTTAGATAGATTGTGTTTTTTACTTTCAATACAAAGCTTTACATAATTTGTCAAAGTTCTAATTAAATTTACTTGGTACTTAGAAAAAATATAATGTTTAAATTGAAAGTACTTAAACCAGTCTGCTAGTACCTTGTAACTTTTTTTCTTTTAGTTCTTTTTTGAAAATATAATTTCCCATCATTTAATACACAGTGTACCTTATATTATTATACTTGTCTACTTCTCGTTTTGGAAATATTAATTGTCCCACTAAAAATTCTTTATTCTCTACTAATGAGATTAATGGTGATGGCATGGAAAATATACTATGGTATTTTTTTTTACAGTTTTGTCCCAAATATTCAGTGTTACTTTAATTATTGGGTAATTTAGTATTTATTTTTCTCTTTCATCATGGTAAATCCAACATTGGTCACTTACGGCTAGATTTAGAGTTGGGCGGTAGCCGTCAAAACCAGCGTTAGAGGCTCCTCTGGTATTTGGAGCCAGTCATTAAAGGGTCTAACGCTCACTTTCCAGCCGCAACTTTTCCATACCGCAGATCCCCTTACGTCAATTGCGTATCCTATCTTTTCAATGGGATCTTTCTAACGCCGGTATTTAGAGTCGTGGCTGAAGTGAGCGTTAGAAATCTAACGACAAAACTCCAGCCGCAGAAAAAAGTCAGTAGTTAAGAGCTTTCTGGGCTAACGCCGGTTTATAAAGCTCTTAACTACTGTGCTCTAAAGTACACTAACACCCATAAACTACCTATGTACCCCTAAACCGAGGTCCCCCCACATCGCCGCCACTCTATTAAATTTTTTTAACGCCTAATCTGCCGACCGCACGCCGCTGCCACCTACGTTATCCCTATGAACCCCTAATCTGCTGCCCCTAACACCGCCGACCCCTATATTATATTTATTAACCCCTAATATGCCGCCCCCAACGTCACCGCTACCTACCTACACTTATTAACCCCTAATCTGCTGGCCGGACCGCGCCGCTATTATAATAAAGTTATTAACCCCTAATCCGCCTCACTCCCGCCTCAATAACCCTATAATAAATAGTATTAACCCCTAATCTGCCCTCCCTAACATCACCGACACCTAACTTCAATTATTAACCCCTAATCTGCCGATCGGAGCTCACCGCTACTCTAATAAACACCCCCCTAAATTAAATATAATTTTAATCTAACAAAATAAATTAACTCTTATTAAATAAGTTATTCCTATTTAAAGCTAAATACTTACCTGTAAAATAAACCCTAATATAGCTACAATATAAATTATAATTATATTGTAGCTATTTTAGGATTGGCTGATCCTAAATTAACTCTTATTAAATAACTTATTCCTATTTAAAGCTAAATACTTACCTGTAAAATAAACCCTAATATAGCTACAATATAAATTATAATTATATTGTAGCTATTTTAGGATTGGCTGATCCGATCAGCCAATAGAATGCGAGCTCAATCTGATTGGCTGATCGGATCAGCCAATCGGATTGAACTTGATTCTGATTGGCTGATTCCATCAGCCAATCAGAATTTTCCTACCTTAATTCCGATTGGCTGATAGAATCCTATCAGCTAATCGGAATTCGACGGACACCATCTTGGATGACGTCATTTAAAGGAACCGTCATTCGGCGAGTAGGCGTTGGTAGAAGAGGATGTTCCGCGTCGGCTGGAAGATGATGGCTCCGGAAGAAAGAAGATTGAAGATGCTGCTTCATAGAAGACTTCATCCCGATGATGGACTTCTTCAGCGCCCGCTTGGATCAAGACTTCAGCCCGATGATGGATTTCTTCAGCCGCCGTTTGGATCCAGACTTCAGCCCGAGGATGGACGTCACTCTTCAGCCCCCCGCTTGGACTTGGATCAAGACTTCGGACCCTCTTCTGGACCGATCGGTGAACCTGGCATGGTGAAGGCAAGGTAGGGAGATCTTCAGGGGCTTAGTGTTAGGTTTATTTAAGGGGGGTTTGGGTTAGATTAGGGGTATGTGGGTGGTGGTATTGTATGTTTTTTTTTTTACAGGCAAAAGAGCTGAATTCTTTGGGGCATGCCCCGCAAAGGGTCCTTTTAAGGGCTGGTAAGGTAAAAGAGCTTTGAACTTTTGTAATTTAGAATAGGGTAGGGCACTTTTTTATTTTGGGGGTCTTTGTTATTTTATTAGGGGGCTTAGAGTAGGTGTAATTAGTTTAAAATTGTTGTAATTTTTTTCTAATGTTTGTAAATATTTTTTTATTTTTTGTAACTTAGTTCTTTTTTATTTTTTGTACTTTAGTTAGTTTATTTAATTGTATTTATTTGTAGGAATTGTATTTAATGTATTTATTGATAGTGTAGTGTTAGGTTTAATTGTAGATAATTGTAGGTATTTTATTTAATTAATTTATTGATAGTGTAGTGTTAGGTTTAATTGTAACTTAGGTTAGGATTTATTTTACAGGTAATTTTGTAATTATTTTAACTAGGTAACTATTAAATAGTTATTAACTATTTAATAGCTATTGTACCTGGTTAAAATAATTACAAAGTTGCCTGTAAAATAAATATTAATCCTAAAATAGCTACAATATAATTATAATTTATATTGTAGCTATATTAGGGTTTATTTTACAGGTAAGTATTTAGCTTTAAATAGGAATAATTTATTTAATAAGAGTTAATTTATTTTGATAGATTTAAATTATATTTAATTTAGGGGGGTGTTAGGGTTAAAGTTAGACTTAGCTTTAGGGGTTAATAAATTTATTAGAGTAGCGGTGAGCTCCTGTCGGCAGATTAGGGGTTAATAAGTGTAGTTAGGTGGAGGCGACGTTGGGGGCAGCAGATTAGGGGTTAATAAATATAATATAGGGGTCGGCGATGTTAGGGCAGCAGATTAGGGGTACATAGGGATAATGTAGGTGGCGGGGGTGTACGGTGCAGCAGATTAGGGGTTAAAAATAATATGCAGGGGTCAGCGATCGCGGGAGCGGCAGATTAGGGGTTAATAAGTGTAAGGTTAGGGGTGTTTAGACTCGGGGTACATGTTAGAGTGTTAGGTGCAGACGTAGGAAGTGTTTCCCCATAGGAAACAATGGGGCTTCGTTAGGAGCTGAACGCAGCTTTTTTGCAGGTGTTAGGTTTTTTTTCAGCTCAAACAGCCCCATTGTTTTCTATGGGGGAATCGTGCACGAGCACGTTTTTGAAGCTGGCCGCGTCCGTAAGCACCGCTGGTATCGAGAGTTGCAGTGGCGTTAATTTATGCTCTACGCTCCCTTTTTGGAGCCTAACGCACTGAAAACCCAGCCATTCTGTGAACTCTAAATACCAGTGGTATTTAAAAGGTGCGGGGGAAAAAAAGCACGCGTAGCTAACGCACCCCTTTGGCCGCCAAACTCTAAATCTAGCCGTTAGGTATTTATTTGTTATTTTATTTTCCAATTTTACTCAAAGTTTATTACTACCTCCATTATGTCAATCTTTTATTCTTTGTAAAAAAAAATGCTTGATGATATGCATTCAAATTTGAAACCCCTAAACCTGCTATTTTCCTTGGGCTACACATAGTTTCCCTAATTACTTTGGGATGTATCTTCCCTAAATATAACTTATTTTTTTGTAAATCAGAGATAAAATATTTAGGTAGTGGTATTGGTAGAGTTTAGAACAAGTATAACATTCTTGGAAGAACATTCATATTAATAATATTAATCCTGCCAATCCATGATATATATTATTTTATACCAACTTAAAATATATTTTTGTACAGTATGTTTTTTTTAAGATTTAAATAATTCATTTTAAATATTATATCTACTTTTGGTGAAAGATAAATCCCCAGATATTTCAAATTAGTAACACTGCTAAATGGGAATAATTTTAATAAAAATCTAATTTCATTCTCTTGAATGTTTATATTTATGATCTCTGACTTTTTCAAATTAATTTGAAAATTAGATATATAACTATATGTTTTAAATTCTTTAACTAATTATTGTAGTAAATCATTGTGGTTAGTAATTGTAAATAATATATCGTCTGCAAACAAAGAAATTTTAAATTCTTCTTAAACTTCTTAAGCCCATTTAAATGTGAATTTTGACAAATATGTGCTGCTAATGTTTCAATACTTATTACAAACAATATAGGTGACAAAGGACATCCCTGCCTTGTCCCGTTGGTTATTCCGAAGGGTTCGGATTATACTTCATTTACTTTAACTTTTACATACAAGTTATTGTATAAAGTCATTATTCTTGAGATCATTATAATTTCCCAAAGCCAAAGGACGGTATCGATTTTTCAAGAAATTGCCAATCTACATGGTCAAAGGCCTTTCCAGCATCTGTTGACAGCATTATTGCTGGTATTATTTTGTAATACTCTTTTCTTTATCTTGTTTATAATCAGTTGTATTATTCTTTTGTATATTGTATAATTTATCATAATATTTTCTACTATTAATACTGTTCTGCTATTTCTTCACTCATATTATATTCATGTTTTTCCTAATGTACGATTGTGTGTACGCTATTCTTTTTTTTTTCTTTATTGCCTTTGCCAAAAGTTTTCCTTCTTTATCACCTTCTATATAATATTTTTTCTGCAAATAAATTGCATGTCTTTTATTTGTTATTGATAGTATTTTTTTAATTTTGTATCTATATTCTTCTATTTCCTCCTTTAAAATATTATTTTCTGGATGTTTTGTATATGATATTTCAGCCTTTTGGAATTTTCCCAGCTGTTCTTCTAATTTCTGTCTCTTTAGCTTCTTTAAATGTGTTTTCTATCTGATCAACTCTCTTTATAAGATCCCATAGGAGTTGTTCATCTATATCTTTTTTGGTGTATCATTTAAAACAAAGTATTCTTTGATTTGTTTTCTCTCTTGTTCTTTTACTTCTGCCTTATCTAATAAAAATTAATCTATAAGCTATATGTGTTTGTTGGTTTGTCTGACCATTTTATTTAATTATATATAGGGGCATGATCTGACCATGTGATAGTCAATATCTTTATTTATTTTACCAGGGAAATACCATCTGAATCTATACATAATTAGTCTATTCTTGAATATGACACATGGTTTTTAGAAAAAAGGTATAATCTATACTATTAGGATTAACTATCCAAAATATGTTGTTTCTTTAAACTATTGTTCACCTTTTTTTATATTATGTTTAGATAATGATGACTTTTGGGATGAACAGTCAATAGTCGGGTTTAATTGTGTATTAAAACCTTTATGGATATCCCACATTTTATTAGTAATTTTCTGGAAAAGAATACCTTGTGATTTCTACACATTGAAAAATGTTATTGGTTTCCCAAAAAATAGCCCTGTGAGCCTTGTCATATCAATATATCTGCCTTCTTGGTCATCTATTCGTTCACTCAATTCAAATAATAAACATTTATGAAATATAATTCCTACCCCGTTTATCTTAGATGCAAAGTAACTTGTATTATATTTATGATTTGTACACTTTGGTTCCGCTCCTTTCTTAAAGTGGGTTTCATTAACCAATATAATTTCACCTTTTATTCTTTCAAATTCTCTTAAGGCATTTGTTCTTTTACTTGGGCTATTGAGGACCTCAGCATTTAAAGATAAAAAATGTAAATCTTTAGACATTGTATTTCTATTTTACATATAGCATTACTAATCTTTAAACTCTGTATAGCCCCTTATCTTTTGGAGTGGGTGCCACCTTAATATAACAATTAATTACATACTTTACTATATTTCTTAGTTTAGGGGTAAAAGAACAAAAAAAACTAATAAATCCACTTATTTATCATTTCTTGAAAGAGAAAAAAAAGAATGGTGAGGACATATTAGAGACAATGCAACCTCAATAGACAGTGGAAGTTCATCTCAAGTTCAAAAATATTGATATGAGAAAATGTGGCATCTGAGACGTATTATAACCTCATTAGTCAATGAAAAAAATATCTCAATTGCAAAGATGTTTATGTGAAGCAAAAAAGAAAAAAAATGTAGCATACGAGAGGTAATATAATAACCTCAATAGTCTGTGGAAAGTTTTATCATATTCAAATATAGTGATGTGCAGCAAAAAAAATTATAGTGACATATGAGAAGTAATATAACCTCAATATTCAGTGAAAAATCATCTCATATTCAAAAGAGATGTAAGCAACTTTTAGTATATGCTGATACATGTCTTGTAGATATTCCTTTAACTCATAGAGGTATATTTATCAAGCCGTCAACCACAAATACGCTGGAATTCTGCAGCATAATTGTGGCGAGCCTGATTCGCCCCATTTATCAAAGCCTACAGACCGGCAAAAGTTGAAATTTGTGACGTAACATATGATCAGCCGGTCTCAATCCGATACAGATCGATGCTTACGTCATTACAGATGTTCCAAATACAAATTTGGCACTATCTGACACCTTTTGCCATATATCAAATTTCTAACAGGTATGCTCGCCACTATTCCGACCCAGCGTCCCTGGTTTTCAATCCGCCACCCTGGAGGCCACGGATGCCATAGGAATCAATGGGAGTCTGAAAGCAGCGAAAGCTTAGGTTCGATGCTGCCAGATATCCCATTGATTTCTATGCTAGATTAAAAGTTCTGTTTAAACCTAACACCCTAACATAAGCCCCGAGTCTAAACACCCCTTATCTGCCGCCCCGACATCGCCGCCACCTACATAATGTTATTATCCCCTATCCCTCCACTCCCGGACCCCGCCGCAACTAAATAAATGTATTAACCCCTAAACCGTCAGCCCCCCACATCGCCATAAACTAAATGAAGTTATTAACCCCTAAACCTAACAACCCGCTAACTTTACATTAAATATTAACTCATCCCTATCTTACAATAAATTTAAACTTACCTTTCAAATTAAAATAAAATATATTAAACTATTAATGAACCTACCCTAACTATTATACTAAAATTACATTAAACTATATTAAACTATTCATTAACCTACCCTATTATACTAAAATTACATTAAATTACATTAAACTATATTAAACTATTCATTAACCTACCCTATTATACTAAAATTACATTAAACTAACAATTAAATTAACTATATTACATATTTAAACACCTAACCCTACTCAAATTATTTAAATCTACTATTAAAAATTACTGTTACAAAAAAATAACAACTAAGTTACACAAAATGAAAAACACTAAGTTACACCAAATAAAAAACACTAAGTTACATAAAATAAAAAATAAATTATCAAATATTTAAACTAATTAAACCTAATCTAATAGCTCTATGAAAATAACCCCCCCCCCCAAAATAAAAAACCATAGCCTACACTAAACTACCAATGGCCCTTAAAAGGGCCTTTTGCAGGGCATTGCCCCAAAGAAATCAGCTCTTTTACCTGTAAAAAAAATACAAACACCCCCCCAACAGTAAAACCCACCACCCACACAACCCACCCCCTAAATAAAAACCTATCTAAAAAATCTAAGCTACACATTGCCCTGAAAAGGGCATTTGGATGGGTATTGCCCTTAAAAGGGCATTTAGCTCTTTTTCAGCCCAAAGTCCCTAACCTAAAATTAAAACCCACACAATAAACCCTTAAAAAAACCTAACACTAACCCCCAAAGATCCGATCAGCCAATAGAATGCAAGATCAATCTGATTGGCTGATTGGATCAGCCAATCCGATTGAACTTGAATCTGATTGGCTGATTCAATCATCCAATCAGATTTTTCCTACCTTAATTCCGATTGTCTGATAGAATCCTATCAGCTAATCGGAATTCGAGGGACGCCATCTTGGATGACGTCATTTAAAGGAACCTTCATTCGGCGAGTAGGCGTCGGGGAAGAAGGATGGATCCGCGTCAGCTGGAAGAAGACGGCTCCGCTCCTCTCCGGATGGATGAAGATAGAAGATGCCGCTTGGATGAAGATGTCTGCTGGTCCGGATGTCCTCTTCTGCCCGGATAGGATGAAGACTTCTGCCGCTCCTGATGTTCTCTTTTGGTCCATCGGTGCCCGGCTGGGTGAATACGACTCAAGGTAGGGAGATCTTCAGGGGGGTAGTGTTAGGTTTATTTAAGGGGGGTTTGGGTTAGAGTAGGGGTATGTGTGTGGTGGTTTGTAATGTTGGGGGTGGTATTGTGTTTTTTTTTAAAAAAAAACTCTATCCCCAGTAGAAATAAAATTTAGCGATTGCGAAAAAGCCCTCTTATGAGCTATGCAAAATTTCCACAGCTATATACAGGGTGAGAAAATTATTGTAGAAACAGCCCACCAGAGATGGGAACATGTCTAATAGCCGCATAACAGCTTGGACTTTTTCCTTACAAGGCTGGCCTTTAGAAATTCGCTACAAACAGAATAAAAAGAATCCAATCACACAGGGGCTTGCTGAGCTCCACGACTGTACTGCTAAGGATCATGGGGAAGACTTATTAGAAGATGATTTCCTGGAGGAACAATTGCTTTCCCTGTATAAGATATACAATGAGGACCATTGTCAAACATTACCTTGGGTATATGTTGATGGTTGTTCTTACCATGCCACTATTGATAATGAGTGCAGACTAGTCACTGGCATTGGTATAACTTGGGCAAGTGGATTCCCAAATATTTCTGTAGGTTTCAACATTGGACCAAGATCCAGCCAAGTTGCAGAACTCACTGCTGTTCTAAAAACCATTGAAATGGCTATTGAACATGGTATGCATGAATTTGTGATCATTACTGACTCAAATTACGTGTGTGATGGTTTCGCTGAATTCCTGCCAACTTGGAAAAGAAACGGCATGCAGAAAACTAACAAGAAACCAGTCAAACATGGCAAGTTGTTCTGCGAGATTGATAATCTGGTAATGTCCAATGATTTAACCATACACTTGAAAAAGACCAAGGGTCATTCTAGGGTTCTAGGTCCTGATAAGGAAGGTAATGATCTTGCGGACTCATTAGCCAAACAAGGAGCCATAACTCCTTAATATCGACCACTTAATGGGTACAATTCAGGTAGAAGCCATTACCAGAAACCAGGCTAAACAACAGAGTGAGCCTAATCTGGTACAATGGAGTCAGGATTCTCCTAGTGAGGACCTGATCACTAGTCAAAAAGAAGATCCCATTGTAGGCATCTTCTACAAACACATAGAAGATCCTGAAAGCAACCCCATCTCAAAATATGACTGTATTGGCAAGGAAGATCTTAGAATCTTAATGAAATCCAGGTCACAAATCAAGTTACAGGAAGGTTTGTTAATTAGAACCTCCAAAACTGGCATCCAACAATGGGTGGTACCCACCAAGTTCAGAGGTCTCATGCTTCAACATGCCCATGATGCTCCCACATCTGGTCATCGTGGAGCCAAATTAAAGTATGAAATGTTGCATGATTACGCCTTTTGGCCACACATGTTGAAAGATGTTCAAACTTACTGTCAAGGTTGTTTAATCTATCCACAGTTCCAACCAACTGCACCAACGCATAGAGTGCCATTGCAGAAAAGGGGGATAGTAATGCCATGGTCAGATATCCAAATTGATTGTATTGGTCCAGTAACTAGGTCATCTAGAGGTAACAAATACATGTTAACAGTGACATGGCTGTTCACTAAATGGGTAGAGTGCATCAGTGCACCTAAAAATAGTGCTGAAACATGCACAGCTTTGCTCATCAACCACATGTTTTCCAGATTTGGTTTACCCCAGACAATCAAATCCGATCAGGGGACCCACTTCACTAGCTAAGTGATGACCAAGATGTGGAAAATACTAGGGGTCAAAAGAAAGCTCCATATTGCTAATAGAGCTGCCTCAAGTGATGGTGTATAGCGTTACAACCAGTCCATTATGAAAATCCTCAAAAAGTTTGTGAGTGAAATGGGTAAAGACGGGGATATAAAGTTACCTCTAGTCCTAATGGCATTAAGAGCAACTCCAAGTACTGCTACCAAGATGTCACCTTTTGAATTGATGACTGGTAGAAGAATGGTTCTACCTCAGAATCTACTGTACCATACATCCGACCAGAACTTGATAAATGCTGCCACTATGCATCAATATGTGGAGAACCTAAGGAAGCACCTGCAATATGCCTTTGCATTTGCTCAATGAAACTTAGAAAAAGCTGCAACTGCCACTAAAACCTATTATGATCTCAAAATGTCTAAAAAGGAGTATGAATTTATCTTTATAACTTTGGACGAGATCAGGTTAAGAAGAAGAAATTTCTTCCATCATGGAAGGGTCCTTTTGTCGTTACTGACAAAATATCTCCAGTCACCTATAAAATTAGGATATCTAAAAATGATAATTTTATGGATAAATGGGTCCATATTAATCAGTTGCGAGCGTGCCATCCTAGATCCCAACTACAAATCATAGAGGGAGAATGAAGTGTCATATCCCCAAATACACTAAAGAAATATTGTAGTTTAAAGATGCCTAGCAAATGAGCATAAGGGTTTAAAAAATAACGGACTCTCTTCATAGAAGACTGTCTATAATGCATATGGTCAATACACCAAATACCACTGACTTTAAGCCAATTCAAATACATGTGTCCTTCATCTATTTAAAATTGGAAGGGGGATATATGTCAGGGTATCTGAATGTTATTAAATAATATATATACATATATATATTATTTATTATATACATGGCTGTCTACACCAAATGATTCATTATTTGTAAGACCTTAGATGCTTGGCTGACCACAATTCAATCCTCCCCCACTCAATATGCAAAATTACAATGCATCCAAATGAGAACAAAGAAATAAACATTTGGTTCTAATTAGTTCATTCAGTTACTTCAAAGTAAATATTATCATGATGGAGTCTCAGATGTGTATGCCCATATATGGGTTTCCTGCCCAAGATGAGTAATGAACTCACAGGCTCCCTGTGGGGAATATACGGTCCGTCTGTGGGAATGATTGAATCAACAAACATCTTCAAGGAATTGTAGCTTTTACCAACTACATGTTAAATGATCCCCTGTTGAGTTACAATACACATCCTCATTTCCAGACAAACTAGAAATGTAAATCATGGTTTTAAAAACATGTGTATTTGTGGACCTAAGAAGCAGTGACTAATAGTAACATATTAGATAAATATTTTCTGAGCTTGAATAATATCTGCATTAATACATGTATAAATGTATGACATTTTTAACAACATTATTTCTTTAATTTCAGACCTGCATCTGATGCATGTCCAATTTTAATAAACTCTTTCTTTATTTTTTTTTTTGAGGCATTTAATAAGTACATAGATAATTGGTGCTTTAAATAATATCATATATTTTATACACTCAACAAGAAATATGCAAATATAAAACCACTGAAACCACATATATTTGCTGATCTCAAGGTATGTATATGATATTAAGAAGATGTCTGAGAAAGAAATTGAATCCATGATGAAGGTATTATAAACCTTTTAAATCGTTTCATAGAAAATATGATTTTAAACGCATTTTAATATATTATAAGTGGAATATATTCACGTTTGGTCTTAAAATGATCAGAGAAGATGACACTTTGCGGACCATATATGAAACATATACGGCTAGATTATGAGTTGTGCGTTAGGCTTAAAAAGCAGCGTTGGCCGGACCCAACTGCTTTTTTTTTTTTTTTTTTAATAATTTTTATTGAGGTTATAAGTAAATAACATCAAAACAGAAAATATGACCAGGCACGGATCAAAATTGAAAAAAGCGATTATGTAGTTCCCATACAAGAAATAGGCTTAAGACAAGGCATTGAAATACCCTTATAGCGATTATCAGCTCCATATCTAAACCTCAGCAGGGCTATAAACAAACGGATGAAGACTTGTATTATACAATATAGCATGTTCAATAATAATAAAAAAAAAGAAAACAACTACTAAGATAAGCGATAACACTATGTCTAAAATTTTGATTATAAAGTGTATAAAATATAGGGTTAACCAGGAAGGAAACTAGTGTATGACAAGTATCAATGTCTGGAACATATAATAATGATACCTCTTTTTTTAACTTTGCACATAGTAAGGATAAGAATGAACCCCCAATTGCTGTGGGAGCGCTAGGATAAGTTATCTGTTCTGGACTAATTGGGGCAAAATGGGAGGTTGGCATCATAGGTTTTTAGGGGGAAGGAAGTTCAGCGGGCAAGAGCCGTTCATAGAGAAAAAGGGAGAGGGGGAGGGACAGAGCCAATTAGAGAGTCCATCTGGTGTAACGTTGGGTCTCTAGACTTTTGGGCATAGAACAAGTAAGGGTAACTCCTGACTAAGTTATACGTAAGTGGGGTAACTAAAAGTATATGTGGGGTGCAGGAGACTTCTGTATATGCCCCTCTCCTGGGGAGATGCCATCTAAAGGCAATGTAGGTAAAGGGAATAGGAGTATGACCCGCAGGGAACAAGTACCAGTGGGAAAGGGAGGAGAGGAGCTTAATAGGAACAGTTGACTTCTCCTGATAATAGCTCATGTATAGGGAGTAAAATTATCTAGAGATATGAATATAATAAGGCTTGCAACGTATTCCTCACAGGTGGATTTGCCAACTGATTCCAGTGTGCCAGAGATCTATAGAGTGTAAATACGTAGCTTAGGGAATTTTATTGGGGACCTGAGACACAGCAGCACCTCAAAGGTGGTGGAAGTGCTAAGCTACACTCTTATTGTTTTTAAGGATACTAGTGTATAAAAGTAGCCTCATATTTTAAATAATCAGGGTATAGCACACTCATTGCGTCCTACCCACCAGGTTAAGGATATAATAGGTAATATCTACTTAGAATCTTATAACCTTGCTGTTTAAGCATTGTCTGAAAAGTAGCATAAACTGCCCTAACCATTATGTACGGTAATATCCAAGAAAGTATTGAACATGCAAAGATATATGTAAATATATATGGATGATAAATTCCATGGGATAATATGAGCCCAACTATGCAGGGAGTGCATAACTCCCTTCGTAGGCATATCTGCATGAACATATAATGGGTCCAACCAGAACAAACCAATATAAAACCTTTAGATTAAATTGTTGTATGTGTTTTACTTTGTCAGACTGTTCTCTAATATTACCTATAGGTTATGGAGGAGCCAGAAACACTATATGTTCTCGTTATTGGAACAAAATACATGTGTTAAGTGCATATGTCAATCTATGATCCTGACGTAGTAATAGTAAACCAAGTGGGTGGCTTTATTTAGACTAATACCTCTGGAAGCTTGGGACTACTGAAGAGTTAAGATTATTAGATAAGAGTGCTATGTGAGTTCAGTTATGTCATATCTCCTGTCTAGGTTCCCTATGTGTTAAGGAGAAGGCTGTGAACGATGTACAATGTCACAGCCATTCAAATATATACAAAGTGAGTGTATGAGACTACAAATAGGTTAGTGAACATTAAACTAAAGAGATAACAAAAAGTCATATGATAGAGATACATAAATAAAACCTGGTAAGTGAAAGACAAAGGGCTCCATTATTTAAAGAGCTAAAGTCACTCATTCTCTGTATTATGTCCCTCTACTTCATCCCATGTCCACCATCTTGTGAGAGCGGAAGTGCACATATCCAGAATACTTCTGGTAAAGTTGCAATAGCCACCTGTCTGTGAGGGGAGAACGGCCCACAACCTCCTTACACATAACATTATTGTAAGCTCTGCTTAACATAAGTGATGATACATACTTAATCCTAGAGTTAGACCAGATTACTCTTCTAAGAATGTGATGTTAAATCTTCGAGCAGGCTAGGATCATGTTAGCAATGGCGGCGTGTTTATCTCTGTGTTTAGAATAAGTATTAACCTATAAAAAATATTAAGTCTGGAAAGCATTGTCATGCAATCCTCTAGGATGGCTTAATTAGTGCTAGAAGTGTAATCTACTATATATCTCTAGTGAATTAGAGGCCCATTTAAATAGAGTTAAGTATGCAAAGAAATATAGACCTAAGGTAGAGTATACTTCATAACATATCTAGAAAATCTCTAACAATTTGAGGCCATAATATTTAAGCAATGTGAGAGCAGGTATAATATAACCTGATATGAGGTCTGTGGGTTGCTACACAAAATTACTATATATAACTTCACTATAGTTAGTACCATTGGGACACAAAGGGGCCAAATGTCTGAGGTGAATGAAATGAGAACTTAGGGGAGAGTTACAAGGAAGACTTAAATTTAACAAAAGCCATGTATCCATGCATGGCCTAATAAACTAGTGGGCACCTGAGCATTTGGGATCATATATATGCAAATAAATCATGTGACAGTTATAATATAGCCTATAAACATCCCGACAGTGATAGAGAGATACATAGGGTTCATAAACAGCAGCAGTAACATAATAGTGACTTGGCAAAAAAAAAAAGAAAAAAGGTACTGAGCAATAGAAGTTTACATGTCAGAGCCATAATATGCCCATTCTAATTAAAATATATGCTCCATTATCAACTGCATGAAGATGTGTTATACTAGCCTCAGATTGAAAGTATATAGCAACATAAGTCACCCTAGGCATTTATTAGTGGCTTGTAGGATTCAGTCAGCAGTGAACCTCTTGTTTTGTCAGCTTAGGTTGGCCTGTAGATCAGCAGTAGTGAGAAAACTTCCCTGGATCCCATGTCGGCCTCTCTGGTACATGCAGGTAGTGAGAAGACCACACAATTATCTTTGTGGTGATGTATGAAAGCATAGTGTGGGACCGTCCACTGTGCAGCCGATGCAGTCCCAAACTTCGAGTGGTAGCTTTGGTGAGCTTGTGGTATGGGTCCTGGCAACTCTTGAAATTGAGAATTGCTGTTTGCGCTGCTGCTCCTTCTTTGCTAGACTTGCTTTTCACTGCTTTCTGTAATGTGGTAATTACTGAGCGCTTTGTACTCCGCACGTCTATTAACTCCAGGGCTTCCGGAAAGGTCCATCTTCGCAGTGTTAAAGGGAGTATGGGCTGTTGCTCTTAGGCAGCGTATTCGATTCAATCCATTCGACAGTATCTGTGGGAGTTCTAGTTGGCCCTGTGTGAATGGAGGAGGGCTGTAAGGTACTATTCCGGCCATCTATGTCTGTCTGTTCCTCCACCTCTAGACTGGGACCTTCTTTTACAGTTGTGCATGTCTCCTCTGTATCTCGAGGTGGGTCTTCATTCCAGTGCGGCGGATCAGGTTTACACCAACCGGCCACCTCTGTGACTTTTACTATCTGCCTTGTAGCCTGTAGTGGGTCCATAGCAGCTCTAAGATCTGCAATAAGAGCTTGCTGATGGAAATCCATAGAGAGCATTAATTTGTGTAGCGCAGAAACAATTTGCCTCTCCATCAGGAAGCTTAAGGGGTAATAATAATGTAGAAGTTGTGGCTATAGTAATAGATAATATGATACGTAGGAGTCTCCAAATATGGCGGATCACTCCATCCCGCCGTCTCAGCAAGCTAGAAGGCCTAAGTACATTTGGAGTTCCTGTCCCAGGCCATGCAGTCTATTTTCTAGTATATATTAAGATACAAGTATGGGTATAAAATAAAAAAAAATAAAAAAGTCTTGTCGTGCCAAAAATAAAGATTTTTGAGATCAAATGCCAGGAGCTCTGACCCAACGCTGCTTTTTAATGCCCGCTGGTATTACGAGTTTTGCAGGTACAGGTGTGCCACTCACTTTTTTGTCCAGACTTGGAAATACCACAAATCCACTTACGTAAATTGCGTTACCTCTTTTTTCAATGGGACTTGCATAGCGCCCGTATTACTAGTCTGACAAAAAGTGAGCGGTAGACCCTCTCCTGTCAAGCCTGGTACCGCATTTTAAAGTCAGTAGTTAAAAGTTTTACATTACACCGCCGTAGCATAAAACTCTTAACTAAAGTGCTAAAAAGTACACTAACACCCATAAACTACCTATTAACCCCTAAACCGAGGCCTGCCCCACATTGCAAACACTAAAATTAAATATTTATCCCCTAATCTGCCGAACCGGACATCGCCGGCACTATAATAAATATATTAACCCCTAAACCGCCGCACTCCCACCTCGCAAACATTAGTTAAATATTATTAACCCCTAAACTGCCGTCCCTAACATCGCCGACACCTACCTACATTTATTAACTCCTAATCTGCCGCCCCCAACGTCGCTGCCACTATATTAAAGTTATTAACCCCTAAATCTAAGTCTAACCCTAACCCTAACACCCCCTAACTTAAATATAATTTAAATAAATCTAAATAAATTTCATATCATTAACTAAATAATTCCTATTTAAAACGTAATACTTACCTATAAAATAAACCCTAAACTAGCTACAATATAACTAATAGCTTAGGGTTTATTTTTATTTTACAGGCAAGTTTGTATTTATTTTAACTAGGTAGAATAGTTACTAAATAGTTATTAACTATTTACTAACTACCTAGCTAAAATAAATACAAAAGTACCTGTAAAATAAAACCTAAGCTAAGTTACAATTACACCTAACACTACACTATAATTAAATAAATTAACTAATTTAACAACAATTAAATACAATTAAATTATCTAAAGTAAAAAAAACCCCCACTAAATTACAGAAAATAATAAACAAATTACAAGATTTTTAAACTAATTACACCTAATCTAATCCCCCTAACAAAATAAAAAAGCCCCCCCAAAATAAAAATGCCCTACCCTACATTTTGCCTTTTGCAGTGCATTGCCCCAAAGTAATCAGCTCTTTTACCTGTAAATAAAATTACAAATCCCCCCAACATTAAAACCCACCACCCAAACAACCAACCCTACTCTAAAACCCACCAAATACTCCCTTAAAAAACCTAACACTAACCCCTTGAAGATCACCTTACCGGGAGAAGTCTTCATTCAAGCGGGCCAAAGTCCTCAACGAAGCCGGGAGAAGTCTTCATCCAAGCCGGGCGAAGTGGTCCTCCAGACGTGCAGAAGTCTTTATCCAGACGGCATCTTCTATCTTCATCCATCCGGCATGGAGCGGGTCCATCATCAAGACATCCGACGCGGAGCATCCTCTTCAGTCTACGGCTAACACAGAATGAAGGTACCTTTAAGTGACGTCATCCAAGATGGCGTCCCTTCAATTCCAATTGGCTGATAGAATTCAGCCAATCGGAATTAAGGTAGAAAAAATCCTATTGGCTGATCCAATCAGCCAATAGGATTGAGCTTACATTCTATTGGCTGATCTTAATCATTGGTGATCTGAATTTGATTGGCTCTTAACGGAACTTTTCCCTGGTCCGCCCTTAGGGTTGAAACATTTGATTGGCTATTTGGATTTGCATGTGTTTTAATAGACAATTTATTTGGCTGTCATACCATTTCTAATCCCCTAGGGGGCAGCAGACAACCGCAAATACAGTCTCACCATTAATTATTGCTACAATCCAAATATCTACTTATATTGTTTACATTCAACACATTATAATTCCTAGTATTAATAAACTATCACCTAAATTACGAGTTTTGCGTTAGAGGCTGTGCAGTGCTAAAGAGCAGTTTATGCTCACCACTCACTTACAGACAGCGCTGGTATTACAAGTTTTTACAACCCAGACAAGAAGTGAGCATTGAGCAAAATTTTGCTCCTTACCGCACTGCAATACCAGCGCTGCTTACGTTAGCGGTGAGCTGGTGTAATGTGCTTGTGCACGATTTCCCCATAGAAATCAACGGGGAGAGCCGGCTGAAAAAAAGTCTAACACCTGCAAAAAAGCAGCGTAAAGCTCCTTAACTCAGCCCCATTGATTCCTATGGGGAAATAAAATTTATGTCTACACCTAACACCCTAACATGAACCCAGAGTCTAAACACCCCTAATCTTACACTTATTAACCCCTAATCTGCCGCACCAACATCGCCGCAACCTACATTATATTATTAACCCCTAATCTGCCACTCTGGACATCGCCGCCACCTACATTATACTTATGAACCCCTAATCTGCTGCCCCCAACACAACATTATATTTATTAACCCCTACTCTGCTGCCCCCAATGTTGCTGCAACCTACCTACACTTCTTAACCCCTAATCTGCTGCCCCCAGCGTCACCGCCACTATAATAAACATATTAATGCCGCACTCCCGCCTTGCAAACATTAGTTAAATATTATTAACCCCTAATCTGCCGGCCCTAACATCGACGCCACCTACCTACATTTATTAACCCCTAATATGCCGCCCCCAACGTCGCCGCCACTATATTAAAGTTCTTAAGCCCTAAACCTAAGTCTAACCCTAACCCTAACACCCCCTAACTTAAATATAATTTAAATAAATCTAAATAAAATAACTACAATTAACTAAATTATTCCTATTTAAAACTAAATATTACCTAAAAAATAAACCCTAAGCTAGCTACAATATAACTAATAGTTACATTGTAGCTAGTTTAGGATTTATTTTTATTTTACAGGCAACTTTGTATTTATTTTAACTAGGTAGAATAGTTATTAAATAGTTATTAACTATTTAATAACTACCTAGTTAAAATAAAGTCAAATTTACCTGTAAAATAAAACCTAACCTAAGTTACAATTACACCTAACACTACACTATAATTAAATAAATTACAATTAAATAGAAATGATCTAAAGTACGGAAAAAAACAAACACTAAATTACAGAAAATAATAAAATAATTACAAGTTTTTTAAACTAATTACACCTAATCAAATCCCCCTAATAAAATAAAAAAGCCCCCAAAAATAATTAAAAGCCTTACCCTATACTAAATTACAAATAGCCCTTAAAAGGGCCTTTTGCGGGGCATTGCCCCAAAGTAATCAGCTCTTTTACCTGTAAAAAAAAGTACAACCCCCCCCCAAAATTAAAACCCACCACCCACACAACCAACCCTACTCTAAAACCCACCCAATCCCCCCTTAATAAAACCTAACACTAACTCCTTGAAGATCACCCTACCTTGAGAAGTCTTCACCAAACCGGGCTGAAGTCCTCAATGAAGCCGGGCGAAGTGCTCCTCCAGACGGGCAGAAGTCTTCATCCAAGCCGGGAAGAAGAGGTCCTCCAGACGGGCAGAAGTCTTCATCCAGGCGGCATCTTCTATCTTCATCCATCCAGCGCGGAGCGGCTCCATCTTCAAGACATCCGACGCGGAGCATCCTCTTCAAACGAAGTCCAACTGAAGAATGAAGGTTCCTTTAAATGATGTCATCCAAGATGGTATCCCTTCAATTCCGATTGGCTGATAGAATTCTATCAGCCAATCAGAATTAAGGTCGAAAAAATCCTATTGGCTAATGCAATCAGCCAATAGGATTGAGCTTGCATTCTATTGGCTGATTGCATCAGCCAATAGAATGCCAGATCAATCCTATTGGCTGATTGGATCTCTGAGGAAGCACATGAGAGCAGATAGTATGAAGCTGCTGTACCTATCTACTACCTGCTGAATAAAAACACTACTGACTTTGGCTACCAGTCCGGAATCTTTGTCTCTTTCTTCAGTCTCTAATTGTAACATTGGTTAGGTAAATTTGTCTTTAAATAGGAATAATTTAGTTAATTGTAGTAATTTTATTTAGATTTATTGTAATTATATTTAAGTTAGGGGGTGTTAGGTTTAGATTTAGATTTAGGGGTTAATACATTTAATATAGTTGCAGCGACGTTGGGGGCGGCAGATTAGGGGTTAATAAATGTAGGTAGGTGTCGGCGATGTTGGGGACAGAAGATTAGGGGTTAATAAAATGTATCTAGTGTTTGCGATGCGGGAGTGTGGCGGTTTAGGGGTTAATATATTTTTTATAGTGGCGGCGGTGTCGGGTTCGGCAGATTAGGGTTTAAAAAATTTTATTTTAGTGTTTGCGATGTGGTGGTGGCCTCGGTTTAGGGGTTAATAGGTAGTTTATGGGTGTTAGTGTACTTTTTAGCACTTTAGTTAAGAGTTTTATGCTACGGCGTTAGCCCATAAAACTCTTAACTACTGACTTTTAAAAGCGGTATCAGTCTTGACAGGAGAGGCTGTACCGCTCACTTTTTGGCAGACTCATAATACCGGCGTTAGGCAAATCCCTTTGAAAAAATAGGATACGCAATTGACGTAAGTGGATTTGCGGTATTTTCGAGTCTGGCCAAAAAAGTGAGCGGTGAGCCAGTCATTTCAAGGCTCGTAATACCAGCGGGCCTTAAAAAGCAGCATTGGGACCTCTCAACTCTGCTTTTTAAGGCTAACACAAGACTCGTAATCTAGCCGTTTGTGTTTGTAAGATTTGTATAAGCGTACATACAACATTAAACATGGTGCAAATAGATTGTAAAAATAAATATCTATATTTTTAAATGTAAAAATGTATCTCTTATATAGTGCACCAAATTTGTAGCAATAATATTTTTCGATTTTTGAAGGGTATACATACAGTATTTAATAGTTTGTAATTGACTTCTATTAGATAATATGTAGTGATGTCGCTAACCTAAAAATTTGGGTTTGCGAACAGCGAACGCGAACTTCCGCAAAAGTTCGCGAACGGGCGAACCGCCTTAGACTTCAATAGGCAGGCGAATTTTAAAACCCACAGGGACTCTTTCTGGCCACAATAGTGATGGAGAAGTTGTTTCAAGGGGACTAACACCTGGACTGTGGCATACCGGAGGGGGATCCATGGCAAAACTCCCATGGAAAATTACATAGTTGATGCAGAGTCTGGTTTTAATCCATAAAGGGCATAAATCACCTAACATTCCTAAATTGTTTGGAATCACGTGCTTTAAAACATCAGGTATGATGTATCGATCAGGTAGTGTAAGGGTTACGCCCGCTCCACAGTGCGCAGTATAGGTGATATACCTGCCCTGACCATGCTTTGCAGACCAGGTATCAGTGGTCAGATGAACCCTTGCCCCAACACTGTGTGCCAGACATGCCATTATAGCAGACTTATATGGCTTTGGCGTTGCTTTCTGGTAATTAGAAGGCTGCTAAATGCCACTGCGCAACACATGTGTTTTATGCCCAGCAGTGAAGGGGTTAATTAGGGAGCATGTAGGCAGCTTGTAGAGTTAATTTTAGCTTAAGTGTAGTGTAGTAGACAACCCAAAGTATTGATCTAGGCCCATTTTGGTATATTTCATGCCACCATTTCACCGCCAAATGCGATCAAAAAAAAAAAAATTGTTCACTTTTTCACAAACTTTAAGTTTCTCACAGAAATTATTTACAAACAACTTATGCAATTATGGCATAAATGGTTGTAAATGATTATCTGCGATCCCCTTTGTTCAGAAATAGCAGACTTATATGGCTTTGGCATTGCTTTTTGGTAATTAGAAGGCTGCTAAATGCCACTGCGCACCACACGTGTTTTATGCCCAGCAGTGAAGGGGTTAATTAGGGAGCATTTAGGCAGCTTGTAGAGTTAATTTTAGCTTAAGTGTAGTGTAGTAGACAACCCAAAGTATTGATCTAGGCCCATTTTGGTATATTTCATGCCACCATTTCACCGCCAAATGCGATCTAATAAAAAAAAATTGTTCACTTTTTCACAAACTTTAGGTTTCTCACGGAAATTATTTACAAACAACTTATGCAATTATGGCATAAATGGTTGTAAATGCTTCTCTGGGATCCCCTTTGTTCAGAAATAGCAGACATATATGACTTTGGCGCTGCTTTCTGGTAATTAGAAGGCCGCTAAATGCTGCTGCGCATCACACGTGTATTATGGCTAGCAGTAAAGGGGTTAATTAGGTAGTTTGTAGGGAGCTTGCAGGGTTAATTTTAGCTTTAGTGTAGAGATCAGCCTCCCACCTGACACATCAGACCCCCTGATCCCTCCCAAACAGCTCCCTCCCCCACCCCACAATTGTCCCCGCCATCTTAAGTACTGGCAGAAAGTCTGCCAGTACTAAAATAAAAGGTTTTTAAAATGTTTTTAATTTTTTTTAAGCATATTTACATATGCTGTGGTGTAGCATCCCCCCTTAGCCCCCAACCTCCCTGATCCCCCCCAAAACAGCTCTCTAACCCTCCCCATCTGCCTTATTGGCGGCCATCTTGGGTACTGGCAGCTGTCTGCTATTATTTTACAGTCAAAAAAGTGTTGTTTTTTTTAAATGTACACTACTGTTACACCAGATATGAGTGGTGGCACTGGGCAAGCGGGCACAGTATACGCTGTGAGTCTGACACACACGCTGGCAGGCAAGTGCAATTAGATTACACAGAAAAAAAAAAAAGCAGTCTGATGTTCTAGCCCTAAAAAGTGCTTTTTGGGGTGCTGTCCTTACAGCAGAGATCAGATGAGTCCTTCAGGACTGTAGTGGACACTGAATACACTAGCCTAGCGATCGATTTCCCTATTAAATCAGCAGCAGCTACACTGTCCCTCCTCTCACTAAGAATGCAGCTTCCGAATGAATCTAAAATGGATGCTTTCCAGGAGGTGGGAGGGTCTGGGAGGGAGAGTCTGCTGCTGATTGGCTGGAATGTGTCTTCTGACTGTGAGGTATAGGGTCAAAGTTTACTCAATGATGAGGAATAGGGGGCGGATCGAACATGGCATATGTTCGCCGTCCGCGGCGAACGCGAACATGCTATGTTCGCCGGGAACTATTCGCCGGCAAACTATTCGCGACATTACTAATGATATGCTTTATTCTCTTGCAGCATTGAACATAGGATTTCTGTGTTTTCATCTCTACAGTGACTGAGTCTGTGTCTGTCGTCTCAGTCTTACACAGTCACAGGCTCAGTACTGTCTCAGTATGTCTCACAGGCCAGCGGAGGAGTACTCAGTCTCAGGAGGATTCAGGACAGGAATCCTCATATGCGGACCGGGTCAGGTGGGGCGGACCGGCAGCTGTGATTGTGAATGATGTCACGACAAGTTGACTTCACCGCACCACGTTACATTATAGTGGAGGGAGCGGGAGCCTCAGCCTGGGAGCAGCAGCGGCTGCGTCGCAGCGTCAGTGAGCACTGATCTCAAGCAGGCCATGTGGGGTCACATGTGACACACTGCTATCGAGTGGTCCATTGGACAGTGGGAGAGCCAGCAGGGAGGGACAACACTGTACTGAAGAGACGGCGGGACTGGCTGCAACTTTGGGAAGCAGCCAGCAGGCATTGGCAAGCAGAGCAGAGGCAGGCAGCAGGGCAGGCACATCATTATTCGGTAACGGTTCAAGTCATGTATGCAGTATATATTTTTTTTTATATTATTATTGTGAACTTTTTGTGACGTTGACTTGTGAACAGATTGTGATGATAGCTAGTGACTGAGACTGAGTGTGAAGTCCAGTAGAAGACATACTGACCGTGTTAAAAATTTAAAAATATGGCAGACTGTTTTATATAAGCATGGCATCTATTCTACACTTCATGCAGATATATTCATTTTGGTGGAGATATATTTATTCATACGCCTAGATTTGGAGTTTGGCGGTAGATGGGGTGCGTTAGCTACGCGTGGTTTATGTCTAACGCACTGAGTTTTTTAACGCGGGTATTTAGAGTTGAAAAAAAACCTTCTAACGATACTCCTAACGCGTGTATTTCACACGCGGAATCCTGCCCGCGTTAGACAGTCTCCCATAGAGATCAATGGAAAAGCAAACAAACACGCTTTTTTCATCTAACACTCGATCTCGCGAGAAATACGCACAGCTCGGTCATATGACGCATACCACATAATGCACAACAATAACACGCCGCAAATGTCACAACAACAATCACTAAACAAAGCACATAAGCATTACACATTCAGAAGCGGGGGGAATTTTAATAAAATAAAATACAGGGAATACGCATATTATTTAAGATGCGGAAATACGGAAAATAACAACAAGGAAAACAAAAAACACAATCATACACTAGCAAAATACTTGCATTCAAAATTACTATATATTAGGACAAACATACATATACAACACTTCACTAATACCACACCATCGCAAATTAACATTTAAACATAATACTATTGGAGAATGTTATAGAAAACGAGCACTATGACATCATCGCATTCTACACATTCCACAAATACTAACTCGAAATGAGCATGCGCAAATTCACACAACTAATGCACATTGCACAAATACTAATTACTAACAATGCACACCTGAACACAATTTACAACGCAAACCGGTACATCATTAAACATTTACACAGGGTATATAAGCACCACACAAGCATGGCTTCTTTGACTGTGTTGCTGATGGGTTTTTGGAGATTGGAGCTTAGAGATTTTGTGCATTATTGTGAGTCAGTTAGTGTTATCGTGAGTGAGTTAGTGGTAGTGTGAGTTATTGAGAGTTAGTGGTAGTGTGAGTTAGAGAGTTAGTGGTAGTGTGAGTTAGAGAGTTAGTGGTAGTGTGAGTTAGAGAGTTAGTGGTAGTGTGAGTTAGAGAGTTAGTGGTAGTGTGAGAGAGTCAGTTAGTGGTAGTGTGAGTTAGTGAGCGACAGTTGGTTTGGGTGAGTGTGCGAGTGCTTTTTCTGTACACTTAACACATTTACACGCAAACACATTCAATACATACATACACTTATCAATAACACTACATACACTCCATACCCCATACCCTCTCATACTACACTCCATACCCCATTCCCTGTAGTCCCATTCCCTTTCATCCCATTTACTCTTATCCCATACCCCATCCCCATCCCATCCCCTAGTTACATTTAGTTTACATATACTCCTTTTAGTCTTCTTCTTCATTTTGTTTATTTAAATACTCCTTACCCTCTTTTATTTATATCCCTTTCACACTTTCAGCACTTTTTTCGTCTTTTTAGTTCTTTATTTTGACCCCCTTTCATTTGATCACACTCACTTTTTGTTTGCTTATTTGGGGTTTAGTTTAGGGAAGAGATGGAGGGCAGGCAGGGGAGAGGTAGAGGGGGGAGGAGTGGGAGGGGGAGAGGAACAGGGCAGGAAGGGGGGCAGGAAGGGGGGCAGGAAGCGGGGGTAGAAGCGGTGGGTGGACCCAGCCACTTGGTTCAAGATGAACAAGTGGCTGGGCCCAGTGGCGGACAGAGTAGGGCTTCACAGTCCGGGAAACAGAGGGCATCGTCACAGGGGAAGGCCAAGGCGACTAGGGAGGCGAGGTTTTCTATGGAGGAGAAGGAGGCCCTGGTAGAAGCCTATATGGCCAGGTATAGGAGGCTGCAGCATCAGAAGACCACCCCGACTGAGAAGAGGAAGCTCTTTCAGGAGATAAGGAATGCAGTCAATGCAGTGGGTGGCCGGAACAGAGATATGGACTCTATTAAACATCGCTACCGGGACTGCAAGATGGATCTTAAGAAAAAGTTAAGCCGGGAGTCCCAACATGCCGCAGGAACCAGTGGCGGCCCTGCACTGGAAATCGATTACTGCCGGATGGGAGGAAATGTTGCGTCCCAGCATCTCCGAGGTGGATATAGTCGGTATCGGAGGAATTGATACCGGGAACCTGCCATTCTCATCTGACGGTAAGCTCATTTAAGAATAAATTAACATACGAATGTATTTCAAGGGACACTATACGCAAACCTTTTCTTTCATGATTAAGGTAGAGAATACAATTTTAAACAACATTCCAATTTACTTATATTACCTAATTTGCTTCATTCTTTAGATATACTTTAATAAAGAAATAGCCATGCACACGGTGAACCAATCACGGGAGGCAGCTATATGCAGCTACCAATCAGCAGCTTCTAAGCATATCTAGATATGCTTTTCAGCAAATAATATCCAGAGAATGAAGCAAATTAGATAAGAAAAGTAAATTAGAAAGTTGATTATAATTGTATGCTTCTAAATCATGAAAGATAAAACATTGGGTTTCATGTCCCTTTAAGGATCAGATTAATGCTATTACGTTGTTTACACGCATTCACAATTACTTTGCGGTTACATTAGTATCTAGGCTATAGGTTAGGTGTGCATTTAAACAGACTGAAAACAAACGCTAAAACATTCAGATTGACCAGAGATATCACAAACATGGTTTAGAAAATGCGGAAATCGTATTGATTGTTAGATTTCAAAGTGGATTAATGAGGCTGCATTTGTAATTGTATCGTAAGCTAAGTAATTTAAAGCTTTATTTGGAAATATGCTAATATATACATTTATTTCTTTTTCAAATATACAGAGTCTGGGGAGGAGGTAGCACAGCAACTACAGGCTCCTCCTTTTCCCCGGGATGAGAGTGGTGGGGATGAATCTCCACCTCGGAGGGAAGAGGCCCCCCTTGACGAAGAGGCCCCCCTTGACGAAGAGGCCCCCCTTGACGAAGAGGCCCCCCTTGACGAAGAGGCCCGGAAGCAGAGGAAGAGGCCGCGGAAGCAGAGGCACCTCAAGGACCAGCAGGCCACCGTGCACCAGCAGGCCGCCGTCCACCAGCAGGCCGCCGTGCACGGGCACCCCGCCGTGCACAACAAGAGGAAATAGCGGAGGTGCGGGTTCTACTAGACTACATTGACCAGATGCGTAACTCCCGGATCCAAAATATAGAAGGCAGAAATAGAATTATTGAAGGCCAAAACAAAATCATTGAAAGCCAAACCCAAATCATACACCTCCTTACTCGAATAGAAGAAGGCCAAAACAGAACCTTTCGACTCCAACAAGAGATGTTTAATTTCTTCTTGGAGGCGCATGCTGGTCTGCCTCCTGCTGGTCTGCCTCCTGCTGGACCTCCTGCTCCTGGGCCGCCATCTGCTGGGCCTCCTGCTCCTGGGCCGCCATCTGCTGGGCCTCCTGCTCCTGGGCCGCCATCTGCTGGGCCTCCTGCTCCTGGGCCGCCATCTGCTGGGCCTCCTGCTCCTGGGCCTCCTGCTCCTGGGCCGCCATCTGCTGGGCCTCCTGCTCCTGGGCCTCCATCTGCTGGGCCTCCTGCTCCTGGGCCGCCATCTGCTGGGCCTCCTGCTCCTGGGCCTCCTGCTCCTGGGCCGCCATCTGCTGGGCCTCCTGCTCCTGGGCCGCCATCTGCTGGGCCTCCTGCTCCTGGGCCGCCATCTGCTGGGCCGCCATCTGCTGGGCCTCCTGCTCCTGGGCCGCCATCTGCTGGGCCTCCTGCAGGGCCATCTGTTCCTGCCGTGCCATCTTCTCCTGCCGGGCCATCTCCTCCTGCCGGGCCATCTCCTCCTCCTCAAAAAGAGAAGTTGATTCAATACAAAGATTGAAGCGTGTACACATACTAGCACTCACATCTCGTAGTGATGTGGCTTTAAATTTAGAACATCTAGTGCAAAAAGAGGGGGGACGGTCTGTGCCGTAAAAATTAAAATATAACCTTTATTAGGATTATTAAAAAAGATTCCACAAAACAAACATAGACATAAGTGAATTAAGAACACTTAATGTTGAGGAGGATGCTATCAAGAGGATATAACTGCTAAACGTAGCTATCTGTAAGGAGAGTTATCTCCAAGCTTAGTATTAGGGGTATTCCTAGTTCCCTAGGTATCTCCTGGTTATCGCTGCTGCTGTATGTGATATATAGTACTTGTGAAAACAATGGTGCTATTTCCTGGTTAGAATATTTTAATTATTCATGATCTCAAAGATCTTTGAAATTAGATTTATTCTATAATATAGTACCTATGAATATAATTGTATCTGCTTCTCGGGCATATGCTTTTAGTTCCTTGGTATTAGTGCTGCTAATGCAGTAATAGTTATATTGCAAAAGCTAATAGTATCCTTAGATCAAAAAGACTGACTTCTTGGTCTTTAAATTGCTTCTTAGATTCATAGAGCATAGGTATATTATTATTATTGCGTAGCACTAATCGTTGTGATACTGTTGAATTATCACTTTCTGGACATATAGTTGCTATCATGAACTTGTTATTTACCTCCAATTTTGAAGGGTTAATTTGGCTAAGTTCTTAATACAGATAAGATAACCTATTAAATTTGCATACCTCAAAAAGTATGCCCTAATAATGTTCAGTATATGATTTTTTGTTATTTAACATAGGTATGTGACTATTATAGGGCTGTATGCAATTTTCAACGTTGATACAAATGTTGCTGTTAGAACATAGCGTTATACAAGTCCACACAGTGTGATTTATATCCAGATTATTGGGCTATGTTTTTTTATATATATGGGTATTTGACATTTATCCCCCAGTATTTTATACTTTGCGTTATGCAGATTAAAACAGTATCAGTTTGTATTCGGATTATTCAGGTGCTTGGTGCCCACAATATCAGATGTTTCAATGCTATGGATATCTTGCACTGATATCAGCAGTTATGCTACTATTAGCTTGAACTTTAGTATCACTAGTCTTTTAATTTAATAATGCAATCATTCATTCTTCATTCATACTCAAATGCCCAGGAGCTGCATAAAGTCAGCAACTATTTGTTAAATCCCATTAGTATCACTTGCTATGATCGTAAAATAAACTACGGTTAGCTTTGTATTTTTAGCTAGTTCTATAGTTTCATTAATGTAGCGGTCCACCTTACATTCATGCACTTGGCTTACTAGCCGTTCTATAATGCTTAGGTGTAGGCAAGTCACTATAGTAGTTTTTTAGTGAACTAGACTATATTGATATCCTCTAAAACGTAACACACATAACTTAAACCTTTTTTACATATAACTAGGCTGTGCGCCTCACGTAATTATAACTCTAAGGTTTCAGTAGTGTGACTAAATACTATATCCTGATTTCAACATTAGCAGTTAAAAAAGTTTGGCTTAAAGCCTAACAACAATTCAAAGCCCTAACATGTTTCGCCACCAACGTGGCTTTCTCAAAGGGAGAACATGTCAGTCTTTTTGATCTAAGGATACTATTAGCTTTTGCAATATAACTATTACTGCATTAGCAGCACTAATACCAAGGAACTAAAAGCATATGCCCGAGAAGCAGATACAATTATATTCATAGGTACTATATTATAGAATAAATCTAATTTCAAAGATCTTTGAGATCATGAATAATTAAAATATTCTAACCAGGAAATAGCACCATTGTTTTCACAAGTACTATATATCACATACAGCAGCAGCGATAACCAGGAGATACCTAGGGAACTAGGAATACCCCTAATACTAAGCTTGGAGATAACTCTCCTTACAGATAGCTACGTTTAGCAGTTATATCCTCTTGATAGCATCCTCCTCAACATTAAGTGTTCTTAATTCACTTATGTCTATGTTTGTTTTGTGGAATCTTTTTTAATAATCCTAATAAAGGTTATATTTTAATTTTTACGGCACAGACCGTCCCCCCTCTTTTTGCACTAGATGTTCTAAATTTAAAGCCACATCACTACGAGATGTGAGTGCTAGTATGTGTACACGCTTCAATCTTTGTATTGAATCAACTTCTCTTTTTTAGAATAAAAAAGTACACAGCACCTATACTCTAATACTATAGCAAGGTCAATTACCTGCATCAATTATTATAGAGCATCTCAAGGATACCGGATAGTAGTGCTATTTAGTCTCTCTCTTTTTTTCATCTCCTCCTCCTCACCTTGGTCGTCCCAGTACTCTTCCTTCCACTCTTCCCACAACATCTCCAATGAGAACTCGTCGGAGTCGGCAGTTGCCCCTCCCAGAGCCTCAGCCCCGTGGGAAGAGGGGAAGGAAGAGGAAGTAAGTATTTGTTTTCATGTTTAATTATTTTTTCTTTAATGTGTAATGGATAGGTATGTGATGATGTTGTTTTCATACACTTGTGGACCACACTCTGTATATAATCTACTTCTATGGGACCGGGTCCATGGAGGCAGATTGTTTGCAGAGTGTGGCTTATAAGTGTGTGAAAACCACATCATCACATACCTATCCTTGCTCATGATATTGATTGGTTTCTGTGATGTGATGTCCAAACTGTTTCCCGAATCGCAAACAAAATTACCATTACAATTATCCATGATGGCATATTACTGTTTGAATGCCAATAACACAGCTTAAAGGGACAGTCAGAACATTATTGATTACAAAGAAAACACTGTATTACGCATTATCAAGTTTGAAACAACAAAACATGGAGAAATACATGTGACTTATGTGCTTACCCTTGTATCTATGCCTATGAAAAATGACCACTTATTTGTTGTTCTGACCTAACAACATTTTAGACAATCAATGATCAATACATGGTAAATATGCTGTATGAGCTCAAGGTTTTATATATACAAATGCTATCAAAATGCCCTCTAGTGGTCAAATTGCATTCTGATTACATGCACTCTTCAAGCTCTAAGAAATGAGCACACGAACCTCACAGGTTTAGCTAGCAAATAAAAATAAACACAGAAAAATGATTAATTGGTGAGAAACCTTTGATATCATTGATATAACAAAATTGTCTTTTTTAATAATGCAAACCATTATTTGTTTTTTAGACTGTCCCTTTAACAAAATTACATATGCTAACATATAATATTTGGTGATTGTTGGTATATCTACATGTACATGTTCAAACAAGAAATATTGAAAAAAGATTTATATTGACGTGTTAAATAAAGTCTATTTTCTTAAAGAGACATTATTGTGTTTATTTTTTTTTAGAAAGACATTTGTTTTAACAATGAATATGGTTTAAAGTTCTTTTAGGAGTGAAAAAAAATAAATATGCTAACAATAATATATTTGGAGATTAACCAATGTGGAACTCATACATGATACAAAAATCAACATTTGCATTAAAGGGACAGTATACAATCTTTTTAACAGAACTGCATGTAATAGACACTACTAGAAACAACAATATTAACATATACTGATATCAAAATCAATATTAAAAAGCTTTAAACACTTTCAAAGAAAATCGGGTTATCTCTATTGAAAAGATAGATGGAAACCCCATTACAACCGTAAAACAAGACAATACCCCATCATTAACATATGAAAAGACCCTTTACACAAACAGGAGAAAGCTGGAGATGGTACTCACATGTACTCACATGAAACTTTGAGGCTTGGTGAGTCTGAAAATTACTTCAATTTTATTTGAACAGAAGCAAAAGTAGACGTGTATTTGGTAAACAATGGACTATATAACTAGAGACAAAATAAAATATTTTGGTTTTTAATGTGAGTGTCTAATGAACCTTTAATAAAATATATGACGAAATTACATTTAGAAGAAGTCGGCAACATATATTTAGCATATGATAAAGATAAATGCATATTGATTACTTTATTATAATACAATAGCGCATATTTATGAATTAGATATCTTTAACATTAAACACAACAGTCATTTTCCATAAAAAGGAACATATTGTTGACAAACATATTAAACAACATGGACTATAAAGATTTGCACTTGCCTCGAAATATCTTATGCATGAAAACATTTTGCTTTCATTCGTTTATTCAACCAGACATCCAGCAAAAGAGAATGTGGTGGTCTTTATCAGCTATGGGTCAACAATGTAACATGATGCACACAATCCATATTCGCCATGGTTTTAAACTTGTCTTCTCATTCACAAACGTGTGTAACGTGCACAAACAAATATTGCGGGACTACGTAATACAATCAGACGTTTTTTTACACCTTTCCATGTGACGTCTTAATTAACATGGTGCTTCCTTGATCACGTAAGAACGCAATCCAATAAAAGGCGCATTCTTGATCACGTAAGAACGCAATCCAATAAAAGGCGCATCCTTGATCGCTTAAAAACGCCATCCAATAAAAGGCGCATCATTGATCGCGTAAAAACGTCAGTCAATACAAGGAATCATTGGACAGCCTGGCAGGTGACGTCTTAAGCAACATGGCGCATCCGAGATCGCTGAAAAACCGCAGCCAATACAAGGACTCAGTTGACAGCTTGGCATATCAATAAGAAACTTATTTATATTTTAGTAACTAGTATGTGTCTATATTGCTATCTAGGAATGTCACGATAGATAACGAAATACTGTGATCTATAAAATATAATACATTATCGAAAATAAGGAGATATTTAATTAGAAGCAGAGGATTTATAACTAAACTATTTAGCAAGCAGCATGTTTTAATTACAAATTAAATCAATATTGGTTACACGATTATGTACGACATTGCAATTTGAAATATATTGTTACAATAAATGTAAATATTTGAATTTTTGTGTTTCCTGTCCCTTTAAAAGAAAATTAATGCTAGGAGATGCATTAGTAAAATAGGGATGTGTTAGATATTATATGTTAAAGGGACAGTCAACCCCAGAAATTGAATTTTAAAAAATATAGCTAATCCCTTTATTACACATTACTCATTTTTGAACAACAAACACAGTTATATATTAATATACATTTTACTTCTGTTATTATCTTGTATCTAAGCTTCTGATGACTGCCCCATTATTTAGGTTCTTTTGACAGACATGCAGTTTAGCCAATCAATGCTCACTCCTAGGTCACTTTACGTGCATGATCTCAATGTTATCTATATGAAACATGTGAACTAATGCCTTATAGTAGTCAATATTTTTACAACATTAGAGGCAGTCTTCAAGGTCGAAGAACTTAGCATATGAACCTCCTCTGTTTACCTTTCAAATAACTATAACAAAAGAACAAAGCTAAATGTTGAATAAAAGCTAATTAGGAAGTTGGGTAAACTCGCATGCCCTATTTAAATCATGAATCATCTTTTCAGACTTTACTGTCCCTTTAACTATAGCTATGGTGTATATCTTTAACATTTAAAAGATACACATGAGAAATACATATGCCATTGATGTTTTAAGATATGTTTAGATTGTTTTGGAATAACAATAATGACACATGTATTGATCAAACGTGTCATTTATTCAAGTTGAAATATGGTCAGCCTACCTATAGCCATATATGGGAGAAGTATTTTTTACAAATATTTAGAAAAACATATTCCTCATCTAAAATATGCGCATTACACACAGATATTGATTTGGTTACACTACTACAATAAGATAGAATTGAAAATGAAATACATGTGCTGTCAACATTACAATAAGATTGTTTATTAATAAGATTATATGTCCTTGTTCATGTAAAAAGGACAAAAACGCTTTAGAAATGGAAATCCATTCATTAACAATTGTGCTCAGCATCACTTAAAGGGACATGATTTTGTTTTGTATAAAGAGGATACACAGAGACAATACTATTTCAATAAAATGAACACTTTACAGGGATTATATAATTGTATCAATCCTCAGATCATTTGTTAAAGGTGCATCAATTCACGCAGAGTTTATAAATACACACATGGATGTGAAATTTGCAATATACATATATATACACAAATAACAATCTATATATACATATATAAAAGAATTACTATGCTAATCATAATCATGCAATGATAAAGCTTTACGAAAAATATATAAAGACAAATAATAAAATTAAATTGGAGATGTTAATCTTAAAGTCATTTACAATTGTATTACATATATGATTCAGGAAACACCATTATTTTTGCTAAGGTCCCTTTAAGGATTAACCAGATAAACTAGAGATTTCAATCAATGACATGAATAAAGAGGACAAAGAATCGTGGAATGACATGTCTTTTATTAGTATGTCAGAAAACATCAACAACGTTTATAAATAATCTTTTAAAGATAAGGAAAATTGGAGCCATATGACAAGGTAACAGAGTGCATCACAGTCCATGAAAAGAGTTGCCAAGGGCCAGCATAGCCCCATTGGAGCCACAAAGTGCATCCCAGTCCATGAAGAGAGTTGCCAAGGGCCAGCATAGCCCCATTGGAGCCATATGACAAGGTAACAGAGTGCATCACAGTCCATGAATAGAGTTGCCAAGGGCCAGCATAGCCCCATTGGAGCCATATGACAAGGTAACAGAGTGCATCACAGTCCATGAAGAGAGTTGCCAAGGGCCAGCATAGCCCCATTGGAGCCATATGACAAGGTAACAGAGTGCATCACAGTCCATGAAGAGAGTTGCCAAGGGCCAGCATAGCCCCATTGGAGCCATATGACAAAGCAACAGAGTGCACCACAGTCCATGAAGAGAGCAGCCAAGGGCCAGCATAGCCCCATTGGAGCCATATGACAAGGTAACAGAGTGCATCACAGTCCATGAAGAGAGTTGCCAAGGGCCAGCATAGCCCCATTGGAGCCATATGACAAGGTAACAGAGTGCATCACAGTCCATGAAGAGAGCAGCCAAGGGCCAGCATAGCCCCAAGTCTACTTATGGTGGGGTGAATATTTGTCGGCTAGGTGTGTGGAGCTTGTTGATTATACAAAAGATCTTTGTCCATGAAGGGATATAACTACTGAGTCTGTGATAGAGAGGAAAGAATACAGCGGGCAAGAGCCGCTTGGTTTAAAGGAAAATGGGTAAAGGACCCAATGTGAGGGAGGGGGGGAATGGGAGAGGGGAAGACGGAGCTATGGCAGAATGTTTCTAAATTAGACATAGCCGGTGTGAAAGAGAAGAGATTATATGCTTGAAGGTCATTTCTTGTTATATTCAGTTGAGTCTTGTAGCTATACATTCGTCTAAGTACAGTTGAACCTTAACATGAATCTTTGTGAAGAAATACATACACCAACTAATAACAGTCATGGCCCATACATATAGTAGGAACTGGATTTCAAATAGATAGGATTCAGCAGCAGGATTATGAAGACATTTTGTGCAAGCTACATTAATACAGAACTTTTTAAACTCTTAGGGCAGATAGAAATGATTGTGTTATAGAGCTAAAGCGGGTCTCTTATTTGTTAGTAGTTACAAGCATAAATACCATAAATCACAAACTAGATAAACCAAACCCTCAGTTAGAGCAGGGCTAACTGCATAAAGCATTTTGGGGAATAAGTTGTGTGTAACTGCTTATATCAGATTATATACTAAGCTGTAAGAGCTAGAACATCAGGAGCTAGGAAGTGGAAAGCAGTCAGTAAAATTGGTTATTAGTCCACTATTGATGCTCCGACACTCCTTCTACATTACCCAATGCCAGTTCTTGTTGCGAGTAGGTTACAGGCAGTCTTAACTGCGGTTCTGATTCTCCAATCTCTAGTATACTGAGCATTGCTAGCACTCAAGTGGTAAAGCTTCGCTGTGAGTTAAGCTGCTGAAGCCGGGGGTGAGTCTCCCAGTATATCCCCAGGGGTCTGAGTCCCGAGTTCGAGATGCTGCTGTGTGGGGCCAAACACGTAAACTAGAGCGTTAGGTGAGGTGTAGTCTCTGCCCCAGGGTATTGAAGGCGGGGGATCAATGCTTGTAGAGAAGCGCTGCTGTCGGTAGAGAACCTCGGGCCTCGGACACAAAGCTGGAGTGGGTCTGTCTAAGACTGGTGGGGATGTATTATCCATGATGGTCAGCTTAGCCCCCGGCGGGAGCGCCAGCCCGCTCTGTTTCATGATGAGGTCGTCCGTGTCTTCTGGCGGCATGGGATCCTGAGCGTGTAGGGTAGCATTCTCAGTAGGTATTGCAGTCTTCGGCTCCCCAGAGCTGCTGTCGCTGTCTATGAGCTCCGCATGTAACGAGCGATGTAGTTCTTCAAAGCTCCTGTCTATTTGCTGTTCAAGGGCTGCCAGTATATCAATAGCAGCCTGATGGGAGCTGTATTGATCCATGCTAGAGCCATTGCACAGTCAGTAGTTCAGTCGCATGAAGGAGACAGTTCTAGTTGAAGGAATTCCAGCACGGTCTGGCTAGCAAGATGGCGGCTTCCTCCGTTTTGCTGTAGTATGTTCTGTGTGCCTGAAATACGGCTCTGCTCCAGGCTCTCATGCCTTCAGAGTTAACAGAAGTATTCTGCCTCTTCTTTATATGTTTTTTTATGAAAAGTTGCCTACCCTGAGCGGCCAGAAATGTAAAAGTTTAATGTAAACAGCCGGAGCTGAGATAAAGTGCGACCGCTCAGTTGTATGGTTAACTCCGCCCCCCCCCCAGATTTTGTTTTAAGAAAAAATAATTAGAGGCATTTCTTTGTTTCAATAAAGATAGCAAGAGAATGAAGAATAATTGATAAGAGTAGTAAATTATAAATTTGATTAACATTGCATGCTCTATTTGAATCACAATAGAAACAATTTGCCTTCAGTGTACCTTTAAGTATCTTATAATGTTGATTTTGAATGATACTTACAGCTGTGCCTGGGAAGGACAATCCGACACCCAGGACAATGAAGGTTGAGACAGGGGGAGGGATGGGATTGGGTTGGGGAGGGATGGGCTGCTGCTCTGGGGTAGCCCATACAGCTGGGGAGTGGTGAGTTGGGGGCTGGGCAGCTGGGGTAGCTGTACGGGCCAAAAGACGGGGAGAGCGGCGAAGGGGGACGAAGGGGCGTTTTTTGGGAGGGACAGGATAGGAAAAATGGGAAGGGCCGGGAGGGTCTTTGGTCTGTGGAGGGGCAGGGGGCTGGGCAGGGGCCTGGGCAGGGGCCTGGGCAGGGGACTGGGCAGGGGCAGAAAACTGATGACCAGAAGAGGAGGATCCATCTGAAATAAATAATAAAAATATATTAACATCTCATACATCATGAAATCAAATCAACGCATTTCAACTTGATTATGTTTGCAATATACTTAGAAGTGTGTTTGAATTTCTAAACAATGATGACATGAGGATATGGTATGCATATAGGCACTCAGATGAATAGCAATGACTGTCTGTACAATTATAAAATTATTATTGTGGTTTGGCCTGGAATATGCATGTGACATCATGATGACATGAATTAGAAATCCAAAATTTTTTAAAAATCCAAGCATAATTTCATGCTGCCTGATATATAAAGGGGGCAGTAGTGTATTTGAACAGACAAATAATATTCCTTTTTAAAGTGCAAAAGCTGTAGACTTTTAATGTCTTCAATAAAATGATTTCCAATAAAGAAACATGTTGGATACATGTTAGATATATTTCACATACCATCAGACTTCAAGGGAGCCTCTTCCTTCTCCGTCCCACATGTTAAATCAATCTCTGTAAAACATAACATGTTGTGTACACGTTAAGATCAGATATTATAACATATGTTACTGTTGCTCAAAGACACACATCAATGTTGCATTAAAGATATACACACCCAAAGTTATGATTTACATCATTTTGATGGAGCATACAAATGACATTAGATTTGTTATTCTCAATTATTCAGATTTTCGAATTATTGTTTGTATTAATTTAAAAATCATAAAAGCATAGTAGATTGAACATTTAAGATTTCTCATGTGTGTATCACTTGATGATTGAACATGGAAACAAACATATGCTATACATCTTCGGAATAACAAAGGTGTAGACTAAGAAAATTGTAATTCTTAATCTTTCAATATTAAAATAAAATTAATATATAATCAGAGGAGTAAATGATATGTTTGTTTCAAATGTTATTCTTCATCAGAATCATGCTCATAATATTGATTACCAATACACCTTCAATGACATATAAATGAGTCAATGGACTTACCAGAAGACTGCAAAGGCAGTTCTGTGTCGGTGCTGGATCACTCTGGGCTCCCCACAACAACTCTCTCTATGAATGATATAGATATATATTAGTGAACACATTTGGGATAGCACTAAATCACATCTGTATCGATTTATAAGAATAATCAACTTGAAAATGTGAAGAATAGAGCAGTCATTAGAATAAAAAATGCTTGATTGAATCAAGGGGATTCTGTAAAAAATGATGTATTTAACATATGTTTAATTTCTGACTATATTAGACATCAAACTCATCTCATATGATGCTATTGCATATCTAAATATACCCATTGATCAATGTTCTTAAAAGAATACACACAAACCACATTTTGAATAACAGCTGTTGACAAATATAAACAAAGACATGTGGCACATCGAGCCATTTGTGCAATGTACAGTAATCTTGTTTAGGACACAACACATATTGATCACAATACCAAACCAAATTGATTTGTACAAATATGTAATCATGGTGCTGTTAGAGTATGCTTATATCTAGAAAGTAACTCAAACAGTGAATATGTGAATTATATATCAATATTGTTTAATCCAAAGAATGTAAGGATTAATGAATCTATTGTTTATCAAAGGGACACTGACATGATTTATTTCAATCAGTGATTTCACTGTTCAAACTGTTCCAAATTATTTTACATTGACTCCTATTATAATTTTAATTTTGCTACATTTTAATCTTAAAGGCAGATAAGCAATATTGGATTCAATAAATATTGTTTGTTGAAGGTATCCACCAATCATCAATAAAAACCCAGGTTGGTCAACCAAAATGGAGCTGCAGATAAACGTACATTCTTGATTTTAAAATACATTTAGCAATAGAATATTTAAAATATTATTATAGTATTATATTTAAATGTTGATTAATATTGCATGCTCTATCTGAATGACAACAGTAATAATTTTAGCTCAGTGCCTCTTTAATATAAAAATATATTGATTTGACAATGTTGCTGTTAATGAATTCTCTACTCCATATGTTGATGTAATGAATGGGATGGAGCATGCAATTACAATCTAATATGTTAGTTAAGGATATCCTAAAAATTATTTAATTATCCTCTCTTAAAGGGACATGAAGCTCAATATGTGTAATTGTATACTTTTTGAAACTATGTACTACTGTTATCTGAACACATGATTTTAACTTTTGACAAAATGCCAATTTATGCATAAAAAAACAGCCAGATAATACCAGTAATGCATTGTTTAACCTAAAACAAAATCAATATGTTTTTAGAAGAACTAAAACAATAGACTGAACCAGTTTAGCTCATAAAATGTTTATACTGTTTATACAAAACAATAAAATCACGTTTCAAAATCATTCAATGTAAAATTTAGTTGGCATGTCCCTTAAATGACGTGATCAATTTCAAAAATTGAATCTATATTTTTAAAATCAAAACATATGCAAAAGTGTGTGAATTTTGTCAAAATGTATCCAAATAAGATTAAGCAATACACAGAGGAAGAATATAAATTGGACATTCAAAGAATCTTACATTAAAATGAAGATATCAAGAATAGATGGGATATCTTAAATTCGATAAAAATTCAGATTAGTATTACAATGTAATCGTATGTTTGTTTGTTTTTTATTCTTATTTGTAAATATTTTACAAATCCATTTTGCGGATACATATAAATATTGAACAATGTGGATTTTGTATGTAATGTTCTGTCCATGTTTCTAAGACAAATGTCAATTAAAATGAGACATACCATACTGTGACAAGCCCTGGCTTGAGGTTCCAGCACCAACATCACGATCTGTAATATATTAAATGAGGATTGGATATCATTAATACAAATCATGCCATGTTTAAAATCTTTACATTATTACCAAATCAAATAAAAACTATTAATCTTTTGGTAGTCCCATGAGTTAATTGTTTCCTCAATTAAATTCATCATAAATATATCCTGTACTCTTATTTTCAATCAGTTGTGTTGTTTACTGTAGCTTTAATTAATTTTTGTGTTATTTCATTCTCATCAATTGATGAACATATGTTATTATTTATTTTGATTCTGCTAGTCTTTTTTTTATTATGTATAATATTGAAAATAAGAATACTGTATTCTTCACATATATAATAATTCACATTTCATTTTGACCAACATGTGTAAAGCAATGCCACTTATAGCAAACCCATGTTAACGTGTATGCGCAATTCTAATTTTCGGGATCATTGCGCAATGATTCCAAGTGGAATTACGCATCCGTCATTTGACCAACATGTGTAAAGCAATGCCACTTACAGCAAACCCATGTTAACGTGTATGCGCAATTCTAATTTTTGGGATCATTGCGCAACGATTCCAAGCGGAATTACGCATCCGTCATTTGACCAACATGTGTAAAGCAATGCCACTTACAGCAAACCCATGTCAACGTGTATGCGCAATTCTAATTTTCGGGATCATTGCGCAATGATTCCAAGCGGAATTACGCATCCGTCATTTGACCAACATGTGTAAAGCAATGCCACTTACAGTAAACCCATGTTAACGTGTATGCGCAATTCTAATTTTCGGGATCATTGCGAAATGATTCCAAGCGGAATTACGCATGCGTCATTTGACCAACATGTGTAAAGCAATGCCAATAACAGCAAACCCATGTTAACGTGTATGCGCAATTCCATTTTCGCTCTGTGACGCATATTCTGTAGAGCGCAAGAAACATCATTCCTATTTCATGTGTCACTAATCTAAAATCAGATATCTAAACATCATATGTAGCGTATGTTGTGAGATCTATCTATCTATATAGGTTTAGTATCTGACTACTGGACGGAGAAGCAGCTGCCCTGGCCCCCGGGTCAGGACTTTCAGATCCAGCAGCTGGGAGGGAAGAAGAGGTGGCCAAGGATGGCGAGGATCTAAATCTTTTGGGGACCCGGAGAGTGAGGAGCTCGCATAAAGTCACCTCATAAGGGAGTAGGTAGAGTTTCCGCGGGCCCTTTCTTTGGCCCCCTCTTTTACGGGCTTGTATCCACTCCCTTATGAGGTCGACTTTTTTTGTCAAGCGCAACCTCATATCTCCGAATCGCCGCATGATCTGATCCTGGCTCCTCTGGACGCCACACACCAATTGAACCGCATTGGTGATAGACTCCCAGAGGGCCTTCTTAACAGGCGCATCTGTCGACCTCCTCTTGTTCCCAAACAGCTGGGGATAAAAGTCCTTGACAGCGTGGACCAGTGCAGCGCTCTCCTGCTTGGTAAACCTGGGAGGTTTCATGCCTGCCGAGATGTGTGTATATATATATATATATATAGAGAGAGAGAGAATATTATAATAATATACCAGCAGGCATTAGAGAACTGACAAAGATGGCAACGTGTAATGGACTTTTATATGGTGAAGTAAACATGAGATGCACCATGGGACAAGTTATCTGTACATCTGATTGGATAAAAGTTTGAAATATTGTTAGAATGTCTGTGAGACCATCCTGACTCAAGTTGTGTTTGTGTGATGAACTCTGATTGGCCGTTCCTTAATGTTTCATATCTTAGCAACTTCCATACACATACCTCCTGGTGGTGCTGTTACTTCATTTTTCATGTAGACTTATTTGTAACTCATGGGCCTGTCATGCGGATATGTGTGACGCAGATTTAATATCCGTGATCCGTTAAATATTAATGTTTAAATTCTCTTTAAAATCTAATACTGTCACATTATTAAATGTTGTAGACATTTCTCGGTTTAATAACGGTCTGTTTCTTTAATACAAATACGTTGGATTAATACACATTTAATATTGTATGTCTTTATTGTTCATAAAATCAATTTGGTGACTTATTGTGAAGTATTGACATTGCTCTATTAAATGTATTTATAATGCACATTGATTGTGTGCTATTGCGTGACACTAGACTCTAATGTTTAAAGATGCAAATCTGGTGTTTCAAGATACGTTTCCCACGCAACATTTCTGAATGTTCAAATTCAGGTTATAATGTCAGTAACTTGGATAATCTGTTTATAGATGTTAAACTACAGGTTTGTTTGTTATTAGTAAATAAACCTCGAGCTTTTATTTGTATTTGTCTGAACTGCTCATATGTTATTGTGCAATGGCGTCTTTATTTTTAAATAGACATTACAACCAAACAATTGTATCAAATGATCTGTAGAGATCAAATATGTTTAGACTTTAAAATGCAACTCAATTTATCTTTGTATTTAGATATCCTCAACAGAAGAAATTTAAATGCACATGGTTGAGCCAATCACATAAGGCATCTCTGTGCATCCACCAATCTTCATCTACTGAGCCTATCTCGATATACTTTTCAAGCAAAGTATGTCAAGATAAGAAGAGAAGTAAATACACTCTTTAAATCTCTTAAAGGGACACTGTCCAAAAAAATTTAGCGTTCGACATTCAGATTGAGCATGAAATGTTAAGCAACTTTATAACTTAATCCGATTCTCAAATGTTAATAATTATCTTGTTATCTTTCTTTGCAAATCAAAAATGATATTTTATATTACGGACAATTATTTGCGAAAAACCTGGGTTGTCCTTGATGATTGTTGGATAAATTAATCCACCCAAAAAAAAAAGTTCTGTCCAGAGTACTGAAGCAAATAAATTATCAATTTAATGCCTTATTTTTAAAGTAATGATAGCAACATCACGAGGAACATTGATAATATGAGTCAATTTATAAAGTTGCTTAAAATTGAATACTCGTTCAGAATGTATAAATAATTAATTTTTTTACAGTCTCCCTTTAAGTATATTTTGAGTTCATGTCCCTTTAAGGAGACATTTCACAATAATGCTTGAAATATCATAAACCTAGGCACCTTCCTTTGGCAAAATTAGTATAACATATGAGTAAAGCATATTTATATTAACTTCTGGATTGTTTTACACACTGAATGAAATATATATTGTAATGGATGTATTTCGCAGTCTTCAGCTTAGAGGGACATTAAGCTATATGTTATTTATGCATTTTGGAGAAGATTATAATATTTGAACAACTTAATATGTTTTGTTATTCGATCATTAGATTTTAATTATATATATTCTTGGATTAAATACATATCTACATAGGCTATTTTGATGCTGATTGTTGGTTGCACATAGATGCCTTATGTAATTGTCTAAGATATGTGCATTGATGTATCTTTTTCTAAGTATATTTAAAGACTGAATGTAATTCAATAGTACTTTATAAATATGTTAAAATTCTTATATGATTGTTTAAAATTCAATACACAATATATTTTGTGAATGTCCCTTTAAGGACCAAAACATTCGGAATGTTGATTTAACATTGTCGAAAGAAACTAAAGGGGAATGAAAATTATATATAGATATGTGATGTCTAACCCAAGAGGTAAGATTTAAAAAATTACATAATATTAATAACTATAGTTAAATGACCCTTTAAATGACTCCACTAGAACATAAAATCAATTAACATGGCATCCAATAACTAGCTTGTGCAAAATATGAAGTTAACTGACCTACCATTTTAAAATTTAAAAAATATAAATTTATTAAAATAATGTTTTTAGATACCTAAGGAAGATACAAGATCTTATAAAAGAAATTTTACATTCAACAACACTGTCACTTTAATGTAAGTGAACCACTTTCCCTTCTTAAAAGTGAAAAGAAGAAAGTTATGTCAAATTCTGACTACATATCCGAAAAACATAATTTATGCTTACCTGATAAATTCCTTTCTTCTGTTGTGTGATCAGTCCACGGGTCATCATTACTTCTGGGATATAACTCCTCCCCAACAGGAAATGCAAGAGGATTCACCCAGCAGAGCTGCATATAGCTCCTCCCCTCTACGTCACTCCCAGTCATTCGACCAAGAATCAACGAGAAAGGAGAAACCAAGGGTGAAGTGGTGACTGGAGTATAATTTAAAAGATATTTACCTGCCTTAAAACAGGGCGGGCCGTGGACTGATCACACAACAGAAGAAAGGAATTTATCAGGTAAGCATAAATTATGTTTTCTTCTGTTATGTGTGATCAGTCCACGGGTCATCATTACTTCTGGGATACCAATACCAAAGCAAAAGTACACGGATGACGGGAGGGATAGGCAGGCTCATTATACAGAAGGAACCACTGCCTGAAGAACCTTTCTCCCAAAAATAGCCTCCGAAGAAGCAAAAGTGTCAAATTTGTAAAATTTGGAAAAAGTATGAAGCGAAGACCAAGTTGCAGCCTTGCAAATCTGTTCAACAGAGGCCTCATTCTTAAAGGCCCAAGTGGAAGCCACAGCTCTAGTAGAATGAGCTGTAATTCTTTCAGGAGGCTGCTGTCCAGCAGTCTCATAGGCTAAACGAATTATGCTACGAAGCCAGAAGGAGAGAGAGGTAGCCGAAGCCTTATGACCTCTCCTCTGACCAGAGTACACGACAAACAGGGAAGACGTTTGTCGAAAATCCTTAGTTGCCTGCAAGTAGAACTTGAGGGCACGAACTACATCCAGATTGTGTAGAAGACGTTCCTTCTTTGAAGAAGGATTTGGACACAAGGATGGAACAACAATCTCTTGATTGATATTCCTGTTAGTGACTACCTTAGGTAAGAACCCAGGTTTAGTACGCAGAACTACCTTGTCTGAGTGAAAAATCAGATAAGGAGAATCACAATGTAAGGCTGATAACTCAGAGACTCTTCGAGCCGAGGAAATAGCCATTAAAAACAGAACTTTCCAAGATAACAATTTTATATCAATGGAATGAAGGGGTTCAAACGGGACACCCTGTAAAACGTTAAGAACTAAGTTTAAACTCCATGGCGGAGCAACAGCTTTAAACACAGGCTTGATCCTAGCTAAAGCCTGACAAAAGGCCTGGACGTCTGGATTTTCTGACAGACGCCTGTGTAACAAGATGGACAGAGCTGAGATCTGTCCCTTTAATGAGCTAGCCGATAAACCCTTTTCTAAACCTTCCTGTAGAAAGGACAATATCCTAGGAATCCTAACCTTACTCCAGGAGTAACCTTTGGATTCGCACCAGTATAGGTATTTACGCCATATCTTATGGTAAATCTTTCTGGTAACAGGCTTCCTAGCCTGTATCAGGGTATCAATAACCGACTCAGAAAAACCACGTTTTGATAAAATCAAGCGTTCAATTTCCAAGCAGTCAGCTTCAGAGAAGTTAGATTTTGATGTTTGAATGGACCCTGTATCAGAAGGTCCTGTCTTAGAGGTAGAGACCAAGGCGGACAGGATGACATGTCCACTAGATCTGCATACCAAGTCCTGCGTGGCCATGCAGGCGCTATTAGAATCACTGATGCTCTCTCCTGTTTGATTTTGGCAATCAATCGAGGAAGCAGCGGGAAGGGTGGAAACACATAAGCCATCCCGAAGTTCCAAGGTGCTGTCAAAGCATCTATCAGAACCGCTCCCGGATCCCTGGATCTGGACCCGTAGCGAGGAAGTTTGGCGTTCTGGCGAGACGCCATGAGATCTATCTCTGGTTTGCCCCAACGTCGAAGTATTTGGGCAAAGACCTCCGGATGAAGTTCCCACTCCCCCGGATGAAAAGTCTGGCGACTCAAGAAATCCGCCTCCCAGTTCTCCACTCCCGGGATGTGGATTGCTGACAGGTGGCAAGAGTGAGACTCTGCCCAGCGAATTATCTTTGATACTTCCATCATTGCTAGGGAGCTTCTTGTCCCTCCTTGATGGTTGATGTAAGCTACAGTCGTGATGTTGTCCGACTGAAACCTGATGAACCCCCGAGTTTTTAACTGGGGCCAAGCCAGAAGGGCATGGAGAACTGCTCTCAATTCCAGAATGTTTATTGGCAGGAGACTTTCCTCCTGATTCCATTGTCCCTGAGCCTTCAGAGAATTCCAGACAGCGCCCCAACCTAGTAGGCTGGCGTCTGTTGTTACAATTGTCCAGTCCGGCCTGCTGAATGGCATCCCTCTGGACAGATGTGGCCGAGAAAGCCACCATAGAAGAGAGTTTCTGGTCTCTTGATCCAGATTCAGAGTAGGGGACAAGTCTGAGTAATCCCCATTCCACTGACTCAGCATGCACAATTGCAGCGGTCTGAGATGTAGACGTGCAAAGGGAACTATGTCCATTGCTGCTACCATTAAGCCGATCACCTCCATGCATTGAGCTACTGACGGGAGTTGAATGGAATGAAGGACACGGCATGCATTTAGAAGCATTGTTAATCTGTCTTCTGTCAGATAAATCTTCATTTCTACAGAATCTATAAGAGTCCCCAAGAATGGAACTCTTGTGAGAGGAAAAAGAGAACTCTTCTTTTCGTTCACTTTCCATCCATGCGACCTTAGAAATGCCAGAACTAACTCTGTATGAGACTTGGCAGTTTGAAAGCTTGAAGCTTGTATCAGAATGTCGTCTAGGTACGGAGCTACCGAAATTCCTCGCGGTCTTAGTACCGCCAGAAGGGCACCCAGAACCTTTGTGAAGATTCTTGGAGCCGTAGCCAATCCGAATGGAAGAGCTACAAACTGGTAATGCCTGTCTAAGAAGGCAAACCTTAGATACCGGTAATGATCTTTGTGAATCGGTATGTGAAGGTAAGCATCCTTTAAATCCACTGTGGTCATGTACTGACCCTTTTGGATCATGGGTAAGATTGTCCGAATAGTTTCCATTTTGAACGATGGAACTCTTAGGAATTTATTTAGGATCTTTAAATCCAAGATTGGCCTGAAAGTTCCCTCTTTTTTGGGAACCACAAACAGGTTTGAGTAAAACCCTTGTCCTTGTTCCGACCGCGGAACCGGATGGATCACTCCCATTAATAACAGATCTTGTACACAGCGTAGAAACGCTTCTTTCTTTATCTGGTTTGTTGACAACCTTGACAGATGAAATCTCCCTCTTGGGGGAGAGAATTTGAAGTCTAGAAGGTATCCCTGAGATATGATCTCTAGCGCCCAGGGATCCTGAACATCTCTTGCCCAAGCCTGGGCGAAGAGAGAGAGTCTGCCCCCCACTAGATCCGGTCCCGGATCGGGGGCCCTCGGTTCATGCTGTCTTTGGGGCAGCAGCAGGTTTCCTGGCCTGCTTGCCCTTGTTCCAGGACTGGTTAGGTTTCCAGCCTTGTCTGTAACGAGCAACAGCTCCTTCCTGTTTTGGTGCAGTGGAAGTTGATGCTGCTCCTGCTTTGAAATTCCGAAAGGGACGAAAATTAGACTGTCTAGCCTTAGCTTTGGCTTTGTCTTGAGGCAGGGCGTGGCCCTTACCTCCTGTAATGTCAGCGATAATTTCTTTCAAACCGGGCCCAAATAAAGTTTGCCCCTTGAAAGGTATATTAAGTAATTTGGACTTAGAAGTTACATCAGCTGACCAGGATTTTAGCCACAGCGCCCTACGTGCCTGAATGGCGAATCCTGAGTTCTTAGCCGTAAGTTTGGTTAAATGTATTACGGCCTCCGAAATGAATGAATTAGCTAGTTTAAGGACTCTAAGCCTGTCCGTAATGTCGTCCAGCGTAGTTGAACTAAGGTTCTCTTCCAGAGACTCAATCCAAAATGCTGCCGCAGCCGTAATCGGCGCGATGCATGCAAGGGGTTGCAATATAAAACCTTGTTGAACAAACATTTTCTTAAGGTAACCCTCTAATTTTTTATCCATTGGATCTGAAAAAGCACAGCTATCCTCCACCGGGATAGTGGTACGCTTAGCTAAAGTAGAAACTGCTCCCTCCACCTTAGGGACCGTTTGCCATAAGTCCCGTGTGGTGGCGTCTATTGGAAACATCTTTCTAAATATTGGAGGGGGTGAGAACGGCACACCGGGTCTATCCCACTCCTTAGTAACAATTTCAGTTAGTCTCTTAGGTATAGGAAAAACGTCAGTACTCGCCGGTACCGCAAAGTATTTATCCAACCTACACAATTTCTCTGGTATTGCAACCGTGTTACAATCATTAAGAGCCGCTAAAACCTCCCCTAGTAATACACGGAGGTTTTCCAATTTAAATTTAAAATTTGAAATATCTGAATCCAATCTGTTTGGATCAGAACCGTCACCCACAGAATGAAGCTCTCCGTCCTCATGCTCTGCAAGCTGTGACGCAGTATCAGACATGGCCCTAGTATTATCAGCGCACTCTGTTCTCACCCCAGAGTGATCACGCTTGCCTCTTAGTTCTGGTAATTTAGCCAAAACTTCAGTCATAACAGTAGCCATATCTTGTAATGTTATCTGTAATGGCCGCCCAGATGTACTAGGCGCCATAATATCACGCACCTCCCGGGCGGGAGATGCAGGTACTGACACGTGAGGCGAGTTAGTCGGCATAACTCTCCCCTCGCTGTTTGGTGAAATTTGTTCAAATTGTACAGATTGGCTTTTATTTAAAGTAGCATCAATACAGTTAGTACATAAATTTCTATTGGGCTCCACCTTGGCATTGGAACAAATGACACAGGTATCTTCCTCTGAATCAGACATGTTTAACACACTAGCAATAAACTTGCAACTTGGTTACAATCTTATTTAACAAAAACGTACTATGCCTCAAAGAAGCACTAAACGATTAAATGACAGTTGAATAATGAACTGAAAGACAGTTATAGCATCAATCCTTAAAAACAACACAACTTTTAGCAAAGGTTTGTTCCCATTAGTAAAGTAACAATAATTAAATTTGAAATTAAAAATTACAGTGCAACGTTTTTTAATCACAGTCAATATATAAGTCTCACAGCTCTGCTGAGAGAATCTACCTCCCTCCAAAGAAGTTTGAAGACCCCTGAGTTCTGATAGAGATGAACCGGATCATGCAGGAAATACAAGAGTAACTGACTGGAAATTTTTGATGCGTAGCAAAGAGCGCCAAAAACGGCCCCTCCCCCTCACACACAGCAGTGAGAGAGAAACGAAACTGTCACAATTAAAACAAGCAACTGCCAAGTGGAAAAATAATGCCCAAATATTATTCACTCAGTACCTCAGAAAATGCAAACGATTCTACATTCCAGCAAAAACGTTTAACATGATAAATACCTATTAAAAAGTTTAGTGTACTTTTAACAGAGTAATTCCGGTGAAATACCATCCCCAGAATACTGAAATGTAGAGTATACATACATGTCATTATAACGGTATGGCAGGATTTTCTCATCAATTCCATTCAGAAAATAAAAACTGCTACATACCTCAATGCAGATTCATCTGCCCGCTGTCCCCTGATCTGAAGCTTTTACCTCCCTCAGATGGCCGAGAAACAGCAATATGATCTTAACTACTCCGGTTAAAATCATAGTAAAAACTCTGGTAGATTCTTCTTCAAACTCTGCCAGAGAGGCAATAACACGCTCCGGTGCTATTGTAAAATAACAAACTTTTGATTGAAGTTATAAAAACTAAGTATAATCACCATAGTCCTCTCACACATCTTATCTAGTCGTTGGGTGCAAGAGAATGACTGGGAGTGACCAAGAGGGGAGGAGCTATATGCAGCTCTGCTGGGTGAATCCTCTTGCATTTCCTGTTGGGGAGGAGTTATATCCCAGAAGTAATGATGACCCGTGGACTGATCACACATAACAGAAGAAATATTTTTACAAATGAACATCTAAAAATTACACAATAAAAGCATCGATGGATTTCACTCCCCAATTAATTTAAAAAAGATAGTTGACTTTAATATTCTCTGAATCAGTGGATTTTCTAAAATTAATGCTATACATGATGCCTAATTTGATCTTATGCATGTGCTTGTCAAATAGACAACTACCAGTCATGGGAGTCAAATTGTTTTATATTGACAGATTATATGGATATTTATTATAATCTGTTAAAAAGAGGATGAAAATCTGAAAAAAATAAAAAATATTTTACAAAGTTAATACACACGTTGTAAAATATTCATAAAATACATTTACAATCATCTTGTGTCTATGTTCTAACTTTGTGCAACATTTTATCAAGATATTTATGACTTAAATTATTGGATTAAAAACCAAAAAAAAAACATACACCATTATATTGTGTAATAAAAATTACATTTAAATATCAGCATTTCTAATTATACATAATAATGTATATCACATTTAAATAATCAAAAATACATATATGTATGCTGAACATAAATGTAATATTTAATGTCCATTCAAATACCTCTATATCAACTATAATATGTATTCCTTTGTCTGATTGTGATACCTAAATATCTAATTATGAACAAAGTATGACTAATGTATGTAAGCTACAAATATTCTACATTCTTCCTGTGAGTCTTAACTAGCATGCATTGGTAAACCAACCTGGATAATGCATGGTGTTTGAAAGTCAATTCTGGAGAAAACAGGTGATCTTCAATAGGTGTCTTATTCATCATTTCAAAAATAGAGGACTGTGAAATACCATCTAAAAATTTAAAAATTTAAAAATAATCTAAGTGTCTGATTGTGATACCTAAATATCTAATTATGAACAAAGTATGACTAATGTATGTAAGCTACAAATATTCTACATTCTTCCTGTGATTCTTAACTAGCATGCATTGGTAAACCAACCTGGATAATGCATGGTCTTTGAAAGTCAATTCTGGAGAAAACAGGTAATCTTCAATAGGTGTCTTATTCATAATTTCAAAAATAGAGGACTGTGAAATACCATCTATAAATTTAAAAATAATCTAAGTGTCTGATTGTGATACATAAATATCTAATTATGAACAAAGTATGACTAATGTATGTAAGCTACAAATATTCTACATTCTTCCTGTGATTCTTAACTAGCATGCATTGGTAAACCAACCTGGATAATGCATGGTCTTTGAAAGTCAATTCTGGAGAAAACAGGTGATCTTCAATAGGTGTCTTATTCATCATTTCAAAAATAGAGGACTGTGAAATACCATCTAAAAATTTAAAAATAATCTAAGTGTCTGATTGTGATACCTAAATATCTAATTATGAACAAAGTATGACTAATGTATGTAAGCTACAAATATTCTACATTCTTCCTGTGATTCTTAACTAGCATGCATTGGTAAACCAACCTGGATAATGCATGGTCTTTGAAAGTCAATTCTGGAGAAAACAGGTGATCTTCAATAGGTGTCTTATTCATCATTTCAAAAATAGAGGACTGTGAAATACCATCTAAAAATTAAAAAATAATCTAAGTGTCTGATTGTGATACATAAATATCTAATTATGAACAAAGTATGACTAATGTATGTAAGCTACAAATATTCTACATTCTTCCTGTGATTCTTAACTAGCATGCATTGGTAAACCAACCTGGATAATGCATGGTCTTTGAAAGTCAATTCTGGAGAAAACAGGTGAACTTCAATAGGTGTCTTATTCATCATTTCAAAAATAGAGGACTGTGAAATACCATCTAAAAATTTAAAAATAATCTAAGTGTCTCCAATAGGATGCCTCCACAGCCTTATTCTATCAAATAGTTGGCACTTACCATGTGAACATGTCTTTGTATGGTTTTCAAGGTCAGCAGATTTGAAAGATAATGCCAGACATGATCCCATTGGTATTCTTCAATTTCAATCTTGTCTTTTTCCACTGTCTGTCTGGGAATTCTTCACTGTCATTCTTCGAATTCTTCCCTTTCAGTCTTTACATGAAGTAATCTCCCTAATGGCATAAAAGGTTTTAAAAAAATTATTACTACAAGTGTGTGAATCAGTTCTGTACCCCTCTCCCACCCCCAATTTCTGAATCAATTTCTGTCACTAGCTTAATAAGCGTGTGTAGCATCTTGTGTTATGTTCTATCAATCAAGTGTGAAGATGAGTCATATTGAGCAGAACGAACCTCTAATGTGTGACTTTGAACCATAGTCATGCTAGAGGATAGTTATGCTAGAGGATCCCTTTCTGAGCATTTACATTTTAAGTAATGTGTAAACTAAATACTAGTTTTGAAAATGTATGCCATATGATGTATTTGTGTACAATTCATGCCAGCAACAGTCCATACATTTATACTTACCAGCTGATGTTCTCTTTAAAAACCAGGTGGCAAAGACTCGCTACAGGACCCAATGACCAGAGCATCACCTATATTAATAAATGAAACACATATTTAGCATAGAGTTCACATCTATTGACAATACTCCAATCTAACTTCTATTATTTACCGTCTAAAGTGGCGGTTGATGATGTCTGCTCTGACATTGAGCCCCTCGTCCCGGAATGGCCCCTCTAGAACTGGATCGTCCTCCTCATCTCTGAGTAGGTTTCGGGGCGCCTGAACGGCCTGCAGCATCCCAGCCCGCTGTGCAATATTATGCAGGACACTACAGGCTATAACGATCTTAGCCACCTTCTTTGGGTTGTACTGGAGGGCTCCTCCTGACCTGTCAAGGCACCTGAACCTCATTTTCAGGAGCCCGAACATTCTTTCAACCACAGCCCTGGTTCTCTTATGCGCCCTATTGTAGCGCTCCTGAGCCACATCAGTAGGGCTACGTAAGGGAGTAATAAGCCAAGGCCGGCTCATGTAACCAGAATCACCTATAAATTATGAACAGAACATAATTCAAACTGAATCCTCAAAATTGTATTTTGATTCCCAAAAATGTTTGTGTACACGATAATCCACTAACAAATGTTTATTTTTTTTAAAAATAATCTAGTTCAATATTATTCTCTATCTTCCCATTTCAGCTAAGACATGCTACATATGGGTATTTCTCCTAAACCAGACCTTGTGTAACATACCAACTAAATGGTTACATTGCATTCTCTATCTGAGCATTTAAGGTAAGACATGCTACATATCTGCATTGAACTAAAAGTAGACATTAGCGGAAAGAGACAATGACATGGTTAAATTGCATTTGCTGCTATCTTCCCATTTCAGCTAAGACATGCTACATATGCGTATTTCTCCTAAACCAGACCTTGTGTAACATACCAACTAAATGGTTACATTGCATTCTCTATCTGAGCATTTAAGGTAAGACATGCTACATATCTGCATTGAACTAAAAGTAGACATTAGCGGAAAGAGACAATGACATGGTTAAATTGCATTTGCTGCTATCTTCCCATTTCAGCTAAGACATGCTACATATGCGTATTTCTCCTAAACCAGACCTTGTGTAACATACCAACTAAATGGTTACATTGCATTCTCTATCTGAGCATTTAAGGTAAGACATTCTACATATCTGCATTGAACTAAAAGTAGACATTAGCGGAAAGAGACAATGACATGGTTAAATTGCATTTGCTGCTATCTTCCCATTTCAGCTAAGACATGCTACAGATGCGTATTTCTCCTAAACCAGACCTTGTGTAAAATACCAACTAAATGGTTACATTGCATTCTCTATCTGAGCATTTAAGGTAAGACATGCTACATATCTGCATTGAACTAAAAGTAGACATTTGCGGAAATATAAATAAATGGTTAAATTGCATCCTATAGCTGAACATTACGCTAACATTTTAAGACTACAGTGGCAATTGTCTAACTAATTAACCATGTTGTGCACAAATACTCACCAACGAGATAACCAGGGGGCATTTGTCTTTCCTCAAACTGCCGCCACAGGGTGGACAGAGAGAGGATGCGGGCATCATGACAAGCCCCTCCAAAATTTGCACACACATGCATAATCCTCATCCGTGCGTCACAAACATACTGCACGTTGAGGCTATGAAAATGTTTGCGATTTCTGAAGGGCAAGTCATCAATTGGAGCACGCAGCGCAATGTGGGTACAATCAATGGCTCCCAAGACATTGGGCAATTCAGCAATATCAAAGAATTCCCGCTTCAGGCGCCTCCAATCACCATCATTCTGTGGGAATCCTATGTAATGCTTACTGATACGTACCATGGCGTCCAGAAAGTTATCAAACACCACAGAGAATGTACCTTGAGACAGGGCATGCATGTACATTTCTCCGGATTGAAAACTCCCGGAGGCCAGGACGTATAGACAACTTAGCATCTTACTCATGCTGGGAACAGCAGTCCTTATTCTTATACGTGGCTCCAAATGAGGTTTAAGAAGATTGTAAAGGCCAATGAGCTGTTCGCTATTGAGCCAATACTTATCATAAACCTCAAAGTCGCTCATGTTTTCCAAGGTGGGTCTCACCCTGTAGACACGAGGGTCTCACTCGGAGCTGCCGAGGCTGCCTGATTCTATCAACAGCTAGTTCGCCAATAGCAGCACCAGCAGCGTCTACCATGTCATCATCATCCATATTTCCAAACAGCAGAGCAAGGAGTAACAAGGTATGCGAATTGATCTGATGTGGATCACCATGGATGCTTTGCCCATGTTGTTTGGGGGATTTATAGTACAATTAGTCCAATGGTTTGTAATGATTGCTAATTGTATTCACTTGTTTGTATGTGAGCGGCGCGAATGCTTTCAAAGTGGGCGTTTTTTTAGGTGTTTGCTGAAATGTTGTTTTCCCCCAATGAATCTCAATGTGAAAGTGTCAAATATCACACATACAGTGCATGTTTGTAATGTTTGATCATATGCGTAATCAATATTTATTAAACGCGATCTTATAGTAAAAAGCACACGTCCAGGCTAACATGAATGAAAGTGCATAGTTGTGTATAATGTGCATCGAATGTTATTGATCAATGTTGCTGCAATATTGTTTGTAAACGATAAAGTAACATCTGCCATCTGTAGTATTGTATATATAAGTGATTGCCGAGATGTCAATATTGTACGCGTCCCATTAAAATCTGCATAATAATTCTGAACTTCCGGCTGTCATCTGTAGTATTGTGTATATAAGTGATTGCCCAGATGTAAATATTGTATGCGTCCCATTAAAATGACACTAATACTGAAGAACTTCCGGCTGTCATCTGTAGTATTTTATATATAAGTCATTGCCGAGATGTAAATATTGTATGCGTCCCATTAAAATGGCACTAATACTGAATAACTTCCGGCTGTCATCTGTAGTATTGTATATATAAGTGATTGCCGAGATGCAAATATTGTATGCGTCCCATTAAAATTGCACTAATACTGAATAACTTCCGGCTGTCATCTGTAGTATTGTATATATAAGTGATTGCCGAGATGTCAATATTGTATGCGTCCCATTCAAATCGCACTAATACTGAATAACTTCCGGCTGTCATCTGTAGTATTGTATATATAAGTGATTGCCGAGATCTAAATATTGTATGCGTCCCATTAAAATGGCACTAATACTGAATAACTTCTGGATGTCATCTGTAGTATTGTATATATAAGTGATTGCCGAGATGTAAATATTGTATGCGTCCCATTCAAATGGCACTAATACTGAAGAACTTCCGGCTGTCATCTGTAGTATTATATATATATAAGTGATTTGCGAGCTGACAATATTTATTAATTGTCCCATTCAAATCGCCCTAATAATGCTGTTCCAAACTGTTGTTTACGTATATGTAGTATTGTAGTATTGAGTGGTAAATTTCTGAAAGGGGCGGTACAGTCGTGAATCTGTAATGTGTATGGTTGAATCTTCTAATGACGTCATCATATTATTAACCTGCCTATGTAGTTCTGAAATCCTCATTGTGTTGTTGTATTGTGCTACATTGTTATTGTGTGCTGAATAAAATATAAATGTGTGCTTTGTGGTTTGCGTGATGGGTGATGCGTGTTATGTACATATACGTATATATTGTGATTGTGTCCCACATATGCTAACTTCTATATAGCAGTCTGGCATTGTTGTTCCTTCCCATAAAGTGACATCTGTAATCTGGTGTAATGATGTTCTTCTTGTACGTAATTCCTAATGGTTTATTGTGATGGAATCATGAATTTAAAAGTACAGTAAAATCCATATGTTCTGTTTTGTGATTCCTAGAGAGAATGTAATGTGTTTTTCCCCCATCATTTGAATGCACATGTATGAGTGAATGATAAAAGTAATGTATGTGCATCCATGAAGGATCATGTGTTGAGCCTATGTAGATATGCTGTTGCTGCAAGCATATGAGTTAAATAAATGAAATGCAATAATAAAGGTAAATGAGAGGTGTTTCCCATTGTGTACTGTTTGTGAATCCTGAAATGTTGTAATTATTTTTGTGTCCGTTTAAATGTGATTTTTTAAAAAAAAATGTTTGTTACTAGTGATGTTGATTTGTAGTTGATGTAATGTAAAAGTATGAAACAATTTAATGTTGTTGTGAATTCAATAAGTAAAATCCATAAGTCCACCATAAGGAAATAGGCATTTCTTGATCTATTTGTCATAGCTGGGTCTAACGCAGAAAAGCATATTTTTTTTTCCGATTTCTAGCGCTGGTATTTGGAGTTTTTTTGTCTACGCTTTTTGCGTGCGTTAGGGAAATCTGTCTGTCGCGTGCACGAGCACGTCTTCCCCATAGAAGTCAATGGAGGCTCAAAATTTGTGTGTAAATAAAATCCAAGACTGGTTTTGAGCGTAAAGTGAGTGACGTCATGAGCTTGTGTGAAAAAGTAGCTAAATCGTGTTCATTTTGTAATAAATAACTTGTTTGTGTATGTAATGTGGTGTATATTGTTTGTATGCATCGATGAGTGTATGTTTGTGATAATATTATTAGTTATATGAAGCTATATGAGTGTGTTTTCCCGTGTGTCAATGTAAGTCAATGGCAAAATGGATTTGTGTTGTTTTTTTTCTAACACCCGAGATCTCGCAACTTTGTTCCTTTCTATTTTGAAGAAAAAATATTAAATCTGAAAAATAAATATAGTGTAGTGTTTGTATGAGTGTAAGTGTACTTTGTGTAATATTTGTTTTGTGATTCGTGGATGTTTATTTTGTCGGTAGATGTTAACTACTGGGTCTGAGCTGTCGGTAGAGATTTGTGCGTTGGGAGATTTTTGAGTGTCGGTAACTAAACTCTAAATACCGGAGGGCGGTAAAAACAAGCGTTAGGAGCCTCTAACGCTGGTTTTCACGGCTACTGCCAAACTCTAAATCTAGGCCATAGTGTTTTTACTTGGAGCATTTTTGCAAAAGCAGGTGTTGGGCTAAATTCTCTAGATAATCTAGAGAATGTAGTAGCCCAACACCTGCTTTTGCAAAAATGCTCAAAGTAAAAAGACTATGAATAAATATATCTCCACCATAATGAATAATTCTGCATGAAGTGTAGTGTAGATGCCATGCTATATAAAACAGTCTGCCATATTTTCTTTTCTTTGTCATAGCAGCTTCTCAAATTTACTGAAGGTTCCTCAGTATAGCTTGCTTGAGAGAAGTCATACTTGAGTGACTGTGAATGGATGGCTGACTGTATATATATATAGCTTCTGAGACTGAGTGTGAAGTCCAGTAGAAGACATACTACTGACCGTGTCAAAAATTTTAAAATATGGAAGACACTTCACTTCATGCAGATATATTCATTATGGTAGAGATACATTTATTCATAGTGTTTTTACTTGGAACATTTTTGCAAAAGCAGGTGTTGGGCTCAGGGACAGACTGTATATCACTATCATTAAAATACATTATGGTTGTATATCACTATATATGTATATCACTATCATTAAAATACATTATGGCTTGTATTTAGTGTATTGTTATACCTAGGTTACAATATTACTTAGGTTTGCAGACTTTTTATTAAAAACACTTTCAGCCTGTATTACATATCCACCGTATTGTTCCATTAAGTGATTTCAGAATGTAAAGTTGTATTTTATCCAAATGAAATAATACATTATTTGCTGTTTAATGCACTTATACTGAGTCTGCAGCATTATTTCTGGAAAGTTTCAAAATTTGTATGGGCTGAAGGGGGCGTGGCCGGGCTGGAGGGGGCGTGGTTGGGCTGGAGGGGCGTGACTGGGCCGGTCTATGCAAATTTCCAGGGCTGGTCTGATTTCCCAGTCCGGCCCTGTAAATCGGCCCCTAAGTATTGTTTCTTAGGGTTATCGGATAGATTTTTAGAATAAGGTCTACTGTCCCAAAAATCCTGGAAAAGCTCAGGCCTTTTTTCAGTCAGTTCTGGATCTAGTATCTATGGGAGTTATTGTTTCTGTTCCTCTGTTGGAAGAGGGACTGGGATTTTATTCAAATCTCTTCTTTGTTCCAAAGAAGGATGGGATTTTCAGGCTTGTTTTTGGATCTGAAGGTTCTGAAGTAGTTTCTCAGAGTTCCTTCTTTCAGAATGAAAACATTTAAATGATTATATGGATATGCTTGGAATTAAAGGGACAAGAAACCCACATTTTTTCTTTCATGATTTAGAATAAGCGTGTAATTGTAAATAACTTTTTAATTTACTTTTATTATCTCATTTGCTTCATTCTCTTGATATAGTTTGCTGAAAAGCATATCTAGATAGGCTCAGTAGCTGCTGATTGGTTGCTGCACATAGATGCCTCGTGTGATTGGCTCACACATGTGCATTGCTATTTCTTCAACAAAGGATATCTAAAGAAAGAAGCAAATTAGATAATAGAAGTAAATTGGAATGTTGTTTAAAATTGTATACTCTACTTAAATCATGATAGAATTTTTTGGGGTTTAGAGTCCCTTTAAGGCTAAAAATATTGCTATTGATGATGGGAGGTGGAATGAAAAAAGTGAACTGTTCCAAGAATTATCCAAAATTAATAAATGCAAAAACTCTAAGAAGCGAGATGAGCCAATACTAAAATCCTGGCCCCTTGTAATATGCATTATTGACAAAATGTGGCTATACCTCATAGAAAAGGAATTGCAATTACAGGAGTTAGACAATAATATTCGCTCATCACACAGATGCGAAGAGAATTTAAATATAGCCAAAAATTTAATTGTTACATTTAAACAAGACATAGCCGCCTTAGATAAGCATAACCTAAATTTACTAGCCGAAATACAAGAGTTAAATAAACAACTCGCAAAAAAGCCAGAAATAACTAAGTGAAAGTCAGAAAGAACTAAGTGGTTTAAAAAGGCTTTATCATCACAATTGAAACCCCCCTATTAGTAATGAGAATAATGCAGATAATTCTAACTCCCTTAAGGAAAACATCAGAAATGAATAACAGGACTTTAGGGAAGAATTTAAACACAGGTCACTGAACGGATCAGAGATAAACTTCCCACATAGACAATCACCTCATGTTTTAAATTCAGAGAACTGCTACACTTCAGAGGGGGAGGACAGTGATTATAGTGAGTCAGAGGGCGGAGCTAGCTACCCAAATAGCCCCCATAATACTAATATGCGTAAGGGTTCTCCTCATAGTAAAAGGGAAGAAAGGGAACACTCCAACCCCAAAAATAAGGCTCCTAGGAAAGCCCAAGATACGTCTAATAAGGTATATGACACCCCTAAAATAATTACTTTTTTAAGTAGTGCTGTACCTAAGTTCTCCACAAGGGAACCAATTCTATAATTGACCACTTAGTGACCTATGAAAATGCTTTATCCATATTGAATGTTACAAGTGAGGAGTCAAAATTTTAATTTCTGCCCTTGAAAGTAAATATCACAAATTCTTTGCTTCACTAAAGGATATGAATATTCATTCCTGGAATGAGACAAAACAACAGTGCAGAAAGGAATTCGGGCAATATCGCACTAAAACTTCAGCGAAAATAGCTGTATACGGTCTAAAATGTAGTGCGAATCAAAGCCCTATAGAATTCCTTTCTGTACTAAAAAGTATGTACAGTATGGCTGACGATTACCCCATATTTGAATGCTCAGAATTTGTGAATTTATTTTTTTGCTGAGCTCCACGACTGTACTGCTAAGGATCAAGGGGAAGAGTTATTAGAAGATGATTTCCTGGAGGAACAACTACTTTCCCTGTATAAGATATGCAATGAGGACCATTGTCAGACATTACCTTGGGTATATGTTTATGGTTGTTCTTACCATGCCACCATGATCAGTCGCTGGCATTGGTATAACTTGGGCAAGCAGATTCCCAAATATTTCTGTAGGTTTCAACATTGGACCAAGATCCAGTCAAGTTGTAGAACTCACTGCTGTTCTAAAAACCATTGAAATGGCTATTGAACAGGATATTCATGAATTTGTGATCATTACTGACTCAAATTATGTGTGTGACAATTTTGTTGAATACCTGTCAACTTGGAAAAGAAATTGCGTGCAGAAAACTAACAACAAACCAGTCAAACATGGCAAGTTGTTCTGTGAGATTGATAATCTAGTGGTGTTCAATGGTTTAACCATACACTGGAAAAAGACCAAGGGGGGTAGTTATCAACGCGTCTACTTTACCTGCCTTCGCCGGTTCAATACGCCCGCCTAAGCTCGCCTACCATTGCCGCCGCGGACCTGCAAAATTTTGCCTAAGTTATCAATAAAGCTGTCAAAAAGCCGCGCACCAAGTACGGGGCGATGAGCAGTGGACTGTGATAGTTATCACTCATCCGATCTCGCTGCTCTTCGGCTTTTTCCCAGCTTTATTGCTAGCCTGTCACTAAGCACCCCCACTAAACTACACTGTTCTACCCCCTATGCCGGCACCCCCGGAGCCCCCCGCAACTCAATAAAGTTATTAACCCCTACACCGACGCTCCTAGACCCCGCTGCAACTCTTATAAATGTATTAACCCCTAAACTGCCACTCCCGGACACCGCCACCACCTACATTATACCTAGTAACCCCTATCCTGCCCCCCTATACCGTCGCCACCTATAATAAAGTTATTAACCCCTATCCTGCCGATCACGGACCTCGCCGCAACTAAATAAATAGTTTAACCCCTAAACCGCTGCTCCCGGACCCCGCCGCAACCTATATTAAACTTATTAACCCCTAATCTGCCCCCCTACACTGTCGCCACCTATAATAACGTTATTAACCCCTATCCTGCCACCCCTACACCGCCGTCACTGTAATAAAATTATCAACCCCTAAACCTAAGTCTAACACTAACCCTAACACCCCCCTAACTTAAATATTAATTAAATAAATCTAAATAATATTTCTCTTATTAAATAAATAAATCCTATTTAAAACTAAATACTTACCTTTAAAATAAACCCTAATATAGCTACAATATAAATAATAATTATATTGTAGCTATCTTAGGATTTATTTTTATTTTACAGGCATCTTTCAATTTATTTTAACTAGGTACAATAGCTATTAAATAGTTATTAACTATTTAATAGCTACCTAGCTAAAATAAAGAGAAATTTACCTGTAAAATAAAAACTAACCTAAGTTACAATTACACCTAACACTACACTATACTTTAATAAATTATTCCTATTTAAAACTAAATATTAAAATAAACCCTTAATAGCTACAATATAATTAACAATTACATTGTAGCTATTTTAGGATTTATATTTATTTTACAGGTAACTTGGTATTTATTTTAGCTAGTTAGAATAGTTATTAAATAGTTATTAACTATTTAATAACTACCTAGCTAAAAGAAATACAAAATTACCTGTAAAATAAATCCTAACCTAAGTTACAATTAAACCTAACACTACACTATCATTACATTAATTAAATAAATTAGCTACAAATAACTACAATTAAATTAAATTAAATAAACTAACTAAAGTACAAAAAATAAAAAAGCTAAGTTACAAAAAAAAAAAGTTACAAACATTTAAAACATATTACAACAATTTTAAGCTACTTACACCTAATCTAAGCCCCCTAATAAAATAACAAAGCCCCCCAAAATAAAAAAATGCCCTACCCTATTCTAAATTAAAAAAGTTCAAAGCTCTTTTACCTTACCAGCCCTTAAAAGGGCCTTTTGCGGGGCATGCCCCAAAGAATTCAGCTCTTTTGCCTGTAAAAGAAAATACAACCCCCCCCAACATTAAAACCCACCACCCACATACCCCTAATCTAACCCAAACCCCCCTTAAATAAACCTAACACTACCCCCCTGAAGATCATCTTACCTTTAGTCGTCTTCAGCCAGCCGACCCACCGATGGAACCGAAGAAGTCATCATCCAGGCGGTGCTGAAGAAGTCTTCCATCCGATTAAGTCATCATCCAGGCGGCGCTGAAGAAGTCTTCCATCCGATAGAAGTCTTCATCCATGCGGCGTCTTCAATCTTCATCCATCTGGAGCGGAGCCATCTTCAGACGAGCCGACGCAGAGTCATCCTCTTCTTCCCGACGACTACCGACGAATGGATATTCCTTTAAGGGACGTCATCCAAGATGGCGTCCCTTCAATTCCGATTGGCTGATAGGATTCTATCAGCCAATCGGAATTAAGGTAGGAAAAATCTGATTGGCTGATATATTTTTATCTGTATTTTTGATTTACAATAAATCAATTTTAAATTTTGTTCATTATACATTGGAACTGTGCCTTTCCTACCTACCTGTTACTCCTTAGGGAGTTATAGGCTGCATTTGTGACAGTCTATTCTGCAGTTTTAGTTTATAGTCTCTATTCTTTGAGACTCTTCTATATATTTTGGAGTACCTGTGTTCCTGTGTTCCAGTACTTGTGTTACCATCATATCAGTAAGCTGGTTTGCTGTTAAATATCCAGCTTGTGCCTAATAGCACTGTCTGAGTGCTCTTCACAAATGTGAGTATACTGAATCAGAATCTACACTGATATATTTTTGGTTTATTACTGGTACACACATGTGCCCTGTTTTGTCTTATCTTCTCCAGATTTGATGTCATTCTGCTTCTGCAATCAGTGAGCTGGGTTGCTGTCAAACATCCAGCCTGTTTCCAATAGCACTGTCTGAGTGCTCTTTGCAAATGTGAGTACCCTGATTAGGGCTCTTTGAAAATTATCATTTGGTTATCTACTGGTACACACAGGCACCTCTCTTGTTTCTTTCATCTTCCAGATATTTCGAAGGCAGGTTTATTATTATTATTATTAAGAGTAAATCCCTCTGGGGTGTATTAAGTTATTTGATATATATATATATATTTTAGAATTTGCCTTATTGCTGCTAAATAAGAATTTATTTCAGCTCAGATAAATTGGCACAAATTGGCTGTTTGCAATAATAATATATATCATTTCTGATGTTTTAAATTAGCGTTAGATAGGATCAATTGCATGCTAAGTAGTTTAGTTGTACTGGTCTCATACTTTTATTTGGGAGATTATTGTGAGTAAAGTTAATTGTAAAGGTATATTTGGTTTGCATTGTAAAGAATATTGTAACAACATAAGTGTGTATCATTTGATTCATAATCTGGTTTCTATAAATATAATTCAATGTGTCTATAACTTTAACTTATCGTAAAGAAATAAATATTGTTTAATTGTTTCGTATATGCATTTTAATTGGAGGTTATTTTAAAGAATAAATTATTAAGTAAATTGTTTATAACCCTGGTACTGACATCCTATATAGATATAAAGGATGTTTCCTTTATGTTCCAATTCTCAGGGAACATCATCAGTTTCTAGGTTTGTCTTTCTAGACAAACTCTTTCAGTTTGTTGCTTGTCTGTTTGGCCTGGCTACAGCTCCCAGTATTTTCTCTATGGTTCTGGGTTAACTTTTGTCAGTAATCTAAATTTTAGATTGATTGAGTTTAGATTGATTCAGTTTTCATGAGTCTCTTTGACAAATTTAGAAGGTTAAAGCTGGTGTCAGCTAGTCAAAGCCTTCAGTCTCTATCTTTTACCTCAGTCTCTCTTTACATGTAGGTATTAGGTTTTGTAAGTGCTGCATCCGATACTATTCTGTTTGCTCATTTTCACAAGGCCTCTTCAGCTTAGTATGTTTCAGTTATGGTGCTAGCATTGTACTAAGTTTATCTAAATCTCAAAACAAGTCAGTCTCTGTTTTGGCGGCTGAATAATCAGCTTATTATGCAGCCAGGGGCTTCTTTGAATAGTTATATTTGGAATGTAATCTTTACGGATGCAAGTCTTTCAGGTTATGGTGTCATTTGGGGCTCAGAGGGCACAAGGGGTTTGTTTTTTTTGGGAGACGAGGTTGCCAATTAGGGTTCTAGAACTCTGCAATTTTCAGAGCCCTTCAGACTTGGGGGTAGATTTATTCTATGCATTCTATGCCCATCGTTTCAGGCTTGCCTGAAACGGAAGTTAAGAAGCAACGGTCGTAAGATCGGGATGATTGACACCCCCTGCTAGCTATTTTTGAATTGTCTTTATTTTTGCCTGACATGTTGGTGTTCTATCTTTCATTTGGATGTTATAAGTAGCACTGAGTAAATACAACTGGATAAACAAAAATCCTGTGTCCGTCTTTATTTCTGGCTGCAAATCAACAAAATGTGATTCTTTTCAATACCCACTGTATATGAGACTGATTTACCAGTGAGGTGGAGCAATTCCCAGGAGTAATAGATCATGATAATGAAAGAAATGAATTTATCAGGTAAGCATAAATTATGTTTTTAAAGGGATGTAGTATATATATATATATATATATATATATATGTGTGTGTGTGTGTGTTTTATGTATATGTATATATTTTGTTTTTAGAGTAAAAATACTTGAAATAGCAGTGTTTTTCACTCAGAAGAAAATATTTTATTTTCAAGTATATATATATATATATATATATATATATATATATATATATATATATATATATATATATATATATATAGCTATATTTTATTAAAGGGACAGTAATGTCAGAACTAAACATTCATGATTTAGCTAGAGAATGCAATTTTTAACAACTTTCTAATTTATTTCTATGATCAAATTTGTGTTGTACTTTTTGTTAAAGAGTATACCTAGGAAGGCTAATACTTGCTTAGGAGCGTGGATGAGTCTATGGCAGTAGTGTTTGCTATGTATAGCATTACAATCAACAATGTCGCAAACACTGCTGCCAGATGGCTAAAGACATGTACAGGCTGGGGATTGTTGGTGGCCTAGGGGGTGGCACTCCCAGGATTCATGGGTGTGCTGGGGACGTCACCACGTACAAACTTGTTGACATCCAAAAGCGGCTGAACCAGGATGCACCTGTAGCTGCAAGGATGCTGGATAGGGGAAACGTTCTTCAAACCCCTCAATCTCAGCTCCCATGCAAGCTACAAACCTCCAAGATCCTTCATTTGACAGAGATCTTTTTTTTTTTAAAAAGTAAAACAATTAATGAGGATTTGCTTAGGATTTTACATTATATGCAAAATAAAAAAATCTGCATGCCTACAGACCCCTAATAAATCTCATTTTCTTGTAGGAAAGTCCCTCTCTTAAAAAAAAAAAAAAAATATATATATATATATATATATATATATGAATTTTGTCTGTATAGTCAAAGAAAAAAGTGCTTTTATTTCTGTACTGAATAATGGGACCTCTCTAATATATATTATAACCCTAAAAAGCCTGTAGGGGTCCCTATTTCACATGTGGCTACCCTTGATGACAATTTAGTAAGGTTATCTCACAGTAAAAGCATTGGTCACTGAGCCATTTTCAATATTATTTACTAAAATCTATGCAAAAATTATACTTTTTTTTTTTTTTTACAGTTTTTGCTAATGCTATCTCACATGCCAAGATGCCTACTCTCTTTTTTTTTTTTTTTACAGAAAAACAGCCGTATCCTGCCAGAGCAATGTCTAATTTAGAAAAAGACACACAAACACATCCAGACACTTCTGTATCCAACACTACAAAAACATCTGGATCCTTCCAGAACCGTCTCTGTTATACAGAAAAACAGCTGGATCCTACCGAATCTTTGCCTAATTTAAGCAAAAAAACACAAATATAAGTGTTGTCCACACTAACAATATTTTACACAAAATCATCAGGATCCTACTATCCCACCCGGATACTGCCGGGTCCATGTCTAATTTAGACAGACACCTGCTTTTGTATAAAATAGCGTTGGATCCAGCAATCACAAATGTGTTTGTGTGGAAAACACTTTTGGAACTGATATGCTCAGGCTTTTTTTCTGTAACATTGAGTCAGTTCTGGAAGAATCCAAATGTTTTTGTGTAAAATTGTTTTGTATTCAGAAGTGTCTGGATGTGTTTGTGTTGAAAACACTAAAATTTGCATGTGTATGTCTAAATTAGTCATGGATCATGTAGAATCCGGTAGTTTTTGTGTAAAAATGAGTTAGTTGTGACAGGATCCAGATGTTTGGTATAAAACAGCGTTGGAGCCAGCAGTATCTGGATGTGTTTGTGTGGAAAACACTTAAATGCGTGTGTTTGGCTAAATTTGACATGGATCTGGTAGGATCCGGCTATTTTTCTGTAAAAGAAGGAGTAGTTTTTGGTAGGAACCAGATGTTTTTGTGTAAAATAGCACAGGATCCAGCAGTGTCTGAATGTGTTTGTGTGGAAAACAAAACAATAAATAAATGCTAGACATAATGATGCATTCAAAGCAAAGATTAGCCGTGAAATAATATGTAGATGTATTTTCTATAAAGTACTTTAGTTTCTATAAAGTTATGGGCACCACTATTTTTGAACTAGCTTTTTATTTTTCTCTATTTGTACAAGCAAAGCTGTGTTCAGGGCCATTTTAAGGGACGAGGGCGTACCTGGCACCTTCCCAGGGCCCTGCCAGGGCACACAGACAATTTTCCTAGAAGTCGGGGATTGAAGAACACACGCTTCAGGTGCATCTTGAGATACAGCTATACATTACCCACCACTTGAAAGTGCACATGTGAAATCAATAGCGTTTAAGTCGGAATCCTAATATTGTTGTAGAGTCTCATCTGCTGGCTAATTTCAGTGTTTGCTAAATTGCAGTAATAATTAGTCTTCACAGTCGTGGCTGGAAACTACAGTTCCCATGATGCCAAACAACACTCTCTATGGACCACCTTGTATACAGCACCACCTAAAAGCCCTCCAGATTGAACACACATGCAGGGTTAAAGTTCCCTTGCTAACAGCTAAAATATGCATATAGGCAGAGAACAGAGGCTGCATAAGCAGAATGCTTTTGAACTGTGTATGCGATAAGTTTCCTGAGGCTGATTTGCCCACGCACGTGTCTGCAGTGATTTCTTACATTCAGATTGGGTGTTGGGGCTAAGAGGAGTGCTTCGCAGCTTCTGAGTCTGTTATTTTTGTTCTGCTTGAGTGCATAACTCCCTCCTTCTGAAGCTATCAATACAGCTGACAAATGAAGGGCTCTACTCCCAGGAAATCTGAAGTTTTTGGTGTTCATTTTATTACAGCAACATTCTTGCTTAAATGGAGGGAGTTACGCACTTAAGCAGAGCAAAATGAGAAATTACTGCAGGGGTGCAGCCTCTAAACAACAGCACTTTTTCATGAAAGTTTACAATACTACTTTAAGTAGATATACAGTATTGAAATTATTTAGAAGAGCCATGAACTGAAGGAGGTTTTTGTAATTATTTATAATTTAACAGTGTAAGGTAAATTATGTCTTACAAGCCAATGTGGCTTCCAAAATTGTGTGGTTTATTAGTAAAATAAAAACAAATAAATTGCTGCTAACAGTAGAGGTGCTAAAAAGAGATCAAGAACCGCTAAACATTACATTATTTTATTGCTGTGAAAATACGTTGAATGTTGACACGATGAATGTAAAAAATATTAATATTTAGGGCTCAGAATTTCAAGTCCTGAGCTACTAGTTAGGACAGAATGTTACTCGCCACTTCTAATCCCACCCACACCACACTAACTACTTCACCCCTCTTTGCATATGTTAAGCAATTGTGAAACAGTTTGTAATATTCTGTTTATTTTATATTGTAACAAATTAAATAATGCTACATACAGTTATAAATTAACAAAATAAGTTTATAGCAGCTAGAAACATCAACTAGAGGTTCTGGGGAAGACTACAGCTGTATAGAAAAAAGAAGTTGTTGAACATAGAGGGGCCGATTTATTAAAGTGCGAGCGGACATGATACAATGTAGCTTATCATGTCCGCCGCACATCACATAGAGGGGTTGATTTATTAAAGTGCGAGCAGACATGATAAGCTACATTGTATCATGTCCGCCGCACATCGCTTGTGCAATGCTGCCCCCTGCAGATTCGCGGTCAATTGGCCACTAGCAGGGGGTGTCAATCAGTCCGATCGTATAGGACCGGGCGGATTGAAGACCGCAGCCTCAGAACAGGCGGACAAGTTATGGAGCAGCAGTCTTTAGACCGCTGCTTCAGAACTGCTGTTTCCGGCGAGTCTGAAGGCTCACGCAGAAACAGAGGCATCAAGCTCCATTCGGAGCTTGATAATTCGGCCCCACAGAGTGCAGAAAGTGCTGACAGTCATGGAAGGTCATAGCAGATATTTTATTTTTAAATAATTATCGTCTCTCCCTTCTCTCTCTTAACTATCTTTCTCCCCTCCCTCCTCAATCTCTCTTTTTACCCTCGGCCTTCTCTCTCAGGCCATGGGGACGAAATATTAAGCACTATATGGTGCCTAATACATCTGTTACCGCGCTAGCCTTCAGGCTCGCCAGAAACAGCAGCTAAGAAGCAGCAGTCTTAAAACTGCTGCTCCTTAACTGGTTCGCCACCTCAGGGCGGCGGACAGCAATCAACCTGATCAGATACGATCAGGTTGACATCCCCTGCTAGCGGCCGCGAATCTGCAGGGGGCGGCATTGCACACGCAGTTCACATATGATAAATCGGGCCCCATATCTTCTCTTTACACTCTTTCTTTCCCCTTTCATATATCTCTTCTCTCGTTTTCTCCATTCTGTCTTAACTCTACCTTCTGCTCCACTTTCACTTTTCCTCTCCAATATCTCTCTCTCTGCCCCATGTTCCCTCTCAGAAGTAACAGTCTAAGCACTAATAGGGTCCGTACAGCCCTAGAGGAATAACATATCCTTGCCCTTTCATGGCTATACAATATCCTTTTAGTGAATAGTTTTAGCACATAGCCCAAAATGTGTGTTTGTAAGTGCTTCAATAGGAATGTACATTCTGCAAATACAATGTGCTAACTTTACTACTTACAACATGGCACCAGACTTCAGACTCAACATTCACTCGCCACCTTTACATTTCCACTCGCCAATGGCGAGTGGAAATTTTGAGTCCTGTTAATATAGTCTGCTTTTGAAGCACCGCATATAAACACATGCAGGCCCATTTATCAAGCTCCGTACGGAGCTTGAAGGGCCGTGTTTCTGGCGAGTCTTCAGACTCGCCAGAAACACAACTTATGAAGCAGCGGTCTAAAGACCGCTGCTCCATAACCCTGTCCGCCTGCTCTGAACAGGCGGACAGGAATCGCCGGACATCAACCCGATCGAATAAGATCGGGTTGATTGACAGCTCCCTGCTGGCGGCCAATTGGCCGCGAGTCAGCAGGGGGCGGCGTTGCACCAGCATCTCTTGTGAGCTGCTGGTGCAATGTTAAATGCGGAGAGCGTATTGCTCTCCGCATTTAGCGAGGTCTTGCGGACCTGATCCGCAGTGTCGGATCAGGTCCGCAAGCCCTTTGATAAATGGGCCTGATAGAGCCAGATTGCAAGTGGAGCGGTAATTTGCAATCCCGCTTGCGTGTTAACCCCACTAGACTTCAGCTTTTTGCGGACATATTACAAGTTGAAAGTAAAATTTTTTGCTTGCGCACTAACCCGATGCACGCAAAAAAGCTGAACTTCGAATATAGCGACCGTATTAACGTATTCCCCCATAGACTTCAATTTTATTGTGTTGTGCAACTTTTTAGTCGAGAATAACAGATAACCAAAGCTCTGAGTTTGCGCTATTCCGACGTGCGTTAAGTTATATTGTGCTCAAGCGAATGATTTTACTTTCAAATCTTAATACCGCTCTACTTCCCACCACGCAAAGAGCAGCGATAAACCCCTATCCCATAGCCAGCATATACATGTCAGACATTTAAAATATAATCTCAAACACATTGCAGATGAATATAGGGTATCTAACGAACTCATATATCACAACACGGTGCTAGATAACACTCTGGCACCCATAGGGTTAATCATCACTGTGTTGTTATATAATATATAAACATTTCTTTTGTGTATTACAAATTACATTCTCTCACACATAAGTTTCACCATAACAGGACCACAACATAAAATACTGGGAGCCTTGAAACCACTGGACCATCTAACGTTACAAACGTGGGACTTTTTATTATTGCACTGAACATTCCCCCCCTCCCCCTTCAGCCATTTCTAACAATAAGGTACAAAGATAGTTTGTTTTGTGACCTTTCGACAAATACAACATAGCAGCTGAATATCTGCTTTTAATATGCTACATACTTATGTTCAGCATCATGTTCTTAGGAAAGAGGCAGAGCTTCTAATATCTCTATATATGTAAAATTATTCAACAACGTTCCTGTTTCCAGGATGTTTGTATCTCAGTAGAACTTGTAACTATTCAACCCTATAGTTTATGAGAAAAAAAAATGTAAATTGTTCCAGGACGAAGAGGGTTAAACTGTCTTTACCGCGCACCACAACTGACAGGAAAAAATAGCTCGACCAATAGCGTTAGCCATCAGCCATCCTGAACCAATAGCGTTTGAAGCCCTGGTTGCTGCTTTGACCAATAGCAGTACGTGTGTTCAGTGGCTATGACTAAGGCGCCGCTGGGGGTTCTCTCAGCACTGAATGTGCATCATGCGTGACGTATGTGAACATCCTCACTAATCTCAGCAGGTCCGCGGCATCCTCTGTGGAATGACGATGCGCTGTTTTCCCTGCAGGCATATGAAGCCCACTACATAAAGAACCTCTGTACATAACTGCGTCACTCGTTATCTTGTATCATTTGTATTATATATTTACAGGGGAGAAGTATATTCTTATACTCAATGGTTGCTAGTGAAAAAGCGCTGAATCTCTTTCAGGTCTGCAAAGTGGTTAGTCATAGTCACAGAATTCTTCTGAAGTGTCTTATTACCACAATACACGTTTCTATAGATTTTATATGGTCATAACAATTTGACGTTTCTCATCTACTGTTACTATGGTAATCAAGTTAACCAATGCCAAAAGTGTAAATCTAATTCTCGCGATTTTTATGTAGTGTACGGTTTAATGGCTTCCCATAGCCAATAAAGCTTGTTGATGCCCAATCATGTGATTTAGATGTAATGGCTTCAGTAGGTCATGTGATTTCTCTGTATCTGGGGCGGAGTCATTCTGTGATCCAGGATAACATGGGGACTGCGCTGGATATCAAAATTAAACGTGCGAATAAAGTCTACAGGGAGGTGGTAAGGCCCCAGTGTACTGACACCGAGTACTAATCAGTAATACTGTGCTGACAGCTCAGAATCTCTGTAAAGTCAGTGATGGGCAAATCCATAGTGTTCTTTTCCCCCTTAATTCATAATCTGTAAACTATTCCTTTACATCAACAATGTATTCTGTCACACTCACAAATTGTAACTTTACCTTCCATAGAATATAAGCAATTTCTATATATGTATATGGCAGAACATACATTTTTATTGTTTTATTTTGCAGGAATAAAGGCAGTAAAGGTTTGATTGCACATTATAGGTATTTGTTAAGGACAAGTTTTAATCCAGAAATGAAGTTTCAGTAAACTGTGTGATGTAAATAAAGCATACATCCGTTAAAAACAAAACTGTAAGAACATTTAAAGGGATAGTCTAGTCAAAATGATTCAGATAGAACATGTCAATTTAAGCAACGTTTTTCATTTACTCCTGTTATTAATTTTTTTAAATTTACTCCTGTTATTAATTTTTATTTGTTCTTTTAGTATCTTTATTTGAAAAAGTAAGAATGTAAGCTTAGGTGCCAGGCACCAATCAGCAAGCGCTACCCAGGTGCAGAACAAAAAATGTAAGCTTAGGTGCCAGGCACCAATCAGCAAGCGCTACCCAGGTGCAGAACAAAAAATGGGCTGGCTCCTAAGCGTACATTCTTGTAAGAGAAGGAAGAAAAATTGATAATAGGAGTAAATTAGAAAGTTGCTTAAAATGACATGCTCTATCTGACTTATGAACGTTTCATTTTGACAAGACTATCCCTTTAAAGGTGTTAACTATGAAGGAAGATTTCTGTACTTTACAGAGTAAGTTCCACAAAATATAAAACTACTACACCTTCTGGATAAGTGAGGTGAATTTATAGCTATATGGGAAGTTTGGATAACAAGGTAGGATAGACAGCGCATGGAGAATAAATAGAGCTAGTTTGAGATGCTGAGGATGGGTATTTAAGGGACAAAAAAAAGCTACTTGGGAGATGAAGGACATAGGGTGGAATTAAACTTTAGACCCCGTTAATATCTGGGAGTGAGTTCTGGCGCTAATTTTGGAGGTTTGCTTGCAGACAGCCTTAGCTTCTAAATTTCTTCTTACACACTACTCTATATTCTATTTATGACTCAATCTATATTTTACTTGTCCTATTTTTATCTCTTCCTTCTTTCTGTCTCTGTTTTGTTGAATTGCAATGCATCTCACTTGAGTCTAGAGAAACAATATCTAAAGACACTTGCTGACTTGCTAGCTGCTGTTTGTTTTCTGCTCTTGAAGGTCTTTATTTTCTCAGGGGACTTTATTGATGGATCATATCATTGGGTGGAGATATCCCGCCTTTCTGTATGTCATACATTTTTGCTATGATCTAAACAGCAGACATAAGAAATGTGCTAGTATTAGCTGAGACTAGGATCTCTGGGATTGTGGCTTGTATCCAGTGTAGTGACTTGTTTTGTATTCATATGAAAAAATAATAAAAATATTACATTTACATATCATCAACTACAATAATTTCTAAAATATCTAGTATGTGTATATGAATTCATTGTGATCTACATATTTAGGAATATAAAAAAAAAAGGTTGCAATTTGTTTCCAAGGAATATGATACATTTTTTAACCCATAGACTTTTTCATGCATTTGTAAACATTGCTATTTGTAGTAATGTTGCTTTATAGTGGAAAAAACACACACACATATGTTTAGCCATCTCATGCATTCTTCAGAATCTGAACAAAAGTGCTCCCTCTAGTGCCATCATTATCAGGACCTGGTTAGCTGTTGCCTATTGAACCCTATTCTGCTCTCACAATACTGAGCTGGATACTGCAATGGCAAATTGCTTCGTTTTGCACAGATATATTTGGCCTTTCACTTTAATATCCAGTATAAATTATGTAGTTATTGAATAATATGTACACAAGGCAACTTAAAGGGACAGTCAACACCAGCATTTTTGTTTTTTTAAAAGATAGATAACCCCTTTATTACCTATTCCCCAGTTTTGCATAACCAACACAGTTATGTTAATATACTTTTTACCTCTGTAATTACCTTGTATCTAAGCCTCTGCAAACTGCCCCCTTATTTCAGTTCTTTTGACAGACTTGCATTTTAGCCAATCAGTGCTCATCCTAGGTAACTTCACGTGCGTGAGCTCAATGTTATCTATATGAAACACATGAACTAATGCCCTCTAGTGGTGAAAAACTTTCAAAATGCATTCAGATTAGAGGCGGCCTTCAAGGACTAAGAAATTAGCTTATGAACCTTCTTGGTTTAGCTTTCAACTAAGAATACCAAGAGAACAAAGCAAAATTGGTGATAAAAGTAAATTGGAAAGTTGTTTAAAAATACATGCCCTTTTTGAATCATGAAAGTTTATTTTGGACTTGACTGTCCCTTTAATTCTCTTATTAGAGCTGTTAATGGACGTTGTAGTCAAAGTTTCCTATATTCCATGAAAAAGAGTGTTTCGAAATGTATTGGAGTTCTTTTTTTATTGATGTTTCTGAGCTGACTAAACCAGTATTTTGTAGAAGTTGTTCTGATCAGCCAATGAACAATAACTACATAGGTATTGGTTGTACACAAATATGTATAGAACAGACGTTGACAGCAGATTGATATGAAATTTAGGAACCCGGTATATATATATATATTGTTAGAAGTCAGTTAATATGCTTATTTAAGTATTTATTTTTGATGTGTGTTCGTGTGTGTATATTTATTTTTTATATGTAAGGATCCTTTTTCTAAGGAGCAGCAATGTACTACTGAAATCTAGATAAACACATTAGGCGAACCAATGACAAGAATCGTATATGTGCAGCCAATAATCAGCAGCTAGCTCACAGTAGTGCATTGCTGGTCTCAAGCCTACCTAGGTATGCTCATCAACAAAGAATACCAAGAGAACAAAGCAAATTACATATTAGAAATAAACTGGAAACTTGTTAAAAATGTCATGCTGTATCTGAATCACGGAAGGGCGCATTTCAGGTTAAATAGAAGCATTTTTGCAATATACAGGGATTTGCAAAAATGTATCATGTAATAGCTATAGCTGTTTTTCGAAAGTGTATCTAAAGGGACAGTCTACACGCGTTTACAAGCACCTTGTTTGGGATCGTTGTGCTGCGGGCACCCCACTCCGTCCTGTGCCACCTCATTCAGGGAAAAAGAAACAAAGTATTTTAAAAAATACTTTCCAAATGTGGCCTTTATAGGATGGCAGCAAACTCCTCCCAGAGAATCTGTGGGCGTGTCTTTTGTGAAGCAGCATCCAATAATCAGGCTCTCACTTGTAAAATTCATGACGTGCGCTGTAGTTTTGTGCATGCGCAATGTGTCTGCCCTAGTGTATTAATAATATTCAGTCTATTCACGCACACTGCTGGGTGCCATTTCAAACAAACACACAATAAAGAGGGAGGGGGATTTTGGCGGCCATATTAGGGCTGCCGAATAAAGAAATTTCCCCAAGAATACTGTAATCACTTTTGCCCTGCATGAGGTGGCACAGGACCGGAGTGTGGTGCCGGCAGCATAACGATCCCAAACAAGGTGCTTGCAGACGCGTGTAGACTGTCCCTTTAAATATTTTCCATGCACCAGCATTTTAAACATGTGATCTGTGGGGTGACAGTAGAGCGCTGGTACAAAGGACATACCACACACTTACAGAATGAGAAGATCCTTCGTTCTTCTCAGTGTTATTTAAGTGAAAAGGGGAATAGGGTAAGTGCGCTAAAAAAGCTAAAGGTATCAGAACAAAATTTAGTTTCCTTGATGATCGTTATTATTACATTAAATTAATAGTTACTTTTTTATGATATCACTTAGAGAAGTTTAAATCCACTCCTAATTTTAGCACATAAAATCTAAAGAACAACACCTTCTATCAATATTTGTCTTAGTAATTAATTTTTATTTATAATTTTAAGATATATTTAGGAGATCACATTTGATAACTTTTTCACCACTGTTCAAAATATTAATGTAATAATAACGATCATCAAGGAAACTAAATTTTGTTCTGATACCTTTAGCTTTTTTAGCGCACTTACCCTATTCCCCTTTTCAGCATTTTAAACACGACACTTGCTCACAGAGCCTGAGAATATCTAGCTATGCTTCACATGCACGTTCAGAGAAAAATGTTAGCACTAAAAGCAGTGATAACTCTTAATAGAAGCATATTTGTATGTTGCAAATATGTTTCTATTCAAATATGTAATTCATCTATGTATATTTAAATTTTGACCAGAATTTCCCTTGAAAGTTTAATTTTGGCTTTGCTGTCCCTTTAATCAATATGTATTGTTTTAATACATTTTAGTATGTAAAACTACTACTCTATAATTAAATTAATTAAAATGATGGTAATAAATCAGAGCGTTTAACAAACACTAGGATTTCTTATCACTAAAAATAAAGTGGAGTTTAAAGGGATACTAAACCCAATTTTTTTTTCTTTTTTGAATTATTCATGACTCAGAGTATGCAATTTTAAGCAACTTTCTTATAATTTTCTTTGTTTTCTTGCTATCTTTATTTAAAAAGCAAGACTGTAAGCTTACAAGCCGGTCCTTTTTTGGTTCAGTACCTGGGTAGCTTATTGGTGACTAATTGTAGCAACCAAGCGCTTTCCAGAGTTCTGAACCAATAATGGGCTAGCTCCTAAGCTTAGATTCCTGCTTTTCAAATAAATATAGCAAGAGAATGAAGAAAAAATAACAGGAGTAAATTAGAAAGTTGCTTAAAATTGCATGCTCTATCTGCATCACAAAAGAAAAAAATTGGGGTTAGTGTCCCTTTAAGTGATCAGTTATAAAAATAAAAAAGGGTGCTAAACTCACCCTGACTGATCTTCTGAACATCACTAAAATCAGCGGCTCCGGCTGCCCACGGCACAGCGTTCTCCTTCAGTGAGGTGATGTTTGCAAATCAATAGCTGTGTGTGTCAGCTGACAGTGTTCTGTATGCAGGCACGGCTATTGGTTTAGAGGTGCAAGCGTCACCTCATTGGTAGAAAAACACTGTACTGTGGGTGGCCAGATTCGATGAGTTTAGTGATGTGCAGCGGCACAGTCAGGGTGAGTTTAGCACCATTTTTTTTAATAACTAATTACTTAAAGGGACATGAAACCCAATTTTTTTCTTTTGTGATTTAGAAAGAGCATGTCATTTTAAACAACTTTCTAATTTACTTCTATTATCTAATTTGCTTCATTCTCTTGATATCACTTGCGGAAAAGCATATCTAGATATGCTCAGTGGCTGCTGATTGGTTGCTGCACATAAAGGCCTTGTGTGATTGGCTCACACATGTACATTGCTATTTCTTCAACAAAGGATATCTGAAGAATTGAGCAAATTAGATAATAGAAGTAAATTGGAAAGTTGTTTAAAATTGCATGCCCTATCCGAATCATTAAAGTTTAATTTTGACTAGACTGTCCCTTTAAACTCCACTTTTATTTTTAGATTTGCCATCACTTTAATTAAAGGTTATGACTGTAAATATGAAATATCTAATTATGTGTAGTAAAACATTTCCTTTTGCGATAAAATATCTCACTTCTGTAAAAAAATTAAAAAAATAATCTGCAAATTGTCTCAATACTAGAGAGTGATTGGTGATAACAGTGGACAAACTAATATACAGCTAGCCCTAACTGGCCACAATTAATGGGACAGTAAACACTTGTAATTCCAAGATCTTTCCACAGTCATGCAATATTAGGCAAGTGTGAATAGATTGGGCTAGATTTATCAAAGCTGAGGCGTACAGGGGCACGTATATGCGCCCCTGTACGTCTCAGCTCGCCTGTGGTGGGGCGAAATTACCCACAGGTAATCACCATTGCACACAAGCGCAATCCCGTCCCCTGCCCGCGCACAGCCAATCACGCGCTGGCAGGAGCTGTCAATCTCCTTGGTCGGACTCGACCGCAGAGATTGAATTTCGCCACCTTAGAGGTGGCGAAGAGGTTAAGGAAGCGGCGGTCTGGTTACCGCTGCTTGATAAATTACGGCGAGCAAGTTCTTGTGAGAACTTGCAGCCGTAGGGCTTTGGTAAATCGAGCCCATTAAGACCTTAAATAGCCAAACTCCAGCCCACCATTTGCCTTAGCTGCAGAAGCCAATCTGGACTTTTGGTGTACACACACAGGTAGCCACAGTTATTTTGCTAAATATAGTTTATTTTATAGTTCTTATCTGATATTCTCTGCCAAAGCCCAAATGGCAATAGATATGTGACAAGGTTAGGTTTGTTCATCTCATGTCCACTTCTAGTTCTCAGAATTGGAAAGCTTAAAGCACCACTAAACACAGTAGCATTGCATAATCAATACATGTAGAATAAATAGACAATGCAATATCACTTAGTTTGAATCGCAAACGAGTAGTAGATTTTTTTTGCTGACAAATGTCAATTATAGTTAAAATTTCCATTCTAATGTTTCATGTGACAGCCATCAGCCAATCACAAAATGCGTATACGTATATCCTGTGAATCTTGCACATGCTCAGTAGGAGCTGTTGCCTCAAAAATGTGCGTATAAAAAGATTGTGCACATTTAGAAAATGCAAGTGAATTGGAAAGTTGTTTAAAACTGTGTGCTCTATCTGAATCATGAAAGTTTAATTTTTAACTTGACTGTCCCTTTAATGTTCAAGCTTAAATTACAGGAAAGGTGAGCAAAATAAATAAGAAAAGTGTATTTCAATAAGTTATGTTTAATGTATTTAAACATGGGATATGAGACACATGCTCTTTAGTGATTTCATATAGATTTGTAAATCTTTATAAATTCAGTTTTAAATGTGGTACGGAAGAACTGAGGGAGGGTTCCCTATTCTAGAGGAAATTTTTTTTGGTGAAGCAGGGGGAGGAATGGGGTTCCCTATGCTACGGTAAAGGGTTTTGACAGGGTGGTCCCAAATGAGGATCGCTTGGTGGCGGATCACTACACTACACACAATGATTTTTAATTAATAAATACAATTTTATAAAGAATTCATTTTTATAAACTGGGTACTGGCAGACAGCTGCCAGTAGCTAAGATGGCGTCTTCTAGTGAGAGCGGGGAGGGTTAGAGAACAGTTTGGGAGGGATCAGGAAGGTGAGAGGATTGAAGAGGGATCACTACAATAAAAATAAAAATGCCTACTGGCAGTACCTGAGATGGTGGTGACCAGTGAGGGTGAGGGAGGGAAGAGAGATGTTTAGGAGGGATCAGGGGGTGGGAGATGTCAAGTATAAGGGTAATCCCTACAGCTAACATTAACAATATTAATATTAGAAGTCTGGTGTACAACTGCAATTAAATTGCCTTCTAATTACCAAAAAGCAATAGCAAAGCCATGCATGTCGGCTATTTTTGGATTTGCACAGATGTCTGTATTACTCTTTCACACTGATATATCTGTCAAGGAAATTATTTCTGCTGCCTGCAGTCATATTTGGCATTTGTTTTGCAAACTAATGATGAATCCCCAAATTGTGCCCTAGTAAATATTTCAGTACTATATTTCTTTAGTAGAATGATGACACGGTATGGGTGACTATTTGAAATGACAACCTGTGAGTCTACCTGTATCATCTTACTCTAACAGTTAGTGTAGTGATACAGGTAGACTCACAAGTTGTCATTTTGTAGCCTATGACAGCTGAAGAATGCCCAAATTTCATTGTTACACTATCATAAACACATAGGTAAAGTCTCACCTCATTATTGGTGGGTCATGCAACTGCTTCTCTTGATTTGTTCACTGACTGTTTGACCCTGTTTACAGGGTTAAATGCATAGGGTCAGTCATTAAAATAAATAAAATACAATTAGGTGTATGTAATGTTTTCATTAAAATGTTTTTTAAATTATTGGGATATATGGAAGGAAGTCAGGATACTCAGATTAATCACATTGTCTGTTTGAAGAAAGAAACCAGCAATTTCAGTCGAGGACTCTCACTAATACAGTAAAACATGATCTGCATGCCTGGGTGCAGATCAACGCATAGCAAAATACCCAGGAAATGCAAGAATTAGAACTTTCGTAAATACTTCAGGACATATTTCAGTCATCCTGGAACTAAGACACTTTTAAAGACAAAAACTGTGTAATACAGGGCTTGATAAATCTAAACATTAGGGTGCAATGGCTCCTAGAATTCTACATGAAGCTTTTTTAGCTTCTCTAAATTCTACATATATCTATAATATTCTATATACAGACAGCCATGTCTAACTTCTAGAAAAGTGTGTTGTTAGTTTCTGTATTCTCGCTGTCTACTAAATTTGTCAAGCACTAATGCAGAGCGTGATCTGTAATATCCATTGACTATCAACACACAGATTTTTGTTTTCTACTCATACAGAGGTAATGAAGATGTTTTCACTTAGGTAGAGAAGAATCTGCCATCACATCGGTTATCTCAGTCTGCATTTTTGGAAATGAGAATAATCCAGCATGTTACCTCAATCAAAGTCTACTGTAAATAGAGGGCGAATTAAATGTAACCTATAAAAACAAACTTTTTTTTTTAAATATATGTGTGTGTGTGTGTGTGTGTATATATATATATATATATATATATATATATATGTATATATATATATGTATATATATAATCATAATTTATGTAAGAACTTACCTGATAAATTAATTTCTCTCATATTGGCAAGAGTCCATGAGCTAGTGACGTATAGGATATACAATCCTACCAGGAGGGGCAAAGTTTCCCAAACCTCAAAGTGCCTATAAATACACCCCTCACCACACCCACAATTCAGTTTACCGAATAGCCAAGTAGTGGGGTGATAAATAAAGGAGTAAAAAGCATCAACAAAGGAATTTGGAAATAATTGTGCTTTATACAGAAAAAATCATAACCACCATAAAAAAGTGTGGGCCTCATGGACTCTTGCCAATATGAAAGAAATGAATTTATCAGGTAAGTTCTTACATAAATTATGTTTTCTTTCATGTAATTGGCAAGAGTCCATGAGCTAGTGACGTATGGGATAGCAATACCCAAGATGTGGAACTCCACACAAGAGTCACTAGAGAGGGAGGGATAAAATAAAAACAGCCATTTTCCGCTGAAAAAATTAAATCCAAAACCAAAAAAATAATTTTTTTCTCATAAATGAAAGAAAAAAACTTAAAACATAAGCAGAAGAATCAAACTGAAACAACTGCCTGATGACCTTTTTCTAACAAAAACTGCTTCCTGAGAAGAAAATACATAAAAACGGTAGAATTTAGTAAATGTATGCATAGAAAACCAAGTTGCTATTTTGCAAATCTGATCATTCTTAAAAGCCCACGAAGTAGAGACTGATCTAGTAGAATGAGCTGTAACTCTGTGAGGCGGGGCTTGACCCGACTCCAAATAAGCCTGATGAATCAACAGCTTTAACCAAGATGCCAAGGAAACGGCAGAAGCCTTCTGACCTTTCTTAGAACCAGAAAAGATAACAAATAGAAGTCTTCCTGAAATCTTTAGTAGCTTCAACATAATATTTCAAAGCTCTTACCACATCCAAAGAATGTAAGGATCTCTCCAAAGAATTCTTAGGATTAGGACACAAAGAAGGGACAACAATTTCTCTATTAATGTTGTTAGAATTCACAACCTTAGGTAAGAATTTAAATGAAGTCCGCAAAACCGCCTTATCCTGATGAAAAATCAGAAATGGAGATTCACAAGAAAGAGCAGATAATTCAGAAACTCTTCTAGCAGAAGAGATGGCCAAAAGGAACAACACTTTCCTAGAAAGTAATTTTTTTTTTTTTTTTTTTTGGTTTAATAAATTTTTATTGGTAGTAATACAAGAAATACACAAAAAAACCAAGGAGACGCAGCTCCAGTCCGGCAATATAAAGTTCACAAAAGTGACAAGCGTGGGCCTGCGTCTTATGAATAGAAACAAAATGTTAACACTTATAACACTTACAAAGTACTGTGGACAAATATGACATGTCGAGCCTTGATTCATGGCTGACAAGTCTGAGATCGGGGGGGAGGGGGTTTTAATGGCTGATCATGCAACAGGTTTTCTAGAGAGAAAGAGAGGAGGGTGGGGGCGAAGGTATGGTAGGAGGGGAGGGGGAAGTGGTATAAAAGAGGGTATGGAGAAGAGGGATCAGGGCCATCCAGAGAAGAATATGTTTATGTGAGATAGGCTACTGTCGTAAGGGGGAGTATGTGCGTGGGGTTATGTATCTTGGGCAGTTGCGTTGGGCCTCCAGTCTGTATTTTGAGACTCCTTCCAGTCAGCCCAAATCATTTCAAACAGGTCAGATTTATTTAATTTGTGGAAAATATCTCTTTCCATTGTATAAATGTATGCCATGTTATTACAGATCATCGCCCAGCTTGGGGCTCGTTCCTTCTTCCAGGAGCATGCAACAGAATACTTTATAGTCATGAATAAGTAAATACTGATATACGCGTGGTTTTTAGGTAGTGAGTGTAGATTTAAGTGGAGGAGGGCAGTGTCAGCTAGCCTGGGAAGCCCAATACCCATGCCCTGTAGAACCGAGAAGCCTTTTAACCATAGAGGCTGGATCACGGGACACTCCCACCATATATGTAGTGCGTTACCCCTGAGACCACAGTTCCTCCAGCATTTGGGGGACACATCTGGAAATATTTTCGCTAACCTAGTGGGTACGTAGTGCCAATGAGTAAGGAGTTTGAAATAAGTTTCGTATAACGTAGTGCAGTGTATGGCTTTCTGGGTCAGGGTAAAAGCTCGTTCCCACTCCTTCAGGGAAGCGTGTCTACCCGTCAGCGTCTCCCATCGGGAAAGATGGGAAGGGGTCTCCTGGTCTTGAGATCCCCCTAGTAACATATAGTGGACTGAGAGAGGCCTGCATAACCTATGACCTCTTGTCCAGATGGACTCCCAGAGAGTTTAAGGCCTATCCAGGGTGGGCCTAAACCCCCAACTGCTTAAAAAACTCTTAATCCTCTGATATTCAAAAGATAGGTACGGTGGGACCTGGGCCTCGGCCCCTATCTGCGTTAATTGTTTAAAAGAGTCCCGAGGGGACGTGGACCAGAGGTCTGCTATATTGTTGATTCCCAATTGGATCCACTTGTTGGGGTGAGAGTCCTGGAGCCCCGATAAGAGGCCTGCTATGGAAGCGACTGGGGAAGGATGCGGGGCCACATGGGGATGATGCCGTATTCTGTCTCAGAAGCTGAGGCATTCGCATACCACAGGGTTGGTTAGGGCAAGCTCCCTATGGCAATGTGGCGGGGTCCAAATTAGGTCCCTTAAGGCAATTTGGAAAGGCAGCAAAGCCTGTTCAATAGATTTCCATTTGGCTTCCGAAGACTTCACCCCCCATTGAGACACATGGGTAAGCATAGCACCCTCGTAATACCGCATCACCGAAGGTGAAGCTATACCTCCCAAAGATTTGGGAAGTTGAAGTACTCTATGCGTGACTCTAGGGGGTTTATCTAGCCAGATAAATTTGGTGAACCCACTTTGGAATTGAAGGAGCAAGTGCCTCGGTATCTTAATAGGCAGGCAGCGGAATAGGTACGTCAGCTTAGGGAGGAAAGACATTTTCAACGCCGTGATCCTACCTAACCAGGAGACATGCTGAAGATTCCAGTCCTTCCGCAAAGAGTGGAGGGAAGTTAAGAGAGGGAGATAGTTGTCTTTTATTATTTGGGAAAAGCTACCAGAGATCCTGACACCCAAGTGTAGGACAGAGTGTTCAGTCCAGTCAAATTTATGAGACTCAGTAAGAGAAACTAATTGTGCCTTTGTAAACCCCTGCGTATACATTTTGTGTTTTAGATAAATTCAACTTATAGTGGGAGTGGGCCCCGAAGGTGGTGAGTATATCTAGGAGCCTAGGTATCGCTCGATCAGGGTGTGAAAGGAACAAAGTTACATCGTCAGCGAAAAGTGCAATTTTATGCACAGTACCCGACAAGGTGACTCCCTTTATTTGGGGGACAGTTCTGTTCTGTTCAGCCAATGGTTCTATGGAGAGGGCAAACAAGAGTGGCGAGAGGGGGCACCCCTGTCTGGTGCCATTTGTGATAGAGAAGAGAGAAGAGCGAAAACCCAAACCGCACACAGAAGCAGTAGGAGTGGAGTATAGGGCTTGAATGGCCGTTATGAAATCAGGGGGAAAATGGAATCTCTTAAGGACTGCCCAGAGATAGCACCACCTAACCCGATCGAACGCCTTCTCAGCGTCTAGAGAGATGACCGCCAGTGTGATATACCTTTAAGGTATCTCCCTGCATGCACTTCTCTCCTTTAAAAGGGAGTCTCCTATTTCCATACCTTGCCTGATTATTGAGAATACAAGCAGCCTTACGTTTGTATCCCTTTTGCCAAACTTCAAGTCCATTACCAATACCTTGAAACCTCAAGGGATCTTCATCAACTAACTTCAGTTTGACTTCATGGAGCTACTTTCCTTCCAGAGTGTTTTTCTATATGTCCCATTTACCTGTGCATAACCGCTACTGGAAAATCCATTGCAGCTCTCCCTCTGCAGCGCCTGTCAGTTTCCTTCACTGACCGCGATACCGCAGCTGCTCTCCGACTCCAGTTCTGCTAACCGGAAGTGAGTCACACATTCACCGCAAGCCCTCAATACAGCACCGGTGTTCCTCCGTGAATCCTCTCAGGTAAACCGCTCCTGTAACTTACTTTCTATTTGCTGCTTACTAGGAATTGTCCTCTTACTCAGCTACTATTGTTCTAAGTTAAATCTTGACTACCTGTTATTCCTCAGCTCTGAGTAAGTTACGTTCCTGAGTTCAGTCTCAGCTGTTCATATGTTTACTATCAACCTGAGACAGACTGTGTGTTTGAGACTGTAAATATTTTATTGGGTGAATGTGTGTGAAGGAATCCTCTTTATTATCTGGAGTACATCTGTGACATTTTGTATAGTGAATACACATACAAGAACTTTGTTCATTTTACTTCTGTTTAGAGGTGATTTGTGTTACCTTTTATCCACTCCTACTGGCAATTAATTGCTCACTGTTACTTTTTCTGTCCAAACAGAGTCTGTGTTTGCAGAAATTGTTAGACAAAAGAGCTACATTCAAACCATTTCTGGTAACTGTACACTGGACTCATTACAGCCAGTGGCCTACGGAGACGCGAAGCAGAGGTGAGTATGTTGAGGAGGCGTCTCGTGATATCTGGACCTTCTCGAAGGGGGACAAATCCCACCTGGTCCGAGTCGATAAGAGAAGGAAGTAACTTAGCCAGACGATTGGCGAGTATCTTTGAATAAAACTTGATGTCCGTATTTATCAAAGAGATGGGTCTGTAACTCGTGCAAAGCGATGGATCTTTGTCCGGTTTCAGGATGGTGACAATACTGGCTTCTAGGAATTCACTCTTAAAGTGGCCCTCCTCTCTAGCTAGATTATAAAATTTCAGAAGCAACGGGGCAGGTTCCTGAGCATAAGTCTTGTAGATATGCGCCGGGTAGCCGTTGGGACCCGGGGACTTAAAGGACTTTGCGTTCCTAATAACTCTCAAGACCTCTTGCAGAGAGAAGGGAGAGCTCAGAGCATCTCTTTGCTCAGAGGCGAGTATAGGGAGCGACATTGTCTTGAGGTAAGTTTCCAGAACTTCCTGAGGGGAAGATCTATGAGGCTCGGTAGTAGCTATGTTATAAAGCTTAGCATAGTAATCGGCAAACGCCTCACCTATCTGGGACGGGATCTGGAGGAGAGAACCTGCTGAACGTATGGAATGAATTCTAGAGGCCCCTAGTCTGTTCCTAATCTTGTTTGCCAATAGGGTATCAGCTTTATTGCCTTTATAGTAAAATAAGTGCTTAAGCTTAGTGAGGTTAATTTGGGTTCTGCGTAATTCAATCCTAGAAATGTGATCTTTAATCTCGATAATTTTAGATGTGGTCTCTGCTGTGACTGCACTTCTGTTGCATGCCTCTAGTTGTCGCAACTTAATGTGGGCTTGCGAGAGGGTAAGACTGCCTGTTTTCTGAGATGCGCTTGTTTAGTGATAAGGAGGCCTCTGATTGTAGCTTTAGCCGCGCCCCACAATGTGTCGTCCCTGACCGTGAGGTTGTCATTAGTTTGACCAAATTGGGCGATATCCCTACGTAGATCCTCTCTAAAGGGTATGTCCTCTAAAATCTGGTGGGGCAATCTCCATTTTGGTCTAATGTGAGTAGTGTTTGAGGAGATTATATCGGCCTGTACTAGGTCGTGATCAGACCAGGCACAAAGGGAGATTTTGGTGTTCTGAACTAAGTCTAGGGAGTCAGCTGTGGAGAAGATGTAGTCAAGCCTTGAGTATAGCTTATGGGGGTGCGAGAAGTGGGTGTAGTCGTGGTCTTTAGGGTGTAGGGCTCTCCATATGTCATAAAGTCCAAAGGCCGACATCATTTGTCTAAAACTGTGTGATAGTTGTTTTGCTGGGGTGGGCGTTAAGTCAAGAGATTTAGATCTTCTGTCTACAAAGTGGTCCCAGACCATGTTGAAGTCACCCGCTATGAGGACTCTCCCCTGTCGGACTTGGGAAAGAGCATGGAGAATGTGTTTGAGGTATCGTGGTTGCTTGGTATTCAGGAGATAGACGGGTACTAGGGTATATGCGACGTGGTTTATTTTACAAATAAGGATAGTAAATCTGTCCTGAGGGTCTCTGATGACTTGAATGCTTTCAAAGGCCAGACGCTTGTGCAACAGTATCGCTACACCCCTGACTTTTTTCGTGTAAGAAGCGGTTTCGACATGGGTATATGACTTAGAGATGAGCCGAAGAGGTTCCCTGTCCAGCCAGTGGGTCTCCTGAAGGAATACCACATCTGGATTGTGGTGTTTCAGCGTCCTAAGTAGTAGACTACGTTTATGGGGTGAATTAAGGCCTCTTACATTGTGTGTCATAAGCCTAATGGTGGACATAACTATTAGAGGAGGTGCAGGGAAGAATCCCTTGCTGGAGACTTGGACTGTGTTGCGGATCAAGGGGAGGACAAAATAAGGGGAAGGTTAAAGGGGGTAGGGAAGGGGTGGGAGGGGAAAGTAGAGCACTAGGAAAAGCGCTCTAAAGTGTGGTGGAAATAGTCCACCTCGAGGAGTCCTAGAGTGGACTTCTATGTGGGGGCGGAGCAGAGGAGGAAGTTAATCTAAGGTACACAAAGTTAGGTTCATCATATAGGGCAGCCCCGCTCTGCTATAATTAGTTACTGTAAACTTAATTAACATTGAGTTAGCATAAAGTAATTTGCTAAATGGTAAATATACAAAAATCAACAGAATAATCTTAAACGGAACATAGTCAATAGGTGTTGCAAACATAAAACCACAAATCAAACAAACAGAAGGCCACCAAGTGGCTATAAATAGAAGTAACATTCGCCCTACCTCATGGCTTAAGAGGGCAAGTCCCAGAAGTTAAGAATCAGCTGTGGACTGGGGCAATTTTAACCTTTTGGATCTTTGATCATTGACAGTCCACTCTGGGGCTGAGGCCCGCAGTTTAGGGTAGGGAGGATCTCTTTGGGGAGGCGGTTCAGGTCTAAGGCCACAGTTAGTGAGAAGTGCTAGACCCTGGTTCAGAGTTGTGGCCACAAAATTTTGATTATCTTTGGTGATAAGGCGAGTTGGAAATCCCCACCTATACTTGATGTTGTTCTTCCTCAAAGTTAGGGTGACAGATTGGTAATGTCGCCTCTGCTGTAATGTGTGAGCTGAGAGGTCAGGTAGGAGCTGAATATCTTGGAATCTCTCGCTCAGAGTTGGTTTCTTGAAGGCTGCCTGCATCAGCCTGTCCTTATACAGAAAACTATGGAAGCACACTATTACATCTCGTGGTTTATCTTGAGCCACATTTCTAGAGCGCAATGCCCTGTGTGCCCGCTCCATAGTGGCTGTCAGACCCTCTGGGCTGCCAATTAAAGAGTGATACAGTTCTCTCAGGAAGTCTTGAAGGTCGGATGGCGCTACGGATTCTGGAATACCACGGAATCTGATGTCATTGCGCCTGGATCTGTCCTCTACCTCCGCCACCTTAAGTTCCAGTTGAGAGATTTGGTCAGCCAGACTCTCCGAATAGGCCAATAGATTAGATTGATCCACCACCACGTCGTCTTGTTTCCTTTCTAGGGCATGTACTCTTCCTCTGATCTCCGAGATCTCTTTTTTAAGCTCTGCAGAACTGCGCTGAATTTCCTGCGTGATGAATTTAGTTTGTGAGGCCAGCAACTTCTTTAGGGACTTCTCGGTAATGTAGTGTTGTGATGCAGACGCGGATTGGACACTAGACTGGGACTCTTCATCTTGCGAGTCCGGGTCACTCAAATCACCTTGAGGTTCCATGTCTGGGGCCTTAGGTTGCTGTGTGAAGTGGTCATAGACTGTCTTTTTAGATTTTGAAGCAGACTTAAGAGGCTTCCTACCCAAGTGCGGCATGCTGTTGCTATAATATAGAGACAAGGCACTCTGGACCCAGAAGCTCAGATATGTTTGCGAAGGGTTGTACTTATTCTGCTGATAAAAAATTGGCTTAAAGAGTCATATCACATAGAAATGTTAAAACATCACTCTAAAAAATGCAGAGCGGGGCTGAGCACCGTAAGAATAAATACACTTACATTTTAGACACAGATACGTATATACAGTGACTTAATCCTGGTCCCTCACCTCGGGGATAAGGAGGATACGACCCGAAGGAAGGGAGAGGGGAAGTGGTAGTGACCAACTCGGGCAAGCCAAGTGGGAGCGGGGAGGTGAGGGAGTGGTAACCAATGACAATAGGAACAGATAGACAAACCAGTAATGTGGTGAAAATTATGTATATATCAGACCAATATAGTAACAGGTCTGATGCTCGGGATTTATTGCGGCACCTTAAAAGATTGCAGGTTAATATGAGCTCTTTAGAGTCCTAACTCCTAGGTGTGATCTTGAACTGATATAGCCAGTGTCTTGTACTAGTTATGCACTGGAATGTTATAAAGTGTACGCCTTAATGTCAAAATGCGGGCAGTAGATGCCAATAAAGGGCTATTCAGATCTGTGCTTTGTTATGCTAGCGAAATCTTTAAATGTATTATATATGGATGCAAACCTGGAAAGACTGGACTGTGTGAGTGTGCGGCAAGAAGTGCTTATAGTATCTGGTCCGGCCTGATATCGTGGCCCAGACTCCACATCCAGATCAGTATTCTCCACAGTAATGGTAGAAATGAGGGTGGTGTATCGAAGTTAGACTAGGTTAGCAGTAATGTGAAGCTGAGTTATCAGTGTTATGAGATAATGTGCTAGCCCTATGTGGGGTGTGCACCATAAGAGTAAACCTGCAAAAAAAGAAACGGCAAATTAAATCAAAAACACTACACCCTGTGCAAGAAGTACAGGGACGCCTGAGCTGACGCAGCAGCTGTGCCGCTAAATTGAAAATCAGTACCTATAATGTCCATACATTTGTTATACTATATAGTGAAGAGAAGTGACCCCAAGTGAAATATGGATGCTTGACAACTTTGCTTTGTGGTCAGGTCACAGTGATAGAATAGAACAAAATATGCTGAATCTCAGGGGTAATAGAAGAGAGTGCTTCTTTTGTGCACTACGCTAGATGGAGGTCTGCTTTCCAGTAAGAGATCAGGAGTGATCAGAATGAGTCTGAGATAATACAAGACCCTATGTTGTTTAAAGTCTCAAAGTCAAACAGTCTATTCTAGCTCTATGGGCCTTGTGGGGCTGCAAGTGGGCCTGTGTGAGTCAGACTGGGTAGTTCCTGGGACCCTTCAGGCAAGTTAGTGAGGTGTAGTCCGGTTAATGTTTATCCACAGGGCAAGCAGGGGGAGGATAAAAGGGCTAGGTGACCAATTAATGTATTATCCCTTGTTTCAGGGAAGTCTTCAGGGATGTTTGCTCTGCTCAAATAGGTAGTGTAGTGTCCGTGGGCTGCCCAGTATATGAGAGGCCAGATCCCTGCATCCAACAACCCATGAAGTGCAGAATAATCTCGGTACAGGAGGTGAGTAGTGCTTGATATGTTAAAGAGACTAATAGTGCCGGTGGCTTAGGGGCCAGAATCACTTGCAGGGATAAATTAGCGGCAATCTGTTAGGTTTTGATTAAGAATTGCCCCAGTCCCTAGGGTAACAATAGAGCGTGGGAGGACATAAGCAGCTGTGAGGCGTAAACAGTCTCTCTTACCTCACTCGGTGGGAAACTCTGGAGGGGACCGGGGCAGGTAACTTTGTGGACGGCCCGGCAACTCGCCAGAGACTTAGGCCGCAAAATGGCGACTGTTCGCGCCAAAGCACAGGCGGCGCAGCCTAACCCTCTGGGATCGACCACAAGCACTACAAGACCCAGCGGGGGGCCAAACACAAGTCAAGCTCGGATCCGGAATCACTCACCTCCCAGAAGCAACTCAGGGATCCAAGGTAAGAAGGGATTTGATTGTCGGTGGCGCAGGGAGACTCCGCTTTACTAGAAGTCTGCGCGGTGTGAGACTGCTGCGCCGGAGCGGAGCCCCGATCCTCCGGGCAGCAGTGGCGGTCAAGCTGGGCAACTGGTAGTGTGCGCTCTGCGGCCAGGTGGTTATTACAAGCTGGGTCTTCAGAGTATTCTTACTGAAGCGTGACTGCGCTGTGATGGTATGTTGGTGCTTGTATAAAGCACGTCTGCGATTTCACCAATATGGGAGAAGTAGCTTCTGATTTTCAGCTTCCCCTTAACGAAACTATAGTAACGGGTGTAATAATAAGGTGCACTTCAAAATTTTATGTAATAAAGTTGTCCTAATTATTTTCAAAACCGTTGGTTTAGAGAGAGCTCCACAGGGACACGTCTCTCCTGCTTGATGGCTAGCTCCGCCCCCCTAGAAAGTAATTTAATGACCAAAGAATGCATAGGCTCAAACGGAGAAGCCTGTAAAGCCTTCAAAACCAAATTAAGACTCCAAGGAGGAGAGATTGATTTAATGACTGACTTAATACGGACCAAAGCCTGTACTAAGCAGTGAATATCAAGAAGCTTAGCAATCTTTCTGTGAAATAAAACAGAAAGAGCAGAGATTTATCCCTTCAAGGAACTTGCAGACAAACCCTTATCCAAACCATCCTGAAGAAACTGTAAAATTCTAGGAATTCTAAAAGAATGCTAAGAGAATTTATGAGAAGAACACCATGAAATATGTCTTCCAAACGCAATAATAAATCTTCCTAGAAACAGATTTACAAGCCTGTAACATAGTATTAAACACTGGGTCAGAGAAACCTCTATGACTAAGCACTAGGCATTCAATTTCCATACCTTCAAATTTAATGATGGAAAAACGGACCTTGAGATAGGTCTAGCCTTAATGGAAGTGGCCAAGGTTGGCAACTGGACATTCGAACAAGATCTGCATACCAGAACCTGTGAGGCCATGTTGGAGCTACCAGCAACACAAACAATTGTTCCATGATGATTTTGGAGATCACTCTTGGAAGAAGAACTAGAGACGGGAAAATATAAGCAGGTTGGTAACACCAAGGTACTGTCAATGCATCCACTGCTTCCGCCTGAGGATCCCTGGACCTGGACAGGTACCTGGGAAGTTTCTTGTTTAGAAGAGAAGCCATCAGAACTATTTATGGAAGACCCCACATCTGAACAATCTAAGAAAACACATCCGGATGGAGTGACCACTCCCCCGGATGTAAAGTCTGATGACTAAGATAATCCGCTTCCCAATTGTCTATACCTGGGATATGAACCGCAGAAATTAGACAGGAGATGGATTCCACCCAAGCAAGTATCCAAGATACTTCTTTCATAACTTGGGGACTGTGAGTCCCACCCTGATGATTGATATATGCCACAGTTGTGATATTGTCTGTCTGAAAAGAAATGAACGGTTCTCTCTTCAACAGAGGCCAAACCTGAAGAGCCCTGAAAATCGCACGTAGTTCCAAAATATTGATTGGTTATCTCGCCTCTTGAGATTTCCAAACCCCTTGTGCTGTCAGAGATCCCCAGACAGCTCCCCAACCTTGAAAGTCTTGCATCTGTTGTGATTACAGTCCAGGTTGGATGAACAAAAGAGGCCCCTAGAACTATACGATGGTGATCTAACCGCCAAGTCAGAGATAGTCGAACATTGGGATTTAAGGATATTAATTGTGATAGCTTTGTATAATCCCTGCACCACTGGTTCAGCATACAAAGCTGGAGAGGTCTCATGTGAAAACGAGCAAAGGGGATCGCGTCCAATGCTGCAGTCATGAGACCTAAAACTCCATGCACATAGCTACTGAAGGGAATGATTGAGACTGAAGGTTCTGACAAGCTGAAACCAATTTTAATCTTCTCTTGTCTGTTAGAGACAGAGTCATGGACACTGAATCTATCTGGAAACCTAAAAAGGTGACCCTTGTCTGAGGAATCAAAGAACTTTTTGGTAAATTGATCCTCCAACCATGTCTTTGAAGAAACCACACTAGTTTCTGCAGAACGTAAAGACTGAGCTAGTACCAAGATATCATCCAAATAAGGAAACACCGCAATACCCCGTACAGCGAGTAGGGCACCGAGAACTTTTTAAATGATTCTTGGAGCTGTCGCTAGGCCAAACAGAAGAGCGACAAATTGGTAATGCTTGTCTAGAAAATAGAATCTCAGAAACTGATAATGATCTGGATGAATCAGAATATGAATATATGCATCCTGTAAGTCTATTGTGGACATATAATGCCCTTGCTGAAGAAAAGGCAGAATAGTCCTTATAGTGACACTCTTACATAACAATTCAAAATTTTCAGATCCAGAACTGGCCTGAATGAATTTTCTTTCTTTGGGACAATGAATAGATTTGAATAAAACCCCAGACCCTGTTCCTGAAATGGAACTGGTATGTTTACCCCTGAAAGCTCCAGGTCTGAAACACACTTCAGGAAAGCCTGAGCCTTTACTGGATTTGCTGGGATGCGTGAGAGGAAAAATCTTCTCACAGGAGGCCCTTCTCTGAAACCTATTTGGTACCCTTGAGAGACAATACTCCTGAATCCATTGATTTTGGACAGAATCTGCCCAAATTTTTGGAAGAATCTTAATCTGCCCCCTACCAGCTGAGCTGGAATGAGGGCCGCACCTTCATGCAGACTTGGGGGCAGGCTTTGATTTCTTAAATGGTTTGGATTTACTCCAACTTGAAGAAGGTTTCCAATTGGAACCAGATTCTTTGGGGGAAGGATTAGGTTTCTGTTCCTTATTCTGTCGAAAGGAACAAAAACGGTAAGAAGCTTTAGATTTACCCTTAGATCTTTTTATCCTGAGGCAAAAAACTCCCTCCCCCCCCCCCCCAGTGACAGTTGAAATAATTAAATCCAACTGAGAACCAAATAACTCATTACCTTGGAAAGGAAGAGAGAGTAATCTAGACTTGGATACCATGTCAGCATTCCAAGATTTAAAGGGACAGTCTAGTCCAAAATAAACTTTCATGAATCAGATAGGGCATGTAATTTTAAACAATTTTTCAATTTACTTTTATCACCAATTTTGCTTTATCTTGGTATTCTTAGTTGAAAGCTTAACATAGGAGGTTCATATGCTAATTTCTTAGTCCTTGAAGGCCACCTTTTCAGAATGCATTTTAACAGTTTTTCACCACTAGAGGGCATTAGTTCATGTGTTTCATATAGATAACACTGTGCTCATGCACGTGAAGTTACCTGAGAGCCAGCACTGATTGGCTAAACCGCAAATCTGTCAAAAGAACTGAAATAAAGGGTCAGTTTGCAGAGGCTTAGATTCAAGATAATTACAGAGGTAAAAAGTATATAAATATAACTGTGTTGGTTATGCAAAACTGGGGAATGGGTAATCTTTTAAAATAATAAAAATTCTGGTGTAGATTGTACCTTTAAGCCACAAAGCTCTCCTAGCTAAAATAGCTAAATACATAGATTTAACATCCTTTTTGATTATATTAAAAATGGCATCACAAATAAAATGATTAGCATGTTGAATCAACTTAACAATGCTAGACAAATCAGTATCCGTTTCCTGTTGCGCTAAACTTCCCAACCAAAAAGTTGATGCAGCTGCAACATCAGCCAAAGAAATTGCAGGCCTGAGCAGATGACCAGAATATAACTAGGCTTTCCTTAGATAGGATTCAAGTTTCCTATCTAAAAGATCTTTAAAGGAAGTACTATCTACCATAGGAATAGAAGTACGTTTAGCAAGAGTAGAAATAGCCCCATCAACTTTGGGGATCTTTTCCCAAATCTCCAATCTAACTGTTGGCAAAGGATACAAGTTTTTAAACCTTGAAGAAGGAATAAAAGAAGTACCAGGCCTATTCCATTCCTTAGAAATCATATCAGAAATAGCATCAGGAACTGGAAAAACCTCAGGAGTATCCACAGGAGGTTTATAAACAGAATTTAAACATCTACTAGTTTTAACATCAAGAGGACTAGTTTCCTCAATATCCAATGTAATCAACACTTCTTTTAACAAAGAACGAATATACTCCATTTTAAATAAATAAGTAGATTTGTCAGTGTCAATATCTGAGGAAGGATCTTCTGAATCAGATAGATCCTCGTCAGAGGAGGATAATTCAGTATGTTGTCGGTAATTTGAAATTTCATCAGCTTTATGAGAAGTTTTAAAGACCTTTTACGTTAATTAGAAGGCGGGATGGCAGACAAAGCCTTCTGAATTGCATCAGCAATAAAATCTTTTAAATTCACAGGTATATCTTGTACATTAGATGTTGAAGGAACAACAGGCAATGTACTATTACTGATGGACACATTCTCTGCATGTAAAAGTTTATCATGACAACTATTACATACCACAGCTGGAGATATAATCTCCACAAATTTACAAAAAATGCACTTTGGTAGAACTGTTAACAGGCAGCAGGGTTCCAACAGTGGTTTCTTAGACAGGATCAGATTGAGACATCTTGCAAATGTAAGAGAAAAAACCACATATAAAGCAAAATGATCAATTTCCTTATATGGCAGTTTCAGGAATGGGGAAAAAATGCAAACAGCATAGCCCTCTGATAGAAAAAGAGGCATATAGGAATGGGGTTTTAAATAATGAAAATATTTGGCGGCAAGTATAACGCACAATGCAAACAGAATTTTTTTTGGCACTAACAATATCCGGAAATGACACACTCGTGTCATTGAAGACGCAACCTTGTGAAAGGAACTCGGCGTCAACTAACGCCGGAAATGACACAATATACTTTGGCATTTTGCGCCCTCGTGAGCCTAATTTTGCCCACGAAATTTAATGAAAAACAGTCAATTTGAAAAAAGACTATACCCCAGGTAAGAATCCCCCCCCCCCCCATAAAAATGCTTTTCCCAAATATGAAACTGACAGTCTGCAAAAGGAAATATACATAAACCTGACTCATGGCAAATATAAGTACAATACATATATTTAGAACTTTATATTAATACATAAATCGCCAAACCATAGCTGAGAGTGTCTTAAGTAATGAAAACATACTTGCCAAAAGACACCCATCCACATATAGCAGATAGCCAAACCAGTACTGAAACAGTTATCAGTAGAGGTAATGGTAATATGAGAGTATATCGTTGATCTGAATATGGGAGGTAGGAGATGAATCTCTACGACCGAAAACAGAGAACCTATGAAATAGATCTCTCATGAGGAAAACCATTGCATTCAATAGGTGATACTCCCTTCACATCCCTCTGACATTCACTGTACTCTGAGAGGAATCGGGCTTCAAAATGCTGAGAAGCGCATATCAACGTAGAAATCTTAGCACAAACTTACTTCACCACCTCCATAGGAGGCAACGTTTGTAAAACTGAATTGTAGGTGTGGTGAGGGGTGTATTTATAGGCTTTGAGGTTTGGGAAACTTTGCCCCTCCTGGTAGGATTAACTCATGGACTTTTGCCAATTACATGAAAGAAAATGACCATATGCTAAACATTAACAGATGAAGAAAATAGCTGCTAATCAAAACAGATTATAGAAAATGAGTCTTCCATCCAAGAATACAGTAGGTAGATGGGTTGCAGTGTATCATAAAGGCTTGCAAAGTTAGTCAAGGCTTGAAGGTACATCATACAAGAGTAGGCTATACCCCATGCCTATGGATACTACAGCCCTGGTTACTGATCTCTGTAGAGCAAGAACATAAAAATTCCTGTTATATGTATCAATCTTTGCAAGCTAGGCTTCAACTCAAGTATGCTTTATTTTAACCCTACGGTTAATATTACACATCTGTAAATTGGAATTTGATCCATGATTGGTTGTTTTGCTCACATTTCTGCATTGCCTGGTATGTCTCATTTTGCACTGATCATTCTACTGGTCAGGAAAACAAATACATATACAGAAGTCTCACAAGTATCTTTCCAATGCCAGCATATTTATAAAGAAATCCAGAAGCTGAACGTAGACAATTAGAACTATGCAAGAACAGGGCAGCAGGACACAATATACAAGTAATGATTAGCAGAAAGCTGTGAGCATCTTGTCACAGAGCAAGCAAAGGCCAAAGCAGGTGGAACCAAGTCTAGCAGGATGCAGCAAGACCCACTGGCTACCACACATATATCTATCTGACAGAACAAACAACCAAGGGCCTAAGAACTACTTGCACAAATGTTAAATAGGTTAGTGATCTGACAAATATATATATTAAAGGTATATTCATTTCCCTAGGAAGAATCTTCTCCAACCAGGATACCATTTGGCCAGATTAGAGAAGACTTTCTAGCAAACACACTGAGGAATATAGCATTCCCCAGGTCACCATACTTTTCAGCTCTTTATACAGGATCAAGGGGTTAATCAATGTTTCGCTTCTCAAGTTTTATTCAAACCATTTAGTAAATAGTGTCATAGAAGGTGGAAAAAGAAACGTTAGATTTAATGTTGGTCTTTTGCTTCCCTAGGAAATGTTATCTGGCGTAGTAGTTGTAATGAGCAAGGATACAGTTCAGCACCAAGGGATCATGTTGACAATGGAGGGTTCTGTTAATTTGCAACTTAGTGCCAAAAGTGTGGGAGTATTTGAAGCTTTCTATAACTCTGTGAAGGTAAGTGAGCTTTCATCTAAATGTAATTCATAGACATTGAAATTAACTTGGTAACCTTGTATAATCTCCCTCTCCAAATGCAACAGAGCTGAAATATATATAATGAGAAATGTAAGGGTTAAAGGGATATTCCAGCCAAAATTGGAAACCTCATGGGTGCATTTCTGTATTGAACAGAAGCAATTTTGTAATATACATGCATTAGCAAAAATGCTTCTAATAAAATATATAGCTGTTTCAAAAGTATTTAAGTATGCACCGTGCACAAGCATTTTAAACACATCACTTGTTCGGAGAGAGCCCAAGGTGCTTTTACCATCTGGTAATGACTCAATTTGTTAATTGCTGACATGATACAAGCCCCACTGATTATCTGGGCAGCTGTATTATTTAAAATGCTGGTGCAATGAGAATATCTGGCTATAGGTCACATGCAGAGAAAAATGTTAACACTAAAACAGTGATAACTCTTAATAGAAGCATTTTAGCCAATACATGTATATTGCAAATATGTTTCTATGCGCATTTATATTTTGACTGGAATGTCCCTTTAAAGCCCAGAGAACACTTGCTAGCTCTAGTGCTTGAATTAAAAAGTCAGAAATATATAGGCCATTAAAGACAGCAGACAAACAAGCAAAATGCATACAAACGGCACCATTAGTATCTTAACAGCGTAGAATATGACCGTCCAATTAGCTAATACAATACGACATATTATTATGACAGTAACATTGTGTTTCTTTTCAATAAGGTTTTCATAACACTCGTCAAAGTTGGTGACTGTGTCACCCAAGTCCATGAAAAGCTTGATAGAAGAGGTTTTAGCTTCCATACTCGAGAAACCTTGTATATTATCAATAGTTAATGTCTTGTATAATACTTCTGAGTCTTTATGGTTTTATTATTATTTTAGTCTTCGACAAATAGAAACAACCAAAATTAAACAACATAACCTGATTTAATAGTTTGGTAGTGCTGGGATAATATGTCATAGTTGAGGTATAATAAAATATCACTCCAAAGGGTGATCATTCCTACGCAGCCCCAAATGTGAAAGAAAAAAATCATAATAGGGAAGGAAACAAACATATAAAGACCCCCATTTTTTCAAACAGTAGTTCACCTCCATCCTTATCATCCAAGGCCCCACCCTGTGTTGTTTATAATGAGACCCATTCCCCCGTAAGAAGGCTGCTAACATAAAATCTGTTTGTGAAAATGGCATGAGTATTTTTCTTTGTAGTGTAGGTTTAAGGAAACTTTCCTATTTACTTAAAAATGATCGTAATCTGTGTGTAGTATCCAATGTCACATCAAATTATTTGATGAACAATGTTAAAAGTTTACGTTTGAACTTAGCTATGGTAGGGGCTTTCCTAACTGTCCAGAGGCAAAAAAATACAATGTCTTGCTATCCACATTAGTAAAGTAAATAGGCCATGGAGTTTCTTATTTATATTATCCCTTCCAAACAAGCAGATTTGTTCAATTTGTAGTGTAATTCCAACTCCAAAAGCTTTTTGTATCCAGTTTTGCAACTTGCACCAGAACCGCGGACTCAAAGGGAAGTGGAATAAGTAATGAAAAACATCTGCATCTACATAACTACATTTGATACACTTGTTCACATAGAATGGTTTCCACTTAAAGAGACGGCTAGGGGGTGATATAATCCATGTACAGCATTCTGATTTGAGCCTCTCAAAAAGGAATTGCCACTTTAACTTTTTTAATCTGTTCTAAGCTGTTTTAATATCGTGTAGAGTTATATCATCAGAGACCTCAAGCTTCCACCTATCTAGCAAGGGCATGTGGTCTTTATCTGGTGCTTTTCGCATATGAATTTGATAAAAACCAGACAATGAAAAATTGCTGAATTTAAAAGCCAATTGCGGAATAGCAAAAGGGGGAGTATTCCAGAAATGTGGGTAATCTTTTTTTTTTTTTTTTTAAGAATATATCAATATAATGTCGTAATTGTAAATAAGCGTAGAAGTGTTTGTTTGGAAATCATATCAAATTTTATTCGAAAACATAATGTCAACAAAATCTCTTAAAAGAATCAAATAGAGTAACTCTCACCTGGAAAGAGATCTAAAATCTAAGGGCTTAAATAAAATACATATTTAGTGTACTGTGGTATTACGAAATTGTCCAATATGTACAAACCAGTTATAATTGCATAAAGTTCACTCTGCATTGCTCAATTTTTGTGAACAACACAGGAAATCAAGCCTGTTTTTTTCTTTATTCAGATGCCAGAAAAATGATGATTCCTGTAGAAGACAGAAAAGGAGAGGCGCCAAAATAGAACAATATCGTCTAGCACAGCAAGAACACAGGACAGCAGAGGATGCCCCCCCCCCTATAGATTCCTACTCACAGTAGCAGCGGCACAACGGAGTGCTGAACACAGCAGATCGGGGCTATAATGGGTCGCCCCGACAGACAGGCCAGAACGTCACTGATGTCGTCACAAGAAGTGACGACATCAGTGATGTTGATGCTTGCATGTGTTCTTGCTGTCCTAGACAATATTGTTCTATTTTGGCGCCTCTCTTTTTCCGTCTTCTACAGGACTCATCATTACGTCTGCCAATATCAAGAGTGCTGCCTTCACTTGGAGATCCGTCTACATTCTACACAAGCGCACCTCTCTAGGGCTTCTCGCTCTATTGTTATCTCAGATGCCAGAAAAGCCTGCTTTTCTGATGGTTTGTGAAAAGGCTGGTCATATTTAAGGTCTTGGCTAATTTCTCTCAGGTAGTTCAGCCTCTTAGGCCTCTCATCTCGAAGCTTCAGTGCAGCAGTTATGCAGGATGACCACATCTTCTTTGCATATTGTAAGGGTTGTAGTAACTGTCTGCCTGGAAAAATATTGTCCAAAACGCTGAATAATACCCAGGACTAAACTCTCAGGTATGTAGTAGAGAGTAAAGGATACTGTTGATCTTAAGACTGGAACACTCACTTTAATGGCAGGTAAACCTAGGAGAAGCTGGAAATGGTCAGGCAGATTGAGGTTGGTAATCCAGATGGGCAGGAGAGGTACCAATTCAGAAGCCAGAAGATTAGTCGTAGCCAGGCAGGGGTCAGGAACCAGACAAGCAGTAAAAGGTACCAAATTGTAATCCAAAAGAATCATCAAAACAATCCAAAGGGTAGGCAGCAGGCAAGAAGAGTCCATTAAACCTGCAAAAAGGTCAGCAATAAACAGCAGCAAAGTAGCGCACCTAGGAACACAAGGAATCCAATATATAGGCAAGGAACTGAAGCTCAGACCCGCTATTTATAGTTAATAGCGCGGGGGACAGTGAGACGCACTAACCTGACGGGTCGTGCTGGAAATTGCGTGGCAGGGGAACAAGCAGCGTTGTCAAAGACAATCTGCTGCTGGCGGACACTACAGATAGTTTGAGGCGCGCTAAGGAAGCATTGCTAGAGACGCGCCAACTGGAATCTGATGTACCCTATGAAAGCGCATGTCAGTAAGTATAACAGTCAAACTTACATGGAAAGTAAAGTAAAGTTTTATGTTTTAGATAGAGCATGTAGTTTAAAATAGTTTTCCGGTTTACTTCTATTTAATTTGCTTCATTGTGTTGGTAGCCTTTGTTGAAAAGCATACAGTAGCTATGTGGGCTCAGCAGCAACAATGTGTTACTGATAGGTAGCTGTTGATTGTTAGCTGGACATATATGCCTCTTGCCATTGGGTCACCTGAATTGTTCTGCTAGCACCCAGTAGTGCATTGCTGCTCCATGAACAAAGGATATGGGGAGAATAAAGCAAATATAATAGGAATAAATTGGAAAGTTTAAAATGGTATGCTCTATTTGAATCATGAAATAAAAATTTTGGCTTTCATTTCCCTTTTAAATTGTACATTAGACATATTTATTAAAAAATAAACAAAAAAATATTGTTTATTTCTTATTTCCTTAAATTCTATTTTTATTTTTCAGCCTATTCAGATTATTAGCAGCACTATTGAAATGGTGAAACCTGGAAAACTGCCAAGTGGGAAAACAGAAATTCCCTTTGAATTTCCTCTGTTGATGAAAGGCAATAAAGTCTTGTATGAAACCTACCATGGAGTGTTTGTGAACATTCAGGTAAGGGATCTCAATTTGATTAAGCAAACCTTTTAAAAAGCTAGGAAGGCATTGTTTTCATCCAGATCTTTCATTTAGATTGATACAGATTTCCAGTAGAACTATTGTAATGTAATTTTAAGGTACATTTCTTCCAGTATCTTTCTTAGCATGCATGTTATAACACTGTCACCACTTTGTGACATAGAACGTTAACCAACCCTTTTCCACTGTTAATCAGATAGCCACAGCCAAGCCATTTTAGACAAGGTTAAACAAAACACTCTCTAGTCTGTACTGGACTCAGAAAAATGTTGAAAACCTCTCTTTAATGCCACCCACACTAAACTATCTCTGCTGCCACTACATAGGATTATTAAAGGGACAGTCTACTTAAAAATATTATTGTTTAAAAAGATAGATTTATCTTTTTATTACCAGTGCCCCAGTTTTGCATAACCAACACAGTTATATTAATATACTTTTCCTTCTTAACATGGGAAGAGTCCACAGCTGCATTCCTTACTTGTGGGAAATACTGAACCTGGCCACTAGGAGGAGGCAAAGACACCCCAGCCAAAGGCTTAAATACCTCCCCCACTTCCTCATAACCCCAGTCATTCCTTTGCCTTTCGTCACAGGAGGTTGGCAGAGAAGTGTTAGAAGATTTCGGAGTAGTCTCTTAGTACTCTTCAAAATGGGACTGGAGTTGTAAGTAGTCCTGTCAGCCTCTCAGTGAGAGCATGGATGAAGGTTAGAGTCCGGAGATGCAGGGAGAGTCTTTCTGCGAAACAATCCCGACTCATATTAACAGCTCCATAAGCAATCAGCGTTGACAAGTTTCGCTGCCTGCTTTCTTCTCTCAAGTCCATGTCAGAAGCGACGCTTCTATCTGTCACACTTAAAGGACCGTGTTACTGTTCTGCGGCATAGATTTTGGTAAGATCGTTTCATTTTTTATACATGTATGATAACGCAAGAAGACAGCGTCACAGTGTGACTCCTTTTATCTGTACAGAATCAAGGGTTAATATCTCCTTAGGGGGATTATTGAACAGTAGGGGATAATCTTATCTGTTTATTTGATTTTATGCTGCTTTTATGTGTGAGATGTTATGGGCTCATAGGCTGTTATGGAATATACAGGTTTCACTTTGAGAGCTGTGCAGATTACAAGTTTGGCACCTTTTTTCTTATAGCAGAGACAGTCCTGCATTGCACAGTTTTCATTCCCTCTTTCCTGACCGGGTGTTTATCACAGAGGAGTAATAAATCTCCGTACTGTCAGGGTCATAGGCGGTGGGGAATGCCCCAGCCATTGGGGTGTAAGGGTGCTGTTTTTGTGAATAAAATAAGATAGCGACGAAGGTTTCTGTTACTTTAGAGGGTACTCCCTCTATTCCTAAAGAGTAATTCCTGTTTATATTGTGAGGAGGCCTTAGATCCACCCTCTCAATTATGTACCATATGCCTGGATAATGTGATATCAAACATGTTTGATACCACTGAGCCGTCCACCTCTGAGGAGTTGTCATCCAGTGAGGTGCGTACCCTACATTCTTCTCTCTCTACACATGCAGTTTCCCATAACATTGCTGATCCTCCATCTGGAAGGGGGCCTTTTTTTCACCAGACGTTACTGCGCAGTTCAGACGGAGGTGTCTGCGGCCTTTTAATGCTTTACCTCGCCCTGCCAAGCGCAAGCGAAAGGTTAGATTTTGCACTCCTTCCCAGAGTACATCAGATAATTTATTGGATTTAACTGATACGGTTATCTGAGGATGAAGTTCTTTCTCAGACTTCAGCCTATGATCATTCTGGGTCGGAGTCTGCTGCCTCTAAACCTCCGGTTGCGGAGGAATCAGACTTTAGTCTTAGGAATTTGCGCTTTCTTCTAAAGGAAGTTTTTTGGCGAATTCAGAGGTTCCAGAGGCCGAAATGCCTGATGAACCTTTGATTCCTAAATTGGATAGAGTTTGAGGACAGGGTGGCACCTTATCCTTCCCTGCTCCTGTTAGATGGCGAACATTATTAAAAATGAATGGGACAGGATTGGTTTCCTTTTTCCCCTCTTCTCCCTTTAACAAATTGTTCCTGGTCCTGGACTCTCTATGGATTTGTGAGGTTCCGTCCCTAAAAGGGATGGGGCGCTATCTTCGCCCTTGCTAAACGTACTACTATCCCGCTTGAGGATAGCTCTTCGTTTTAGAAGCCCATGGATAAAAGATGGAAACTCTGTTAAGAAAGATGTTTCTTAACAGACTCCTTACGGGATTTGATTGACGGGGAGGGTCCCCTCGATGTTCTTCAGGAAAGAATTAAGGCCTTGAGGTTGCTAATTCTTTTATCTGTGATGCTAATATGCAGATTATTCGTCTGAATGCTACGGCTTCAGCTTTTTCTGTTCAGGCCCATCAGACTCTGGCTGAAGTCATGATCTGCGGATACGACTTCTAAGTCTAGTCTTCTTTCCCTCCCCTTTCAGGGAATGATTCTGTTTGGGCCAGGCCTGGACTCAATTATCTCCACGATCATAGGGGGCAAGGGTGCCTTCCTACCGCAAGAGAATATGAACTAGTCTAAGGACAATTCTTTTCGTTCTGATAAAGCCCATGTCGGCAGTCCTTCGCTAGGCCACAGCAAAGCAAGAGCTCTTGGAAGCCGGCTCAGTCCTGGAATAAATCCAAGCAGAGCAAGAAGCCCGCCGAGACTATGTCGGCATGAATGGGCGGTCCCCTGTCCTCTTTTGGATCATGTAGGGGGCAAACTGTTGCTCTTTTCAGTCTCTTGGTTCAGGGACGTGCAGGATCCATGGGTCCTGGAGGTCATAGCTCAGGGTTACAAGATAGGTTTCAAGTTTCCGCCACCAAGGGGCAGATTCCTCCTCTCAAACCTGTCTTCCTGACCAGAAAAGAGGGAAGCCTTTCTGGGGTGCGTGCAGGATCTGTCCTCTTAGGAGTTATTGTCCCGGGGCCTATCGCAGAGAGAGGTTTGGGATACTATTCAAACCTTTTCGTGGTCTCACAGAAGGAGGGAACTTTCCGTCCGATTCTGGACCTAAAGTGCCCAAACAAGTTTTTATATGTCCCCTCATTCAAGCTGGAGACAATAAGGTCTATTCTTCCCCTCATTTGAGAAGGGCAGTTCAGGACCACGATAGATCTGAAGGATGCTCCCTTCACTTACAAATCCTCAAGGACCACTTCCAGTTCCTAATGTTTGCGCTCCTGGACCAGCACTTCAAGATTATTGCACTTCCGTTGGGTCTAGCTATGGCTCCAAGAAATTTTTTTGAAGAGTGGACCATTCGTAATCTCTCCTCTGTCTTCTTCGATCCCATGGATGGAAGATAGAGTTATTTTGTATCAATTGCCAGGAACAGAATTCATGGGTACTATATTAGAACCAGAGACGTTGCAAGCTAGCTTTAGCATGTCTTGCTTTCCAGACATCCTTAGCGCCATCTGTGGCTCGGTGTATGGAGGTGATTGGTCTCATGGTGTCCAGCATGGACGTCATGCCTTTGCCAGGTATCACCTCAGACTAAAGTTGAAAAAGAGGGCGCCACATAGCGTAATAAAGTTTGAACAGAATGCAAGTTGAAATGAATCAAAAATGCTTACCAAATGGATATGCACCGTACTTTGACCGGTGCTGACAAGCCGGCTAACACTCACAGTGGTTAGTACACTGGTGTCTGTGGTCTGCAGCGTCTTGCTGAAAGTCGAGTGATTCTGTCTCACTCCGTGTTTGGTCAATCACTTTCTTTACCAACGTAATATTGCTGTGTTGGATACACACTGCAAACAAAGTGTCGGACCTTGATCCTTGTGAATTGAAGATAAAAGCAGAGTACAACTTCCGTAAAAGTAAAAAAATATTTATTCCATACAAGTACCGCTACGCGTTTCTCGACCGCAACTGGTCGTTTCCTCAGGCATGAAATAGTGGATACAATTGATACAAAGTAACAGGCTTATATGCAGTTGTGACAACTGCATATAAGCCTGTTACTTTGTATCAATTGTATCCACTATTTCATGCCTGAGGAAACGACCAGTTGCGGTCGAGAAACGCGTAGCGGTACTTGTATGGAATAAATATTTTTTTACTTTTACGGAAGTTGTACTCTGCTTTTATCTTCAATTCACAAGGATCAAGGTCCGACACTTTGTTTGCAGTGTGTATCCAACACAGCAATATTACGTTGGTAAAGAAAGTGATTGACCAAACACGGAGTGAGACAGAATCACTCGACTTTCAGCAAGACGCTGCAGACCACAGACACCAGTGTACTAACCACTGTGAGTGTTAGCCGGCTTGTCAGCACCGGTCAAAGTACGGTGCATATCCATTTGGTAAGCATTTTTGATTCATTTCAACTTGCATTCTGTTCAAACTTTATTACGCTATGTGGTGCCCTCTTTTTCAACTTTAATCCTACAGAATCCACACACCGAGGATCAGAGGAGCTGCCACCACGGAATAGCAGCCATTACGGAACTGCATTCACTTCACTCTTTCCGTCTCACAGGAGCCATTAGGCAATATCGATTCAATCATCTTATTGACGGTTTGTGCAGTGACTGATTTACATCTTTTTTAGCGCACCCCATTTGTTTTGGATCCCTTCCTGGTTTCCTAATTTGTTTATCACCTCAGACTGTTGCAACTGCGCATGCTGAAGCAGTGGAACGGCGATCATCGGATCTGTCTCAACAGATTTTCTGGATATCCGATCGAGAGAACTGCTCTCTTGGGATTTGTGTCAGAATCACTTGTCCTGAGGGACGTCCGTCTTAAGACCATCCTGGGTGCTTGTGACTATGGTTGCGAGTCTGTCAGGATAGGAAGCTGTTTGAGGTGCCAAGGAGGCACACAGGGCCTTTTGGACTCAGCAGGAAAGCTCCCTCTCGATCTCATATCTTCAGGCAATATACAATGCCCTAAAGGCTTGGCCTCTGCTGGGTTTTTCCCAGTTTATCAGATTCCAATCAGACATATAACCTCGGTGGCTTATATCTACCATCAGGGGGGAATGAGAAGCTCCCTAGCTATGAGGGAAGGATCTCGGATTCTGGAGTGGGCTGAGACCCACGTTTGTTCGCTGTCAGCGATCCACATTCCAGGTGTGGACAACTGGGAAGCGGTCTTCCTCAGCAGATAACCCTTTCATCCGGGGGAATGGTCTCTCCATTCCGGGTGTTTGCAGAGATTTGCAAGAGGAGGATCTTATGAAGTCTCAATACCAAGCTACCTAGATCTGGCTCGAAGTACAGGGTTCCTATAGGCGGAGCTAACAGATGCATTAGTGGTGCCTTGGAGGCTCAATCTAATTTATCTTTCTGGTCATTGCCACTACTTCCTTGTGTAGTGGCTCGAATCAAGCAAGCGTCAGTGATTCGGATTGCTCCGTCTTGATCTAGTGGGGATGTCATAATCTCCTCCGTGGAAGTTACCTTGTTGCAGGGATCTGCTGACCAAGATCTCTTTGTTCATCAATGTCTAGATTCTCTGAGGCTGACTGCGTGGAGATGTACCGCTTAGTCCTAATCAAGAGAGGGTTTTCTGAGAGAGTTATTTTTACTCTCATGCAAGCTCGTAAGCTGGTTGCTCGTTGCATCTATCATAAGTGTGGAGGACCTACTTATTCTGTTCTCCAGAATGACCTGGAGAAGGACTTTTCTGCAAGTCCCCTCAGGGGACAGTGTGTTAATGCCGAAGAGGTTCGCTCAGTCTCCAACATGTGCAGTCTTTTGTTAAGGCTCTGCTAGGTTCAGACTTGTGTTTAGATCTAATGCTCCTCTTGGAGTTTAAATCTTGTTCTTGAAGTTTTGCAATGGGCTCCGTTGGAGCCTATGCATGAAGTAGACAATAAATTGTTGTCTTGGAAGGTTCCTTTTCTACTGGCTATTGCTTCGAGGCACAGAGTATCTGGGATTGCTGCCTTGCAATGCGTTCCTCCTTATCTGGCTTTCCATGCTGATAGGGCTGCTCTTCGAACCAAGTTAGGTTTTCTTCCTAAGGTTGTGTAATTTTGCAACATCAATCAAGAGATCATAGTTCCTTTCTTATGTCCCAATCCTCCTTCGTTGAAGGAACGTTTATGATGTGGTTTGTGCCTTGAAGTTCTATCATCAGGCCACGAAGGAATTTAAACAAACTTCTTTCGCTGTTTGTTCTTCTTTCCAGGAAGCGTAGGGGTTAGAGGGCCTCTTCGACTTCCTTATCTTTTTGGCTGCGGAGTGTCGTCCGTTTAGCACAGAGTCAGCGGTATATAAACCTCCTCTGAGGATTATGGCTCATTCTACGAGAGCAGTGGTTTCCTCTTGGGCCTTCAAAAGTGAGGCCTCTATGAATCAGATTTGTAAGGCGGCTACCTGGTCCTCCTTACATACCTTTTCCAAATTTTACAAGTTTGATGTTTTTGCTTCTGCTGATGCAGCCTTCAGGAGAAAGGTTTTGCAGGCTGTGGTGCCTTTAGATTAGAGTCTGCCTCTTTTTTCCCTCCCGTTAGCATTCCGTGTACTCTAGAGCTTGGGTATATGTTTACCACAAGTAAGGAATGCAGCTGTGGACTCTTCCCATATTAAGAAGGAAAACATAAATTATGACTTGCCAGATAATTTCCTTTCCTTCTGTATGGGAAGAGTCCACAGCTCCCGCCCGTGTTCTCCGATGGGCAGCCCTACATTTAAATTTATTCTTCTGGCACCTTTTTCACGCTGATGTTTCTCCTACTGTTCCTTGTGCCCTCGGCAGAATGACTGGGGTTATGAGGAAGTGGGGGAGGTATTTAAGCCTTTGGCTGGTGTGTATTTGCCTCCTCCTGGTGACCAGGTTCAGTATTTCCCACAAGTAAGGAATGCAACTGTGGACTCTTCCCATACAGAAAGAAAGGAAATCATCTGGTAAGTCATAATTTATGTTTTTTACCTCTATGATTACCTTGTATCTAAGCCTCTGCAGACTGCCCTTTATCTCATTGCTTTTTACTATCTTGTATTTTAGCCAATTAATGCTGACTCATAAATTACTCCACGGGAGTGAGCACAATGTTATGTTTATGGCACACATAAACTAGCACACTCTGGCTATCGTGTAAGATTTACAAAAAAAAAGGTAATAGAGATAAGAAGCGGCCTGCAGTGGCTTAGAAAAAGGCAAACATAGAGGTTATAATGTATATTAATATAACAATGTTGGTTGTGCTAAGCTGGGGAATGTGTAGTAAAGGAGTTATCTATCTTTTTAAACAATAAAAAGAAAAATCAAGTAGACTGTTCCTTTAAATAGGAAATCCTAAGGACAGCCCAGAAAAATAGATTTAATAAAACACAAACACAATTTGGCAAAAATCAACTAAAAACACAAAACTGCTATAATAGTCTCTTTGATAATGTGGTTCAGATATTAGATAAAAGCAAAATTTTAGTAAAGGAATATTTATTATGAACAAATATAGTCACAGTGTATTTATATAAAAAATACCAAATACAATTACACAAAGCTAATAGTTTTAAAATATACAGTATATCAGAAAATAACAAAATGTCACGGAGGTGAGGAATTATCATTATTGCATTGCTTCTATTGTACAAAGACATTTAGCATATTTTCTGTATGCAGTTAATTATTTTTTACAAGTTTTTTTTTTCTGTGCAACAAAAAGTTGTCACACAACATTATGCAAGGTCTGTGCAAACACTGGTTTCTTGGGCCAAACCATGAGGAAAAGCATATTTTTGTATTATTTTTTTTTTTGCAACAAAATGTAAACAGTATGTTAAGGGGCAAAGGTAAAGCCTGGGTTACACTTGAACACCAACTTGCAGGTCAAATGTAGCTAGGTAGTACTTGTTGGTTATCTATCTCTAAGGCTATGCTACTGAACAAGTCACAACTTATGGTATCTGAAATATTTTCAGATTGGTTCCACATTATACACAAATATAAAAGTTTTTCCTCTAACACCACTTTTAAGTAATCCTGATTTTCAATCAAATATTATGAGGCCCCTTTTACAAATTTGAGATGCTGTTCTTCTCAACTTACACCCATAGAGGCTTAAAGGGACAGTCAAGTTGAAATTAAACTTTAATAATTCAGATAGGGCATGCAATTTTAAATGACTTTCCAATTTACTTTTATCATCAAATTTGCTTTCTTCTCTAGGTATTCTTTTTTGAAAGCTAAACCTAAGTAGGCTCAAACTGATTTCTAAAACCTTGAAAACCACCTAATTATTTATGAGTCAGCACTGATTTACTTAAATGCAAGTCTGTCAAAAGCACTGAGATAAGAGAGCCATCTGTAGAAGCTAATCACTGAGATAAGTTTATCTATATCACAGTGTTGATAATGCAAAACTGGGTAACGAGTAATAAGTGATTATCGATCTTTTTTAACAATACAAATTTTCAAGTAGACTCTCCCAATTATATCTGTTGCTCCAAATTGTTGCTTCACCTTTTTGAGTATGGAATAGAGATTTTCCTGGACCTGATTAATTCTATACAGTGGAAAACTATATGTGACCACACAGGCAAGTTTGCCCATTCTGCTTCAGCCCTGGAAACCAATTTTAAAATCCTTCTGAGGTGGTACTACACCCCGCGCAAAATTAAACACTTTTTCACCAACGCATCAGATAGATTCTGGACAAGGGTGTCCCTCTAAGGGTAACGTGGAACACATTTGGTGGGAGTGCCCTAAGATTCCCTTATACTGGGAAGTGATATTACAAGACGTTAATAAGATACAGAGTTTTAACTTGAAAGTAGTTCCCACAATCTTCCTATTTAGGCTTAGATTATGAGTGGAGCGCAATATTGCACTTTCGCAAGCACAATTTGTGCTACACTCAGTAATACCACTACATGTAAATGTGCACTGGTATTACAAGTCAGGCGGAATGCAAACACAACCTCGCATTGCCTGGAAGGCTTGCGCTCACGAGAGTCCGCTTCCATGGGCTCCAATGGGAGCCTCATTTTTATGCCGTGAGACACGCCAAACCACCTAGTGCAGCACAGAGGGCTATCGCATAGCGTTGGGCAGTAAAATAAATATATATATATATATGTGTAAATGAACATATACATATATATGTGTTTATATGTCCATATACACAAATGGAAATAAAAGTAAATGAGCTAACTGTAAACAATTTCATACACTCCAGACAAAGAACAAATTAAAGGGGATAAAAATGTAGGATACACTGTCACTTAAAGCCAGTAAGAATTTATGTGCTGATATTGAAAGCATTGCTGATGATAAGTTAGAGTCTAGACCAGTGCTCGACAAATCTGTTTAAAAATTAGAGCCAGACATATTTTTAGGAGCCAGACAGTGGTAGTTGTATATAGAAAATAACCCAAAAAGTTAGGAGCCGGGGGCGGAGTCTGGCCACGCTGGGAGATGGCCGCTTTCTAGAAAGGCTCTTTATCCCCGTGACGGCATATTAATCTTAATAGACGCCTATACCAAACTTTTTCAGTTCAAGTAGGGGATTATGATTAGAGAACAGCCTGCCGCATCGTTAGGAGGAAAACGAAAACCTGCACACATTACCGTTACTAATGGAGTGAGGCCTTAGCACCGCGAAACCCCAAGCTCGCCACAGCCACCACCGTTCCTCATCAACAGGAGCTGCAACACGCTGATCAAAATCAGAGGCAGGGCAAGAGGGTAAGATCTGCTAATCCTGTTTCCTTACACACTGATCAAATACAAACACCGGAGAACACCGGTTCACAGCTGTGTCCGACAAGATAAGTCCTCCATAAACCCGGCACACACGCCGAGTCCTCAACACTCACATTTAATCCTACTGAAGCGCTCAAACACAAAATAAGCAGCAAACAGAAGCGGAATTCGGCCTCCTAGATTAAACAGTGACTTTTTAAAAATAATATACGCTTGAACAAGACACCTATTGAGCTCAAACACCTCCTGAGATGAGAAGCTTCTTTGGTGACCTTAAAAAAGATCTTAGTGCTCTTGACACAAGGGTTACAAAGGTAGAGACTTTGCAAACAAAGGCAACAGTTTCAATCCAACATAACTCCAAAGAAATTTAAAACCATGCAGACAACCTACTGTTCCTCAATGACAAAATAGAGGATTTAGACAACAGGTGTCACAGAACAAACTTGCACATTAATGTAGTTTCTGAGACCATACATCCCCCATCCATAGACGGTTACCTCCAGGCATTATTCAAGGCAATAAAGGGAAACTCAACTGCACCAGATATACCTATAGAGAGGGCACATAGGGCATTGAGGCCCAAACCCCTGCCGAGGGAAAATAATTGTAAAGTTCCTTAGCTACAAGGATAAAGAAGAGCTACTTAAAAACGCCAGGGCTTTCCCTATCTTCTCTCAAAAAAAAAAAAAAAGAGCGCTAAATCATATTACAACGCTCGGCACGCTCAAGATACCATACAGATGGGGATTCCCGGTATCTATTATTGCTAACAATAATAACAAAACATCTATCTACAGACCAGGTACTGATCTGAGCCTTTTTTTATAATGCATTATCCCTGAAAGACGCCCTCTCAGGTAGCACAGAACAGAACTCTACAAGGGACTCTGCTTCCATCTAATGTGCCCGTACCACAAGAAGACACAACTAGATGAACATTTCAATATTGTGATGGGGGGGGGGGGGGCGAAAAGCTGTGATCACCACTTCAGTGTCTAAGTTCCTAATGAAAAATACCCTCACACACGTCAAATGTGAAAACCTTATGGGATGTGTGTAACAGGGGTTAGAGAGCACCGCGATCGCTACCATAGCAGACAGACCAACCATTACATATCTAGCAGCTTGCAGATCCCTATACATGCTCCAGTCTGAGTCACACAACAAGCGGTCTGCTACCATCACAGAAAAGGCAAGCAAGTATAAGTCACAACCATCTGAGGTGATGTCAATAATAAATCGCTTCATGTTTGTGCAAAGAATAGGGATCGGCAGAAATTTTAATTTGCAGAAAGACATTAGAATGGTGCACTTCTCCCTACATTACTACCACAGGTAATCCTCATCAGACTACATCCGGAGGAGATATAGATGTCTGGTGTCAAAATACACTACCGTAGGACATTGCTTTTTATACACTATATGTGGCAGTAAATGTATTATTCCCAGTTTAGTTTAGGGGTTCACCTAAATACTTTGAGATGTGGGATTGCATGCTCACATTACCGTGCCTGCTGAGGATAGTTTAGACCTTGTACCTTTTTCTTTCCTATGACATGGAGAGTCCATGACATCATTCCAATTACTAGTGGGATATTCAACTCCTGGCCAGCAGGAGGAGGCAAAGAGCACCCCAGCAAAGCTGTTAAGTGTAACTTCCCTTACCCATAATCCCCAGTCATTCTCTTTGCCTTTGTCAATTGAGGATGTGCAAAGTTGGGGTTTGCAGATATTTAATCCTTTTATGGGTATTTTTCCCTGCAAGCAAGGATTGGGATCTAGCTGTGTCCATGTCAATCTCTTGAGTAAGAGTATTGGTGGCTTTTAGCAGTTAGAAGGTGGCGAGGTAGTCTTTGCTTTACTTTGCAGAAAGCCAGAGTTGGTTACTCCTTTTTTTTTTTTTCTCTTTCTACAGGTCCCCGTTAGCAGTCAAGTGAGGCTATCAGACCTGCAGCTGCTGTGCCTGCTCCACAGCAGAAGTTTCCCTGGAGGGTAAGTCCTTTTATATATATTTTTTTCATTGGATAAGAAATAGCATGGAAAGGACTAAGAGATTCAGGATACTAGTGGGACCTGTAACCTTCTAAAGGGGTTTGTGTGTGTATGTATATATATATATATATGTATGTATGTATGTGTGTGTATATATATATATATATATATATATATATATATATATATATATATATATATATATATATATATATATATATATATATATCTGATGTTTCGGATTTATTGCGGCTGAGCAGCTATCTGTTTTTTCTGCCAAGGACAGGGATTTTGCCACTCCATTGCTGGGCTATTTTAAGGACAAGCCCAGGACTTATGGTGTGTGGGAACTGGGTGTCATGGTGGCATTAATATTCCCTCCCTCCTATCCCTGTGTGGTTCGTTGTTAAGAATGTTAATGGATTTCTTTTTGTAAGTTTTATTGTGGGTGTGTGTTCATTACTGTTTATGGCGCAGTTATTAATGAGCAAGCAGCTCTGATCATAATTATTGTTGTACAGTTAGGGCTCAAACCGTTATGTTTGCCCTCTGCTAATAGCGTTTACAGTGAGACTTCTCACTCCTCACATAGTACTTGCCTCCCCTCACAAGGTGCACATCTCCAACCTCGTATTTGGGTACAATTTGTGTCTGCACATATCTGCAGCCTGTTTATATTCTTAGCCGAATGAGAAAATTCTGTCGGCTATGTAAATTGTATCGGTCCTCTCAGTTTCTGAGTTCCGTTTTCATGGAAATGAATGCTATATCTATGGGATCTTTTGAGTGAAGGGGATTAGAGCGGTTATTATTGTGGCTCTAACCTTTTGTTCTCTATGCGGTACCTCCGCAAAGAGGTTTCACCGCAGGCTCAAATAAGGTTTATGTTTCTCCAACATAGGTGTGTCCGGTCCACGGCGTCATCCTTACTTGTGGGATATTCTCTTCCCCAACAGGAAATGGCAAAGAGCCCAGCAAAGCTGGTCACATGATCCCTCCTAGGCTCCGCCTACCCCAGTCATTCTCTTTGCCGTTGTACAGGCAACATCTCCACGGAGATGGCTTAGAGTTTTTTAGTGTTTAACTGTAGTTTTTATTATTCAATCAAGAGTTTGTTATTTTAAAATAGTGCTGGTATGTACTATTTACTCAGAAACAGAAAAGAGATGAAGATTTCTGTTTGTATGAGGAAAATGATTTTAGCACCGTAACTAAAATCCATGGCTGTTCCACACAGGACTGTTGAGAGCAATTAACTTCAGTTGGGGGAACAGTGTGCAGTCTCTTACTGCTTGAGGTATGACACATTCTAACAAGACGATGTAATGCTGGAAGCTGTCATTTTCCCTATGGGATCCGGTAAGCCATGTTTATTAAGATAGTAAATAAGGGCTTCACAAGGGCTTATTAAGACTGTAGACTTTTTCTGGGCTAAATCGATTCATTATTAACACATATTTAGCCTTGAGGAATCATTTATTCTGGGTATTTTGATATGATTATATCGGCAGGCACTGTTTTTGACACCTTATTCTTTAGGGGCTTTCCCTAATCATAGTCAGAGCCTCATTTTCGCGCCGGTATGGCGCACTTGTTTTTGAGGACAGCATGGCATGCAGCTGCATGTGTGTGGAGCTCTGATACATAGAAAGGTCTTTCTGAAGGCATCATTTGGTATCGTATTCCCCTTTGGGCTTGGTTGGGTCTCAGCAAAGCAGATTCCAGGGACTGTAAAGGGGTTAAATATAAAAACGGCTCCGGTTCCGTTATTTTAAGGGTTAAAGCTTCCAAATTTGGTGTGCAATACTTTTAAGGCTTTAAGACACTGTGGTGAAATTTTGGTGAATTTTGAACAATTCCTTCATACTTTTTCGCAATTGCAGTAATAAAGTGTGTTTAGTTTAAAATTTAAAGTGACAGTAACGGTTTTATTTTAAAACGTTTTTTGTGCTTTGTTATCAAGTTTATGCCTGTTTAACATGTCTGAACTACCAGATAGATTGTGTTCTGACTGTGGGGAAACCAAGGTTCCTTCTCATTTAACTATATGTATTTTATGTCATAAAAAAATTTAGTAAAAATGATGCCCAAGATGATTCCTCAAGTGAGGGGAGTAAGCATGGTACTGCATCATCCCCTCCTTCGTCTACACCAGTCTTGCCCATACAGGAGGCCCCTAGTACATCTAGTGCGCCAATACTCCTTACTATGCAACATTTAACGGCTGTAATGGATAATTCTATCAAAGACATTTTAGCCAATATGCCCACTTATCAGTGAAAGCGCGACTGCTCTGTTTTAGAAAATTCTGTAGAGCATGAGAACGCTGATGATATGGTTTCTGAAGGGCCCCTACACCAGTCTGAGGGGGCCAGGGAGGTTTTGTCTGAGGGAGAAATTTCAGATTCAGGAAACATTTCTCAACAAGCTGAACCTGATGTGATTACTTTTAAATTTAAGTTGGAACATCTCCGCGCTCTGCTTAAGGAGGTGTTATCCAATTTGGATGATTGTGCTTATAATAAGAAGACAGGCATTCTTACATTGGGTAGAAGACCTGCTAAAAATGGGAGTGATTCATCCTGTTCCATTAGGAGAACAAGGGATGGGGTTCTACTCCAATCTGTTCATAGTTCCCAAAAAAGAGGGAACGTTCAGACCAATCTTAGATCTCAAGATCTTGAACAAGTTTCTCAAGGTTCCATCGTTCAAGATGGAAACCATTCGAACACTTCTTCCTTCCATCCAGGAAGGTCAATTCATGACCAAGGTGGATTTCAAGGATGCGTATCTACATATTCCTATCCACAAGGAACATCATCGGTTCCTAAGGTTTGAATTCCTGGACAAGCATTTCCAGTTCGTGGCGTTTTCTTTCGGATTAGCCACTGCTCCTAGGATTTTCTCATAGGTACTAGGGTCCCTTCTGGCGGTGCTAAGACCAAGGGGCATTGCTGTAGTACCTTACTTGGACGACATTCTGATTCGAGCGTCGTCCCTTCCTCAAGTAAAGGCTCACACGGACATTGTCCTGGCCTTTCTCAGATCTCACGGATGGAAAGTGAACGTGGAAAAGAGTTCTCTATCTCCGTCAACGAGGGTTCCCTTCTTGGGAACTATAATAGACTCCTTAGAAATGAGGATTTTTCTGACAGAAGCCAGAAAAACAAAACTTCTAGACTCTTGTCGGATACTTCATTCCGTTCCTCTTCCTTCCATAGCGCAGTGCATGGAAGTGATAGGTTTGATGGTAGCGGCAATGGACATAGTTCCTTTTGTGCGCATTCATCTAAGACCATTACAACTGTTCCTGCTCAGTCAGTGGAATGGGGACTATTCAGACTTGTCTCCGAAGATACAAGTAAATCAGAGGACCAGAGACTCATTCCGTTGGTGGCTGTCCCTGGACAACCTGTCACAAGGGATGACCTTCCGCAGACCAGAGTGGGTCATTGTCACGACCGACGCCAGTCTGATGGGCTGGGGCGCGGTCTGGGGATCCCTGAAAGCTCAGGGTCTTTGGTCTCGGGTAGAATCTCTTCTACCGATAAATATTCTGGAACTGAGAGCGATATTCAATGCTCTCAAAGCTTGGCCTCAGCTAGCGAGGGCCAAGTTCATACATCAACCATCAGGGGGGAACAAGGAGTTCCCTAGCGATGGAAGAAGTGACCAAAATCATTCTATGGGCGGAGTCTCACTCCTGCCACCTGTCTGCTATCCACATCCCAGGAGTGGAAAATTGGGAAGCGGATTTTCTGAGTCGTCAGACATTGCATCCGGGGGAGTGGGAACTCCATCCGGAAATCTTTGCCCAAGTCACTCAACCGTGGGGCATTCCAGACATGGATCTGATGGCCTCTCGTCAGAACTTCAGAGTTCCTTACTACGGGTACAGATCCAGGGATCCCAAGGCGGCTCTAGTGGATGTACTAGTAGCACCTTGGACCTTCAAACTAGCTTATGTGTTCCCGCCGTTTCCTCTCATCCCCAGGCTGGTAGCCAGGATCAATCAGGAGAGGGCGTCGGTGATTTTGATAGCTCCTGCGTGGCCACGCAGGACTTGGTATGCAGATCTGGTGAATATGTCATCGGCTCCACCATGGAAGCTACCTTTGAGACGAGACCTTCTTGTTCTAGGTCCGTTCGACCCACTCCAGCTGACTGCTTGGAGATTGAACGCTTGATCTTATCAAAGCGAGGGTTCTCAGATTCTGTTATTAATACTCTTGTTCAGGCCTGAAAGCCTGTAACCAGAAAATTACCACATAATTTGGTATATCTGTTGGTGTGAATCTGCAGGATTCCCTTGGGACAAGGTTAAGATTCCTAAGAGTCTATCCTTCCTTCGAGAAGGATTGGAAAAAGGATTATCTGCAAGTTCCTTGATGGGACAGATTTCTGCCTTGTCTGTGTTACTTCACAAAAAGCTGGCAGCTGTGCCAGATGTTCTAGCCTTTGTTCAGGCTCTGGTTAGAATCAAGCCTGTTTACAAAATTTTGACTCCTCCTTGGAGTCTCAACCTAGTTCTTTCAGTTCTTCAGGGGGTTCCGTTTGAACCCTTACATTCCGTTGATATTAAGTTATTATCTTGGAAAGTTTTGTTTTTGGTTGCAATTTCTTCTGCTAGAAGAGTTTCAGAATTATCTGCTCTGCAGTGTTCTTCTCCTTATCTGGTGTTCCATGCAGATAAGGTGGTTTTGCGTACTAAACCTGGTTTTCTTCCAAAAGTTGTTTCTAACAAAGACATTAACCAGGAGATAGTTGTGCCTTCTTTGTGTCCTAATCCAGTTTCAAAGAAGGAACGTTTGTTGCACAACTTGGATGTAGTTCGTGCTCTCAAATTTTACTTAGCAGCTACTAAGGTTTTCAGACAAACTTTGTCTTTGTTTGTTGTTTATTCTGGTAAACGGAGAGGTCAAAAAGCAACTTCTACCTCTCTCTCCTTCTGGATTAAAAGCATTATCCGATTGGCTTATGAGACTGCCGGACGGCAGCCTCCTGAAAGAATCACAGCTCACTCCACTAGGGCTGTGGCTTCCACATGGGCCTTCAAGAACGAGGCTTCTGTTGATCAGATATGTAAGGCAGCGACTTGGTCTTCACTGCACACTTTTTCTAAATTTTACAAATTTGATACTTTTGCTTCTTCTGAGGCTATTTTTGGGAGAAAGGTTTTGCAAGCCGTGGTGCCTTCCATTTAGGTGACCTGATTTGCTCCCTCCCTTCATCCGTGTCCTAAAGCTTTGGTATTGGTTCCCACAAGTAAGGATGACGCCGTGGAACGGACACACCTATGTTGGAGAAAACAGAATTTATGTTTACCTGATAAATTACTTTCTCCAACGGTGTGTCCGGTCCACGGCCCGCCCTGGTTTTTTTAATCAGGTCTGATAATTTATTTTCTTTAACTACAGTCACCACGGTAACATATGGTTTCTCCTATGCAAATATTCCTCCTTAACGTCGGTCGAATGACTGGGGTAGGCGGAGCCTAGGAGGGATCATGTGACCAGCTTTGCTGGGCTCTTTGCCATTTCCTGTTGGGGAAGAGAATATCCCACAAGTAAGGATGACGCCGTGGACCGGACACACCGTTGGAGAAAGTAATTTATCAGGTAAACATAAATTCTGTTTTTTAGCGCTATTTTGAAAATGATTTGCTTTATTAGCGGTTTAGTTTTTCCTCCTCGACAAGTAAAGTTTGAGCACTTGATTCATCTCCTTAACGGAGTATTCAGTGCATTTTTTATATATATGTATATATATTTTAAAAGTCTTCAAAGACTGGAAGGCTGTTTTTTTTCCCCCTCAATATTATGTATATCTGTGTTCATTGTTTATTTATGTTTGTGTTCACATAATACCACAATGAGGGGACTAAGTTTACTGATTGTATTCAGTCGGAAATATATAAATGCAAATTTTATTTTTATTTTTCTCCTGAAAATAATTAGTTTTTTTCTAATATTGGCCGCCATCTGGTGGCAGCTAAGGAAACTGCATGCTCTATTTTATGACGTATAAGAGTCCTCATTTGATATATAAACATACAGCTAGATTACGAGTTTGGCGTTATGAGTAAAAAAGCATTGTTATGCTTCATAACGCTGCTTTTTCCCTAACTTCGCTATTACAAGTCGTAGGTATAGGTGTACCGCACACCTTTTTGGCCGTCGCGCAACGTCAGTACCGCACTTTTAAAAAAGTCCCTTTTCAATGGGACTACCATAGCGCCGGTATTACGAGTTTGCCTGGGAGGCCAAAAAGTGAGCGGTACACAGTCAGTAGTTATGAGTTTTACGTTACAAAGCTGCACCATAAAACTCTAAAGTGTTAAAAAGTACACTAACACCCATAAACTTCCTATTAACCCCTAAACCGAGGCCCTCCCGCATCGCAAACACTAAAATAAAACTATTAACCCCTAATCTGCCACTCCGGACATCGCCGCCACTTAAAAAATATTAACCCCTATTCCGCCAGTTCCCGACATCGTCGCCACTATAATAAACTTATTAACCCCTAAACTGCCGCCCTCCCGCATCACAAACACTATTTAAAGATGATTAACCCCTAATCTGCCGTCCGTACACACTGCCGCTATAATAAACCTATTAACCACTAAACCGCAAGCCCCCCACAACGAAATATACTAAAATAAATTATTAACCCCTACACCTCTGACCTCCCACATCACTAACTCTACATAAATATATTAACCCCTAACGTAACCCTAAGTCTAACCCTAACGTAACACTAAGCCTAAAACCCCCTAACTTAAAGGGACACTGAACCCAATTTTTTTCGTGATTCAGATAGAGCATGAAATTTTAAGCAACTTTCTAATTTACTCCTGTTATCAAAGTTTCTTCATTCTCTTGGTATCTTTATTTGAAATGCAAGAATGTAAGTTTAGATGCCGGCCCATTTTTGGTGAACAACCTGGGTTGTTCTTGCTGATTGGTGGATAAATTCACCCACCAATAAAAAAAAAGTGCTGTCCAGAGTTCTGAACCAAAAACAAACCAAAAAAAAAGCTTAGGTGCATTCTTTTTCAAATAAAGATAGCAAGAGAACGAAGAAAAATTGATAATAGGAGTAAATTAGAAAGTTGCTTAAAATTGCATGCTCTATCTAAATCGCAAAAGAAAAAATTTGGGTTCAGTGTCCCTTTAAATATAATTAAAATAAATCTAAATAAACCTTACAATTATTAACTAAATAATTCCTATTTAAAACTAAATACAAACTTACCTGTAAAAAATAAACCCCCTAAGCTAGCTACAATATAACTAATAGTTATATTGTAGCTATCTTAGGTTTTATTTTTCACAGGTAAGTTTGTACTTATTTTAACTAGGTAGACTAGTTAGTAAATAGTTATTAACTATTTACTAGCTACCTAGTTAAAATAAATACAGTTACCTGTAAAATAAAACCTAAGCTACCTTACACTAAAAACTAACATTACAATAAAATAAATTAAATTATTAAAATACAATTTTCTAATTTACAAAAAATAAAAAACAAAATTATAAAAAATAAAAATGAATTACTCCTAATCTAATAGCCCTATCAAAATAAAAAAGCCCCTAGCCTACACTAAACTGCCAATGTCCCTTAAAAGGGCCTTTTGCGGGGCATTGCCCCAAAGAAATCAGCTCTTTTACCTGTAATAAAAAATACAAACACCCCCCAACAGTAAAACCCACCACCCACCCAACCAAACCCCCCAAATAAAAACCTATCTAAATAAACCTAAGCTAAACATTGCCCTGAAAAGGGCATTTGGATGGACATTGCCCTTAAAATGGCAATTAGCTCTTTTACATTGCCCAAAACCCTAACCTAAAAAAAAAACCCATCCAAAAAACCCTTAAAAAACCTAACACTAAACCCTGACGATCCACTTACAGTTATCGAAGTCCGGACATCCATCTTCATCCATGCGGCCTCTTCGATCTTCATCCAGCCGGCGAAGTCCTCATCCAAGCGAGAATAAGTCTTCATCCAGACGGCATCTTCTATCTTTATCCATCTGGCGCGGAGCGGGTCCACCTTTAAGACATCCGGCGCGAAGCATCCTCTTCTTACGGTCGTCGCTGTAAACTGAAGGTTACCTTTAAGTGACGTCATCCAAGATGGCGTCCCTTACATTCCTATTGGCTGAAAGATTTCTATCAGCCAATAGGAATTAAAGGGGAAACAATTCTGTTGGCTGTTGCAATCAGCCAATAGGATTGAGCTTTTATCCTATTGGCTGATCCAATCAGCCAATAGGATTGAGCTCTTATTCTATTGGCTGTTCCATTGCAACAGCAAATAGGATTTTTCCCCTTTAATTCCTATTGGCTGATAGAAATCTTTCAGCCAATAGGAATGTAAGGGACGCCATCTTGGATGACGTCACTTAAAGGGAACCTTCAGTTTACAGCGACGACCGTAAGAAGAGGATGCTCCGCGCCGGATGTCTTGAAGGACTTCGCCGGCTGGATGAGGACTTCGCTGGCTGGATGAGGATGGATGTTAGGGGTTAATAAGTGTATTTAGGGGGCGGCGATGTTAGGGGCGGCAGATTAGGGGTTAATAACTGTATGTAGGTGGCTGCGATGTCGGTGCGGCAGATTAGGGGTGTTTAGACATGGTTTTTATGTTAGGGTGTTAGGTTTAAACATAATTTTTTCTTTCCCCATAGACATCAATGGGGCTGTATTACGAAGCTTTTTTTTCCGCGATCGCAGGTGTTAGGCTTTTTTTTGCCTGCTTGGTGTCTACGAGCATGTCAAAGCAGCGCTTGTATTTGGCCGTTAATTTCCCTATAGCGCTCATAACTCGTAATCTAGCTGATAGTTATTTATACGTGTATGTAGACTACTTTAAGTCCTTGTCATGGGAGTCTGCTACTCTATTATGGTAGCATCTTTATAAGACGCATAGGTTTCATAATAAAGTTGTACTTTTTATTCAGGGTACTATATATTAATTTTCTTGGTTTTCCTGTCTCACTTTTGTGTTTTCAGACACACACTCAAAAAAAAAAAAAAGGCTGGCTAATACCTTTATCTGTGACGACAGAATGCAAAGGTTTTTCTCCTGAAAATAATATATCCAGCTTTGCAGTTCTTACTCGCAGAGTTCTCTGGTTAAGAGTCTTGGTCTGCAGTTGAATCTTTCAAATCCAAACTTCTGTCTTTACCTTTTAAAGGTAAGACTTTATTTGGTCATAGTCTGGCCGAAATTATTTCCGAATTTTCTGGTGGAAAGGGTTCTTTCATACCTCAGGAGTTAACCTAAGGGTCGACAGAATTAAAATTTTTCGTTCCTTTCGTAATCTCAAGGGACAAAAATATTCTTCCTCTTCCATGCCCAATCAATCTAGAATCTTATGGACTTGGAATAAGGGAAATCTAGCCGAGAAGATTTAAGCTAATTATAGGTCAGCATGAAGGGGTTGCCCCCGATCCAGTCGGGGATCAGGTGGGGGGCAGCCTTTCCTTTTTTCAGCAGGATTGGATCTGCAATATCACAAGTCCTTGGGCTGTGGAAGGGTTTCATAATAGGGCCAAGTCTTGCCTCTCTTGGGGCAGATTATCCTGTCCAGGTTGTCAATGATCCAGGTAAATAAAGAGGCTTTCTTAAACTGTGTAAAGGACCTTTCCTCATTGGGAGTGATTGTTCCAGTTCCTTTAGAGGAACAGGGTCAAAGATACTACTTAGGGAATTTTCTGTCCCTTTTTAAATTTAAAATGCCTCAATAAATTCCTCAAGGTTCCATTTTTCAAGATGTAAACTATTCATTCCATTCTACCCTTGGTATAGGAGGGTCAGTTAATATCTACCATAGATCTAAAGGACGTGTATCTCCTTGTTCCCATTCACAGGGAACATCATCAATTTATATGATTTGCTTTTCTGGACAAACATTTTCAGTTTGTTGCTCTTCCTTTGGCCTTGCTTCAGCTACCGTTCTGGGGGCCCTTTTGCGGTGGTCAAATCTCAAGGAATTGCGGTGGCGCCTTACCTAGACATCATCTTGGTTCAGGCGTCATCTTTTCAACTAGCAAAATCTCATACAGAGATGTTGTTGTCTTTTCTATGTTCCCACGGATGTAAAGTGAATCTGGAAAAGAGTTCCCTTGTTCCAGCTACAAGGGTGTGTTTTTTAGGGACAATCATAGATTCCCTGTCCATGAAGATTTTCCTGACGGATGTCAGAAAAATCCAAACTTCTTGCTTCGTGCCTTTCTCTCTAGTCTTCTATTCGTCCATCAGTGGCTAAATGCATGGAGGTGATTGGTCTGATGGTTGCTCCATGGACATCATTCCTTTTGCTTGGTTCCATCCTCTACAGCTATGCATGCTCAGTCAATGGAACGGAGACCATTCAGATTTATCGCAGAGGCAAGATATGGATCCCCTAACAAGAAACTCTCTCTCGTGGTGGATTTCACAGGAACATCTCTCTCAAGGCACTTGCTTCCTGAGACCTTCTGTGATAGGAAACAGTATATGTTAAATATTTAATGTTTCAGGATTTTATAGGTTGAAGTGTATGTAATCATAATCACCAATAATACCATAACTTAGATATTAGGTACCTGTATGATTACAGAGTTTATTGTAGATTCGTGATAAATGTCAGTTCTTTGCAACTTAGAAGAAATGATATTCTCATATAGGTGAGTTAAGAACGTATAGTATGGATACTCATAAGTAATGAATAAACAGCTAATACTTAATAACATTGGTGGTTAATGAAATGTAAACTCTCACATAAATAAGAATGAAAATTTGAAGGAAAAAATAATTACTTTATAGATATCAAATTGAGTTGAAAGAAGATATTCTCCTTTGAATGTTCCGATGTGGATAATTGTGAAAATTTATAGGATTTAATAGTTCCAAAATGTAGTTTAAGTTTTCAGGAATGCATTACATTCTTGGTTAAGTCCTAGCATGCTAATTTAGTGATCGTTGGTGCACATACCTTATTCTTAGAGTTCTATTATGAACAGTGAAGAGCGGGTGAACAGCAAGCAGAGTGAGAGGCGAGCCTTCGACTCCGGCGTGGTGCGCAGTGAGAGAGGTAATGACGTCACCCGCTACCTGTCAGTCCGTACCGGGTATAGAGACAGAGCGCTGCAGATTCACGCAGCTGAGGTTTGAGTTTAGTGTTCACTCCAAACTTTACAGGAGTATTACACCAAAGGTTATAATCCAATATGTAATAAAAGGAAAAAATACAAATATCAGTTAGATAATATAAATGTCAGTATACTTAAGGCTTCTTAAAGTTTAGGAGATAGAGAGACTGATAGAGGTCTCCTATTCCACTTTCAATAATCAAGCAATCATTTCTGGGAAAACAGGTGATTAAATAGAAATGTGTTAGGGGAGGAGATCTTGCCTTAAAGGGATAATGAAAGGCAAAGTGTTGACACCTTCCTGGGTGATTGTAACTACAGACGCAAGCCTGTTAGGCTGGGGAGCAGTTTGGGGCTCTCTAAAAGCTCAGGGACTGTGGATTTGGGAGGGGTCTTCTCTCCCCATAAACATCTTGGAGTTGAGAGCAATCTTCAATGCCCTGTCAGTTTGGCCTCAATTATCTTTAGTCCGGTTTATCAGATTCCAATCGGACAACATCTCCTCAGTGGCTTACATCAATCACAAGGGAGGAACTCGGAGTTCCTTGGCCATGAAGAAGGTAACTTGCATTCTGCAGTGGGTGGAAGCTCGCGATTGTCTCCTGTCTGCCATCCACTTTCCAGGAATGGACAACTGGGAAGCGGATTTTCTCAGCAGACAGACTTTTCATCCTGGGGAGTGGGCTCTCCATCCGGAAGTGTTCTCAAGGATAACCCTCAAGTGGGGGTTCCGGAATTGGATCTGATGGCGTCTCGTCAAAACGCCAAGCTTCCAAAGTACAGATCAAGGTCAAGAGATTCTCAGTCTGTTCTGATAGATGCTCTGGCGGTTCCTTGAAATTTCGGTCTTGCATACCTGTTTCCTTCGTTTGCTCTCCTTCCACGAGTCATCGCTCTTATTAAACAGGAGAGAGCGTCTGTGATTCTAATAGCTCCTGTCTGGCCTCGCAGGATCTGGTTTGCGGATCTGGTGAAGATGTCATCTCTTCCACCTTGGAGGTTACCTCTGAAGACGGACCTTCTAATTCAGGGTCCATTCCTCCATCCAAATCTAGATACTGTGAAGCTGACTGCTTGGAGATTGAACGCCTAATCCTGTCTAGACATGGTTTTTCTGAAGCGATCATTGATACTATGCTTCAGGCTCGTAAACCTATTTCTCGCAAAAGTGTAAATACCTTTTTTTGTGCAAATCTAAGGGTTTCTCCTGGAGCCGGGTGAGGATTCCCCAAATTTTATTTTTTCTTAAGGATGGCCTGGAGTACTCTGAAGGGTCAGATTTCTGCACTGTCTATTCTTTTGCACAAACATCTGGCAGATTTACCAGCTGTTCAAGCTTTCGTTCAGGCCCTGATCAGAATCAGGCCTTTGTTTAAACCTGTTGCTCCTCCTTAGAGCCTTAACCTAGTTCTTAAAGTTTTGAGCCGATGCATGTTGATATAAATTTGTTATCTTGGAAGGTTTTGTTTCTGCTTGCTATTCCGCTCGCAGAGTTTCTGAGTTTTTTTTTTCTGAGCTTTCGGCTCTGCAGTGGGATTCCCTGTACTTTTTTTTCATGCAGATAAGGTGGTCCTTCGCACTAAATTGGGGTTTCTCCCTAAGGTAGTGTCGGATCTAAACATTATTCAGGATATTGTTGTTTCTTCTTTTTGTTCAAATCCTTCTTCTCATAAGTAACGTCTTTTGCATAACTTGGATGTTGTGCATGTTCTAAAATTTTACCTTCAAGCAACTAAAGATTTCCTGCAATCTTCTGCCCTGTTTGTTGTTTTCTCTGGAAAGCGTAAGGGTCAGAAGGCCACTTCTACTACTCTTTCCCTCTGGTTAAGAAGTATGATTCGTTTTGCTTATGATAAAGCTTGATAGCTGCCTCCTTAGAGACTTACTCCTCATTCCACTAGGGCTGTCTCCTCTTCTTGGGCTTTTAACAATGAAGCTTCTGTGGAACAGATTTGCAAGGCGGCAACATATGGTCCTCTTTGCATACTTTTTCCAAATTCTATAAATTTGATATTTTTACCTCGGCTGAGGCTTCTTTTGGGAGAAAGGTTCTTCAAGCGGCGGTGCCTTCTGTTTAGGTCCTCCTGCCTTGTTCTCCCTCCCTGTTCATTCCGTGTACTCTTAATTGGAAAGACGTTGTGGACTCTCCATGTCATAGGAAAGAAAAATTTATGCTTACCTGATAAATTTCTTTCTTTCCTGACATGGAAAGTCCACGACCCCGTCCAAGACCCCACCCTCTTTTTGTTATAATTTGGATTTTTTTTTTTTGAGTAAACCTCAGGCACCTTTTCACCCTTGTGTTTCTTCTTTTTCCATTTTCCTTCGGCTGAATGACTGGGGATTATGGTAAGGGAAGTTACACTTAACAGCTTTGCTGGGGTGCTCTTTACCTTCTCCTGCTGGCCAGGATTTGAATATCCTACTACTAATTGGAATGAAGTCGTGGACTCTCCATGTCCGGAAAGAAAGACATTTATCAGGTAAGCATAAGTTTTGTGTTTTGCATTAGCTGTTTTGTGTAAATGTTTGTGTTGCTGTGAACATATATAACTATCTATGTTGTTCTGGTGATATATATATATATATATATATATATACCCCGCTCATACAGCGGGTTAGGGACCGGAGCCCCGCTGTAAAGTGAAACAAGGCAGTTTTAGCTTTCTTTCCACTTGCCAGTGTGTTTAAAAACTTGAAAAACATGTTTGAACTAGCATATATTAGGGGTGCAATAGGGCTAAGTTTAGTTTAACACTAGCACAGCACAGTATTCAATAAATACTGTACTTGTAAAATAGTGACAATTACTGTAGTAAAATTTGCCAAACTATAGCACTGAGACACAGATTGCACTGTAAAGCTGTAAACAGAGTGAACTGTGCATAACAAAATGGTTCTGGCAAACTCACAATGATTACATCACTATTTCATAATCCTTGGAGGTTGAACTTCAGCTCTACAAAGCGCTGTATTAGCGAATTGCTGTAAAGTGAAGCGCTGTAAAGTGAGGTATACCTGTGTGTATATATATATATATATATATATATATATATATATATATATATATATATATATATATATATTGTATCAGTGTCAAGACAGACTAGCCACCAGACAGGTATTCACACGAATACCTCAATCTACAAAGCTTTTTCATAGATTAAGCTATCATTTTAGATTCACGTAATTCCACTCTAGCAGACTATATATATATATATATATATATATATATATATATATATATATATATATATATATATATATATATATATATATATATATATATATATATATATATATATATATATATATATATATAAAATATATAGTCAAGATAGAAAAAATACCAGGGTATATGAGATTACCCTAGAACAGCAAGGGAATAAAAGGCACACATAAAAGACTTTCAAAAATTTATTAATAATAAGTTCCCAAAAACACATTTAAGTATATAGCGATATCTTATCTGTCAATTTCAGTCACCACTACAGACAGCAAAATCTAAAACATTTAAAGTGCACTAAGACCTAATTCTTTCCCTATACTATAGATCACAAAAAGACATCATAAACAGTAAGGGGTTAACCAAGAAACTTATGTTTATAGCGAATTGTACAAAAATCTAATGTTTTTAGGACATTTATGATAAGTAGGCAAAATACATGTGATACATATGGCTGCAATCCAAACAGAGGTGATGCCCTGATGATCCCCTGTAACACATACTGGAGGTGGGGGAGAAACGTGCGTTGGCACTATGTGTTTATGAGAACCCAGGTACCTGCTGAATGTACCGTGGGCCAGGATTTCTAGTGCACCTGTCTAGACCTTTTCCCTGAATCTCATGTTTCTTCAGAGACATTTTGGCTCTATACATGCAGCTGTACATTTCAAGTGAGCTACGAATTCTTCTGGTGTGACTCCGACAGTGGAGTAAGTGGTTTGAGGAGTGTGCTATTGGAGTGCAATGGAAGTTATGCCTATACGATAGGTGAATATACGATGCAAATTCGATTCCTGCCTACAGCCACTCACAGTCCCTGGTGACGCTATACCACTCCCACTATTGCTGACGTCACGCGCCAAGTAATCATCACAGGTGCTTGCAAGCTGAAGACAAGTGGAAACAACAAAAACCGGAGGACTTAAGCTAAGTATATGCCGTATATGCTGTGTTTTTCAACTGAATTGCTACACTTGCTAGAGACTCTGTATCCAGCAATACTAATTGCGGCACATTTATTTGCCTTAAGAGGAGATTCCCTGGTACATACAAAGAGTAAAAAAAGCGCTTTTTGATACAAAATATAGTTCACCTCTGTTTGGATTGCAGCCATATGTATCACATGTATTTTGCCTACTTATCATAAATGTCCTAAAAACATTAGATTTTTGTACAATTCGCTATAAACATAAGTTTCTTGGTTAACCCCTTACTGTTTATGATGTCTTTTTGTGATCTATAGTATAGGGAAAGAATTAGGTCTTAGTGCACTTTAAATGTTTTAGATTTTGCTGTCTGTAGTGGTGACTGAAATTGACAGATAAGATATCGCTATATACTTAAATGTGTTTTTGGGAACTTATTATTAATACATTTTTGAAAGTCTTTTATGTGTGCCTTTTATTCCCTTGCTGTTCTAGGGTAATCTCATATACCCTGGTATTTTTTCTATCTTGACTATATATTTTATATTTACTATAAGGGTGGCACCATTCAAAGCAAATTAGCAATATTACCTACTCTCTCACGCCCCCTAAATTTAGTATATATATATATATATATATATATATATATATATATATATATATATATATATATATATATATATATATATATATATATATATATATATATTGTATCAGTGTCAAGAGAGACTAGCCACCAGACAGGTATTCACACGAATACCTCAATCTACAAAGCTTTTTCATAGATTAAGCTATCATTTTAGATTCACGTAATTCCACTCTAGCAGACGCTAAACTAAATGAATCTTCTTTATTTCTTTATTGGATAGTCCCCTTTTTATTGCTGAGTACTTGTGGATACAAATCCTAATACACTTTAAGCATAACCCTACATGAAGTCCCATCATTAGCATCAGTCATGCCAAATCCCAACCATATGATATAATATAAATTGTGACTCAAGGCAGCTCTACAATTATGTTTGAACCCTACATATACATAAACTATATAGACCTATATAGTAGTTTATCGGCAGTATGATGTTCTAACCTGATTATATAATACTAATGATAATTTATTTGGTTCCTAGTAGCTACAAGGTCCATTTAGTAGCTCCATTCATGCTCATAAAATAATCATTAAAAAATGGTATAGCAATTCCACTGTCACATACAAACTGCTGTCGTTAGATCACAAGACTTTACAATCATCCTCAGTATATTTATTATATAATGGGTCTGCCTGCCTAGACGCAATATAATTCCCTCCACTTATTTGAATAGATTGAGAGTTCTTGAATATACTACATTTTTATAATATTGCTCAGTTTTTCACTGACAATCTGCTCACACTTCTTGCATTTAACATTATATTATAATCTGAACTATACTATATGAACATAATATTTCTATCTGCATTATAAACATAAGTTTCCATATTATATACTAGTTAAACTATTCTATTTCACTAGAGGTCCAAGAGTGACCATATGTATCATTATTGTACCTCCCCTGTACCATATGTCTTTATAAGGGTCCAATAGTGGCCACATATATTTTAGGAGGTATACCTATCCTACTTAAAATGAGATTTCATAGCTATGTGTTTATTGGCATTAAAGAATGTTTGATATTCTAACTTACTAAATATTAGCTTGATGTGTACTTAGAAACAATATATATGTATACACTATTATGATAGCGCAACTTGGGTTACCACCCTAAGAAATACCTCTGTTGGTTTAATAATGTTTCAACTGACTCTTTTAAATAGAGGTTCCTGAATTATAAGCACACTGCAAAGATCTATACGTGTTAATGTATTTGTGATTTTAAGATGTCTGGTAACAATTTAACAACATGTTATCATTCTTCGCATCTATTTGGTTGACTGTACTATATTCTTTTATTATTGTTGTCAATAGACATATGTTATATTTTGTCAATGCTAAAAATCTCAATTAAAGATTATTAAAAAAAAAAAAAAGATATGCTGGCAGGCAAAAGTCCTGGACCGGACGGTTTCACAGCAAATTACTACAAGAAATTTAGATCCATACTATCCACACCCTTGTTAGAATTATTTAACAACTTAAGAAACAAGCCTCTATTATCCAGAAATCTCTTAGAGGCACACATAACCGTCATTCCTAAATCAAGCAAACCAGCAAATAGCCCTGAAAATTTTAGACCCATCTCATTAATTATCTCTGACATGAAAATTCTGGCCAAAATTCTCGCTAACTGATAAACAAATACCTCCCAGACTTAATATCAAACGATTAAATTGGATTTGTCTCTGGTAGGGAGGCCAGGGACAATACTATCAAAGTGCTTCAGCTGATAACCCATGCTGGAGAATTGGGGATCCCCTCTGTCTTGTTCTCGACCGACGGCATTTGACAGAGTCGATTGGCTTTTCCTGCGTCGGGCAGTGGAGAAGATTGGATTTAAAAAAACATTCTTAAACATGACTTTTGCACTTTACTCGAAACCAAACACCAAAATTCAAATAAATGGTACCCTGTCAGAATCCTTCCTTATAAGTAACGGCATGAGACAGGAGTGCCCATTCTCACCCCTCCTCTTTGCTCTGTTAATAGAGATACTAGCCCCAAAAAATAGATCATGATAACATTTTATTTACATTGACAAAAGCAGAATCCTCAGTCCCAGAACTTCTAAATGAACTGCAAGCATATAGTAAAGTCTCAAAGTTCCTTCAGAACTTGACAAAATCTGAACTTCTGCATATTAACTTGCATCCCCAAAATATACAACAACTCCATACATATCAAAATAACAAAAAATAAACTAGGGATATTCAACTCCTGGTCAGCAGGAGGAGGCAAGGAGCACCCCAGCAAAGCTGTTAAGTGTAACTGCCTTACCCATAACCCTCAGTCATTTTCTTTGTCTCTGTCAATGGAGGTTGTGCGAAGTTGTTGTCTGAAGATTGTAATCCTTTTATGGGTATTTTTACCTGCAAGCAAGGATTGGGGTCTAGCTGTGTCCATGTAAATCTCTTAAGTAAGAGTAGTGGTGGCTTTTAGCAGTTAAACGGCGGTGAGGAAGTCTTTGCTTTTCTGTTAACACTTTGTTATCCCTTTGTAGAAAGCCAGAGTTAGTTACTGTTCTTTCTTTTCCTACAGGTCTATGACAGGGAGTGAAGTGCCTGCAACACCTAAGGATCAGCATCTATCATGCAATTGATCTAAGGTAAGTGCTTTTGCCTTCTAGGTACAGAAGGACAGCAGCACTTAAGAGATCCTTTTTTCTGAGACATAATAATCCTTAATTTTAAAAAAAGGATTCATATGGTGACAAGATATTTGGCCCACAGTATGAGACCTGACATTAAGGGGTTGTATGGGGTTAACAGTAAAGGATATCCTTTATTATGTAACCTGGGCCTTAATATTATTTTTAAGGCATTTGTATGAGAATCTTAAACATAAGGACTATTGAGGCTTATTTACTTATACGCATACAACGGGAGAGACGATTTAAACTGTCTTTTATCTCCGGTTTAGCGGAGCGATGCCGTTGTGAGAATAGTAACCTTTCATTACGAAGGGAGCTCCAGTGACTTCACATATCTTTGGAGATTGTGAGAATTATCTATATCATTTACTCAGGAGGACAAGAATCGTTTAAGAGGAGAGTATTTCCTCTTACTAGTGGGATATCTCTCTTGGCGGTAGCAGCCTCAGACAATCTGAGGTTTTTTCTAAGTAGCTTTCTATGTTAGTTTTATTACAAATTGAATTTTAGTTTTCATTCATAATTATTTTGAAATTTATAGTCTGATTAAGTTTAATTTTGCTTACTTTTGAACATTACTGGTGGAACCTGTTTAATTTCAGCTATGGACTCAGAACAGGATCAGTCAATTTCTATGGATAAATGTTTACAATGTTTAGAGGCACAAATTGTCCTGCTTATGCAATTTTGCTCTTCTTGTTTAACTAAGACTTTAAAATTTAAAGACAAATTACTCCCTTCTGAGCCTACTGTCTCTCAGGATAATGCTGTGCGTGACATGCCTCAGCTTTCTCCTCAAACGTCCCAAGCATTAATTGTTTCTCATAATGTGCCTTCTGTGTCCTCTCATCCACCTGGGGGTGTTTATTTACCTGGGGATTTTGCAGCTCAGATTTCTTCTGCAGTAACAGCGGCTTTGTCAGCTTTCCCTTCTTCGGGTAAGCGTAAGAGAAAATCTAAACATCTGCCTGATAGTAAGGCTTCTGACTCTAGGTTGGCATTAGCCAATCTTTCTCAGATTTCTGATGAGAAGAATACTTCAGTAGCTTCTGAAGATGAGATCTCAGACTCTGACACTTTAGAAGAAAAATCTTCAGAATCTGAAGAGGTTAATTTTAGATTTAATCTTGAACACCTCTGTTTTTTACTGAAAGAGGTTCTAACTACTTTAGACGACTCTGAACCTTCAGTTGCTGTCAACCCCATAAAGTCTTCTAAATTGGATAGAGTTTATGATTCCCCATCTTCTGAGGAGGTATTTTCTGTTCCTAGGAAGATGTCTGAAATTATTGCTCAGGAATGGGATAAGCCAGGGGTTCCTTTTTCCTCTTCCCTTGTTTTTAAGAAGATGTTTCCTGTTGCTGACTTTATTCGTGACTCATAGCACAATGTTCCTAAAGTAGAAGGAGCTATTTATACTCTTGCTAAGAGAACTACCATTCCTATAGAGGATAGTTGCTCTTTTAAGAATCCAATGAATAAGAAGCTAGAGGCTTACTTAAAAAAGATGTACATCCTGCAGTCCCCTGGAACCATAAAGAGAATAGACCAGATCAAAAAGCACTCTTTAAAGAGTGGAGAATTTCAGCGCTGCTTGAAGGGCACAAGCTTAAACCTCTAAAATTAAGGACAGTATGCCTGGGGTTGGCATGAACTGGTTATCACATTCCCAGCTTAGCCACTTCTTAACGACACACAAGCACAAACATAATCTTACGAGACAGGTGACACTCTTTTGAAAGCACATGCCTACGTGCAACACCAACAGCACATGCAGTGTCACTTTTGTATAGACTCCTACTAGTCGAGGACACACATCTTCTTCCCTCGTATACAAAAGCCTGGGAAAAAGAATTACGAACAGACATTGACTCCCTAGACTGGCAGACAGCTTTCCAAGTCACCAAACATGCATCAATTTCAACCAGGGTGCAAGAGTCTTGTTATAAATTTCTATCCAGGTGGTATCTCACCCCCAGTAGGCTGAAACATATATATAAAAATACCTCGGGGAAGTGCTGGAGAGAATGTGGGGGGAGGCAACTCCCACGCACATTTGGTGGGATTGTCCTAGATTGGACACATACTGGATGGAGATTCTGGAAAGCATTGAAACAGCAACAGGGAAACCACTACTGAACAACCCAAAGACATTACTATATCTATCACTACCCAAACTTGAAAGTAAAGTAAGCAAAGCATTGAGGATGATTTATGTTAAACAGCGCCAAGATGTTAATCCCGAAACATTGAAAATCAAATAACGTCCCAACGACTGGAGAATGGCAGCATCAGGTAGACACCCTAATACATTTAGAAAGATATCACCACATACAGCAGGGTACAACAGATATGCATGAACTCATGCTAGCACAATGGGCCGAATGCAAATCCCACTTAGGACAGGTAACACAGAGGGGACCAGCCAGACCAATAGGGTAAGAGACTAGGTATTATAGATTTCTTTGTGATGCGCGCGACAGGTTGAGAGGGCAATACCATCTCAAATTGTATTAAGGATTGTTTTTGAACCTGTAATTTTCTTTATATTTCCATGCATTTGTATTACTGTTACCTAATAAAAGTGTTGCTTGGATCAGATTACTTATATGGACACTACCTTCAGATATTATTCTGAAATGACCAAGCCTGGACAATTTGTAATTTCTTAGGAAAGTTTATTTTAGAGGGCACTGGGTGCCAACGATTTGATGATCACATGTATGCTTGAAAGGTTGAAACAGTTTGTAACATTTATCTGTCCTTCAATAATGCTTTTTAACCTCTGGCACTTTTTCACCCTTGTGTTTTCTTCCTTTTCCGTTTCCTTTGGCTGAATGACTGGGGGTTATTGTTAAGGCAGTTACACTTAACAGCTTTGCTGGGGTGATCTTTGCCTCCTCCTGCTGGCCAGGAGTTTAATATCCCACTAGTAATTGGAATGACGTTGTGGACTCTCCATGTCCGGAAAGAAAGAAATTTATCAGGTAAGCATAAATCTTACACCAGACCCTGCAGACCCATTCAAACATAATTACATACCCCTTAAAAATGATATCTCCAGGGATCTCTCCTCCATGAAGAACAAACCGCTATCCTGGTTAGGGAAAATAGGTGTTATAAAATTGAACATACTACCATGCATTCTATACGTTCTAAAAACTACTCCTATATCACTGCCTTCAAGCTACCTCCCTTAAGTACAAAAATTGATTGAACAGTTCATATGGTCAGACAAAATTCATAGAATCTCAAAGAAAACCTGGTACCTACCCAGAGACAAAGGGGGATTGGGAGTTCCAGACCTCACTGCATATAGAAAAGCCATACTTTTACAGAGACTAGTCGAGTGGTCTCACAATACCTCTCAAAGAGCCTGGGTCCAATTAGATAGACAAATACTTAAACATAACAATATTAGCACTTTGGCATGGATACCTCTTCAAAAACGACCAACATCAATTGCTAAATACCCCATGGTGACGGAGTTCCTGGCCCCTTGGGATAAAATATTAGCTACCAGCACACACATTCCGTCTAAAACTTCTCCTCTGCTCCCAATTATCAAAAATCCTGAACTACCCTATTATCAATTAGGATCCCGCAACAAAAAAATAGTGGTATATTTACCTCTTGGCTTCATTACCACCAACTCAAACACTTTGTTTCACATCACAAAACATAAGAAGGATTTAAATAGGGAAATCACTCCATTTGAGAACCTATGCATCCAAAATAATTCACCAAGACACCTTATCTCATCCCAGATGCATCCACCTTACTCGCATATACGTTTTAATGAAGCAGGGAGCTAGAGACAGAAATAGATCATAGTACATGGATGAGATCCTTTAGATTGATAAAACGCTCCTCGGTCTCGGCCACTATACAGGAATCACACGTTAAACTTCTATATAGATGGTATTTATCACTGACAAGATTACACAAGACATACCCCTACCTAAGTGCAACATGCTAGAGAGGTTGCGGAGAAGAAGGTTCCCTTTTTCACATTTGGTGGTTTTGCCCAAAACTAACAAACTTCTGGACAGAAGTACTACATATGTCAGAGATACTAGAAACCACTATCCCCAATACTCTCGACATATTTCAATCACTACCCAAATTCCAAATGGAGGCTAAACAAGCCCTCTTATTAGTCATGCTTACAGGAGCTAAAAAATGAATACCCAAAAATTGGAAATCTCTTAACCCGCCAACATTGTCTGACTTGTACTCACGGGTAAATGACGTACTGCTTCTAGAAAGATACCATTACCTGAAAACACACAGGTTAGATACAAACAAGACAATATTAGCTATATGGAATCAAACTCTGTAAAACTACACATCATTTATGGGTCTAAGGACAAAGTAATAATTCAAATACTTCAGGCCAATTTAACGCTCAATTTTTTTTTTCTTTCTCTTCCCTTCAACCCTAATCAACACCTAAATACTCATCTTCACCGGCCTCCTCCCCATAGCAACACAAGCACCTACTAACATACCTATATTCAGATGGAAATGATGTTCGTTAAAATAAGAGAGAAACGTTTTTTGGTTTTTGAAATATTTGACTATGCAAAAGAGAAAAATGTATACTCCAAAGGAAGGACACAAAAGATATATAACTTGGACATAAAACTGTTCATTCTAAGACATTTTGTGATCCCGGACTTTAAGCTTGGATGTAACAATAAAACAAGTTAGTCAGAAATACTGTTAGACCAGAGCTTTACAAACTTTTCATGTTGGTGACACACATTTTAGACCTACATCATTTTGCGACACAGTAATTCAGTTGTACTAGCAAATAGGAGGTTAAACTAACTTGTTTTTTAAGAGATACGGACACATACATAAATTATATAATAACGAAATGTATTTACAAGTAACAGTATGTATGCAAGAATAAAAAAAAATATATCACCAATAGCTACTTAATATTTTAATGGGATGTATGAGGTTGATGGGATGAACATAGTTGGGAATATGTATCAAGCTCCGTATGGAGCTTGATGTCCCGTGTTTCTGGCGAGTCATCAGACTCGCCGGAAACAGCAGTTATGAAGCAGCTCTGAGCAGGCGGACACACATCGCCGTAAATCAACCCGATCGGGTTGATTGACACCCCCCTGCTGGCGGCCTATTGCTTGCGGCCGCGAGTCTGCAGGAGGCGGAGTTGCACCAGCAGCTCTTGTGAGCTGCTGGTACAATGATGAATCCGGCATAGGCGGATCAGGTCCGCCAGACTTTCATAACTAGAGGCCAGTTTCTGAATAGTTGGTGGAATATTAGATAAAGACACCATCATCATCATCAAGCATTTTTAAGCTTCCACTAAAACTTTAAACTTCATATCCATATATCAAGAGCAGGAGCAGCAATGCACTACTGGGAGCTAGCTGCAAAATAAAAACACTTTGACTTCTGACTCCAGCTCAGCTTTTAAGCTGCCACCCTCAGAGCTCTGCGAGTCCGACTGACTACTGCCTGTGTTACAAACACACTGCTTTCCCACTCACTGACTACACATGCAATCACAAGCTGATTAAGGAGACTACACGTGCAGTCAGGAGAGAATGTGTTGCCAATGGGAATAGTTTCAGTTCCCGCTGAGTTGCACCAATGGGTTAAGATGATCTGTGACCCATTAGGTATCAATCAGGTGTCAACCATGTGATATGCGTAGCAGGCAGGCGTAAAGTCGGAAACCAAAAAAAAAAAAAAAATAATAATTCAAAAAAATTTGTGCTGAAGCTGGGACACACCTACACACTGCTGCCGACACACAGTTTGGAAAGCACTGTGTTAGACAATAGACCTTTAGGGATCCATTTATCATTGTGCGGACGGACATGAACCACTATAGCAAACCATGTCCGCCGCAAATCGATAAATGCCAACAGCATACGCTGTCAGCATTTGTCATTGCACCAGCAGTTCTTGTGAACTGCTGGTGCAATACCGCCCCCTGCAGATTCATGGCCAATCGGCCGCTAGCAGAGGGTGTCAATCAACCCAATTGTATTCGATCGGGTTGATTTCTGTCCGCCGCCTCAGAGCAGGCGGACAGGTTATGGAGCAGCAGTCTTTAGACCGCTGCTTCATAACTTGTGTTTCTGGCGTGCGTGAAGGCTCACCAGAAACACGGGGCATCAAGCTCTGTTCGGAGCTTGATAAATAGACCCCATAATGTTTATAATGCAATGAATAATCATACTTTGAATATTAGTAACACTGAATTTCCATCAATAAAGCCTTAAAAAAAGAAAAAAGAGTTAGGAGCCAGGGCAAAATTCCTAAGCCATTTATCTCAAAGGAGGAGGGTGTAACAGTCCTATCATTTACCCAGCTATTTACTTGTTTTGCAGGATACAAAGTACAGTTTAGACTTCAGATCACTTTAGGATTCATTCAAACAGTGTAGTAATTTGGAAAGTTACTGTAATACTTTGTGCATGGTATTTTTTTAACACTGTTTTTTCTCTTTACAGTACACACTTCGTTGTGATATGAAGCGTTCTCTTCTGGCAAAAGACTTAACTAAGACATGCGAGTTCATCATTCACTCATTAGTAAGAAGCATCTCGCTTTGCATGGTTATGTGTGATATATAAATATATTTAGCAAAGTGCATGTGAAACTAAAATGAACTTCTAGTTATGATAAATCAGTTTGCTCATACTCAATTTAGATCATTCTCAGTACTTGTAGATGTAAATATTTTTGTACTGTTTTTAAATTGTTTGAAACTCAGCTCCAATATGTCTATATACCCAACTTTTGTTCACGTATAGCAAAGTGAGAACCTGTCTGCAGAGGGATAGAAGAAAGAGGATTGTCTGTGAAACAGTCTAGGTATTGGATTTGATTAAAAAAAAAAGTATTTATGGGTAGGTGTCCATGTGACATAACTTAGAGTATGAAGAAGTGTATTATAATAGTAGATGGGAGTTTTTTCTGAATCTTTCTTTTGAGATTTTCATTACTGGTGGAAGAGATTAATTGGATCACTTGTAATCCAGTTATGTTAAGCATGCAGTTTGGAAGCTTAAATGGACATTAAACTGTAGTTATAAGCAACTACAGAGCAAGCACGGTGGGAGGCATTCAGTATGTGTTTAACCCTTTATAAGGGATAGACATCATTACTTCTGTTTAGTAAAATGCTGTAAGGAATTGAAGCATTTTATCCATGCACCAAAAAGTCTCTTTGTATTATGCCCACACGTCATATAAGAATAATGGCAGACTAGATTGGTTTTCTGGTGCTTATCTGTTGTCAGACTGTATGTTTCTCGGTTTACTCTAATATTAAATCTTTATCAAATAAAGGGAAGTTTTGATTGACACATTTGAAATCAAAATCAATATGTGTCAGATATCAACAAATCTCTAAAGAGATGGAGAAATTTAAAAGGCCTGCACAGCGCCCTTACCTCATCTTCATTAAACACCTTTAGGATGAATTGGCATTTCAAGCCAGGCCAACATCAGTTTCTTGCCTCACAAATGCTGTTTAAGCAGAATGCAGGCTCTAGAAAAGGCACTAAATGATTAAAGGGGCAGTAAGCACAATACATTTCTATTGTGCTGCTATAGAATTATCAGCCAAGTCTTAACAAATTAAAACTATTTTTTACTGCAATCAATTATAAATAGCTAAAATCCACGTAATTTGTCTTACTTGGAGGAGCCAAGCATGGCTTTATCCCCCAGAAAACAAGGCTGGCCCCTTCTATAATGTTAGCATAGAGCGTATTGTTTTGCAGTTGTTATTAGGGACATATATATAGCTGGATTAGCCTTGAGACGTCCGCAGGATACAGTTTAAGTTCTGGGAATTAGAAATGTATATTTACACGAAAAGGGGGCGCATTAAATAATTATATTGCAAAATTGTTTAATTACATATAGCTAAACATTTTATATACAAATGAATATACACATTTTACTGTGTTTACTGTACTTTTAAATGATGGGTAACATTTAAACAGTATATATTATTTGTTGCATTCTGTCTATGTTGTGGTATTCTGTTAATTGTTCGCTACCAAGAGGAACAAACATACCTACACACATGCTCAGATTTATGTACTGTTTCAGTTCTGTACCCGTCATCCCTTGCAAAAAAGATGATCAAATTCTTCTAGCAAGTGGACTCCCAAAAAAAGATTTTGGAAAATCATAATACTTTAAAACACATAATTAGGTTCAGACGTTTGTCAGTTGCCTTCCTGTTCCAGTAGCGTATACAGTGAATGTGTCGCTGTCACAATTTTCAGCTGGCCTACATTTTTCTTTATTTCTACCTATTCTTCTAGTTCTCCACAAATTTTTCACAAGAAAGCAGAAGTGGCTGAGGTGTCAGTGGTGTCTTCTACTTGATCATAGATAGCTCTTTCTCCTTTTCAGATAGTCCATCGAAATGCATCTGATGACCTGGAAATTGATTTACAACCTCTGAAAAAAATACTTAATCTGATAATGATATTTAAATGCTCGAAAAAAAATACACATCCTCTACATATAAAATCTGGGATGTTTTCTTCATATGGATGCAGTAACATGACTGGCTTATCACTAACAGTTCTCTGGATAACACTGGATTTCTATCATGAACATTTTTGTATTGTAGTTGGAAAAAAGTTAATGTGTCCATTATGTTTGCTATATTATGAATCAAATCGACACAGGAAACTATTAATTCAGTATTTTTTTCAAGGATTAAAGGTTACTTAGTCCACTCTAAATATAAGAAAACTCCTGATTTATTACTAACCTACAGCAATAACTAGTTAAAGGGAAATTCCAGCCAAAATTGGAATCCACATGGATGCATTTCAGTTTTGAATAGAAGTATTTTTATAATATAAATGTTTCAGGGCCGTCATTAATATTGATTGGACCCTGGGCAAAAATTTTCTGGCCCCCCCACCCCATGCAATTTCGCTCTCCATCCCAGCATCCCAAAAAACAACTAAATAATTTTTAAAAAATTAAATAAATTGCAATATGTGAAACTGGACCTAAGCAGTACTAATAAGTAATTAAATATATAAATTCCTCCACTGTGGATTTATTTAATATTCTTTTAAATGTGATTCTGGTGTGAGGTTAGCTGGTTAAAGAGATTTAGGGCAGCCAACAGGAGCAAAGCAAGGTAAAGACTGAGGCGGAAGCATAGAGGTGCAGACAGATATAAGTTTACTGACTGGAACAGTAGAACTACTATGGGAAGCTGTAAAATCTTAAACAGAGAAATAAAAACTATAAAAATAAACCTTACCTTTAATGTGTGAAGTATCAGCATGACACTATACATCAGCCACAGCAGCACATGTCACTACTTTGCTAGGAACAAGTTCCCTCTCACCCTGCACTAAACAATGCTGCATTGGGAGGGGCATGTGTGCACTCACTTATTCTTCCCACTGACACCTTTCTACAAAACACTGTTCCCCTAACAAACTTCAGTTAGTTGATCTTAGAGCCACAGCAGAAAGAGCAGGGCTATGGGGACCAGCAGACTGTCTGCCCAAGGCTGCATGGATACAGTGTGAGATGAGTCACACAGCCTCAAGACTGAAGAGAGCAGTGTATGCAGCTGCACAGATGCTCAAATCCTCACGTGCCTGCCACTACAGCTTTCTGCTGCATGCGCCTACAGTCAGCCCTACCCAGAAATAATCCCCACCACCAGAGCAGTTACCTGGTAACATTGGTAAACCCAGTAGGACCTTTTCTGATGCAGTGGGAATGGCTGGATGCCGAGTTAGGGCTTTGCATTCAGTGCTGCACAGTGCACATCTAAAACAGCACATGGCACTAGCTTGGCATGTCACATGACACCGGCACGGTCTGGCACAGTTTTAAAAAAAAATATATAAGCAGAATACTTTTGACTGTGACAGTATTAGGACTGAATGTGTGTGTTCCCCATGTCACATCAGCAGTCTGGTATGAACCAAAAAAAAAATGGGCCCTGGGCAGCTGCCCCTTTTGCCCTGTGTTAAAGACGGCCCTGACATGTTTTAGCAAAACTGCTTCTAATAAAAGCTATAGCTGTTTCAAAAGGGTATTTAAAGGGACAGTCAAGTCCAAAAAAAATAATTCATGATTCAAATAGGGCATGCAATTTTAAACACCTTTCCAAATTACTTTTATCACCAATTTAGCTTTATCTTGGTATTCTTAATTGAAAGCTAAACCTAAGAGGTTCATATGCTAATTTCTTAGACCTTGAAGGCCGCCTCTGCATTTGACAGTTTTTCACCACTAGAGGGCTTTAGTTTGTGTGTTTCATATAGATAACATTGAGCTCATGCACGTGAATTTACCGAGCAGTGAGCACTGATTGGCTAAAATGCAAGTCTGTCAAAAGAACTAAAATAAGGGGGCAGTCTGCAGAGGCTTAGATACAAGGTAATTACAGAGGTAAAACGTGTATTATTATAACTGTTGGTTATGTAAAACTAGGGAATGGGTAATAAAGCGATTATCTATATTTTAATGCAACAACAATTCTGGTGTTGACTGTCCCTTTAAGTATGCACAGTGCACCAACATTTTTTTTTTTTTTTTTTTTTTTTTTTTTAAATTTCAAGTTTTTATTAGTAAAGATTTCTCAAATACAACAGTGACATATTAAGTAATTTGGAGCACGTAGGCTCCTACAGAGATTGTAAACAGAAAAATTGGAACATTCAAAAATATGTCAGGTTAGAATGCGTTCCTACAATGAATAAGTGAACGAAATATAGCTCAAGTCAAATGAGGTGGATTAATTGGGGTTGGGGGGGAGGGATGGGGGAAAAAGGAGCGGGAGGGTAATTATTAGAGGCAGGGATTTGATTCATATGCGGATGATACTTGGGGAGGGTTGCCTAGTGTGTGTTTACTCAAATGTTCGGGGCCCAAGTAGTAGCGGGGTTAGATTGCCAATCTGCCCACACCAATTCAAATAGGTCTGAATTATTTAGAGAGGAAAAAATAGGTTTCTCCATGTTGTAGATATATGCCATATAGCTTAGAATGTATGACCATTTTGGGGGCGTCACAGTTTTCCATGCCTTGGCTATTGCCGCTTTAGTAGCTGTTAGCAAATAGATTGCTAGATATGCTTGAGTGCACCAACATTTTAAACACAGCACTTGCTCAGAGAGCCTAAGGTGCTTGTACCATTTGGTAATGACTTTTAATTGCTGACTTGATACAAGCCTCACTGGCACTCTGAGCATCTGCATTATTTAAAAAGCTGGTGCACTGAGAATATTTAGATATGCTTCACATGCATGTGCAGAGAAAAATGTTAACACTAAAACAGTGATACATTTTACTAGAAACATGTTTGCCATTACATGTGTATTACACAAATGTTTGTATTTAAAGGTGTAATTCATCTATGTGGATTTAAATTTTAAAAGAATGTCCCTTTAAATACTAGTGCACTAGTGAACATTTTTGTTCTCCATGCAGGTCTTCTGTTTTCCCATAGGACGTTAGTTCTAAAAGATTAAATGTAACCACAATTTAACCTTTAAAGGGATATCAGCTGCTGAATCTGCTGGTGCTCTACAAATGATAATAATAATCAAACCCACATTTTTTTCTTTCATGATTCAGATAGAGCATGCAATTTTAAGCACATTTCTAATTTACTCCTATTATCAATTTTTCTTTGTTCTCTTGCAATGTTTATTTGAAAAAGAAGGCATCTAAGCTATTTGTTTGGTTGAGGACCCTGGAAAGCACTTATTCATTGGTGGATGAATTTATCCACCAATCAGCAAGAACAACTTAGGTTGTTCACCAAAAATGGGCCGGCATCTAAACTTACATTCTTCAATTTCAAATAAAGATACCAAGAGAATGAAGAAAATTTGATAATAGGAGTAAATTAGAAAGTTGCTTAAAATTGCATGCTCTATCTGAATCACGCAAGAAACCATTTGGGTTCAGTGTCCCTTTAAAGTGAAAGTCAACCCTAGCATTTTACATACGCTTGGATTGACTATTGAAGCAAATAAAGGGGACTTTCATTCATGAAGTATAATATACTTTATGCAGAAAGCTCCTTTATTTGTTTCAAGCAATCGCCGATCTGAGCTGCTATAGCAGCCCATGGTAGATCTCTGATTTGCTAAGAGGTGACGTTTTCACCTCTTAGCAAATAGCTGTGCGGTAAATCCGGCTTCCAAGGGCGCCAAGCCGAATTTGCCCCACGGCTATTGGCTAAAGAAGTGAAAAACGTCACCTCTCTAGCAAAACGGCAATCTGCCATGTGCTGCCGTAGCAGCTCAGATCGGCGAACGGTTGAAAGAAATAAAGGAGCTTCCTGCATGAAGTATGTTATACTTCATGAATGAAAGTCCCCTTTATTTGCTTCAATAGTCAATCCTAGCGTTTGTAAAATGCTACGGTTGACTTTAAGCATGGAATCTTACATTGACAACTACCTTTCTTTCTAAAAGTTACTTCAGTCATTATTAATAGTAGCAGCATTACATGCATTAGCTTGTTCACTTCCTTATATCATTTTTTATTGTGATCAGCATCAGTTTCTGTCATTGTCACAGGAAATTTGCCTCCCCTCTATCTGTCTTGAAACAAAGCTTGTAGGAGGGAAACATCTATATACCTTGGGTGTTAATTATCAGAGATCTACAAATCTATATTTAAATTATTTCTATTGCGGATTTGGAAAATGATAATATGCCTACAAAAAACTGCTACCTCCAGATAGAACATCTGCTCTATCATTTTAGATAACAATTCTGCAGGGAATCTACAAAAGCTTTGGGTTTTCTGGTCTGTTCAGTTTACAAGAAATCATCTGTGGGGATAGGAGTCAAGATATGGAAATTACAGTAATATTGTTTCAAACGCAATTTTTTTTTATTAAAGGTACAGTAAAGTCAAAACTACACTTAAATTGATCGGATAGAGCATGTAATTTGCAACAAATTTCCAGTTTACTTCTATTATCAAATTTGCTTAGTTGTCTTAGTATTCTTTGTTAAAGATTAATCCTAGGTGAGTTTAGGAGCGTGCATGTGTCTTAAGCCATCTGGCAGAAGTGTTTGTACCTATACATAACATTGCTATTAGACACATGCAAGCTCCTAAGCTCCGATCAGCCTACCTAGGTTTAGTCTTCAACAAAGGATACCAATAAAACAAAGCAAATTTGATAATGGAAGTAAATTGGAAAGTTGTTTTGAATCATGAAAGTTTTTACTTTACTGTTCCTTTAATTTTCCTAAAACCTCATGCACTTTCAGTTCTCATCCACCAAAAAGCTAATCTTTCCTCCCGATGTTGCAATGTTCTTTCAATCATTACAAAGAATTTCCATTGTTTTCAAAAAAATGTGTTCTTTTATGTGATCTTAATTTGATTCTGCAGTTTAATCCTTTTAGACCTTTACACAATGTATTGTTAAAAGTTTTAACTTTAAGATTGTCCTGCCGTTGGATTTTCCACAGACATTCCTAATTCTCAGCTGCATGCTCTTCTGGATAGTATTCACAACTCCCATATTATATAGTTGCTCCATTCTTTCCAAATGATAGGAACAGAGACACTCTGCGCAGGCTTTCTGAGCTATCGGATATGTTTGGAAGCTACTAAGGAAGAAAGTCTGTTTTTCTTTTTATCCTCCATTCTGAATAAAACCTCCAAAGTTTCTTTAGCCAATGACATGCTCTGTGCTTATTCCTCGTGTCCCTGTAGATCAGGCATCATACAACTTGTGGGATATTTATGCAAGCAAACTGTAATAATATGAGAATTTAACTCCGAAGCTAAGAGAGGATTCTGTTAACTGACCTAAATTCTGCCTAGCCTTAGACTTGACCCATCAAGTAGCTATGATACAAAGCATTTGTACCTTCTGCAATAGTCAGATAACATCTACCCACTAGTACTGAAATGCTTCTACTTTGTGTGTGAATAAACTGATTTATAGGCAAGTATAAAATGTTTTATGGCTGTAATTATCACTGTGACCTCTTAATTTAAATGTTTTTTGTTGTATGTTTTTTTTTCTCAGCCTCAGAAAGCAAAGCAGACACCAAGCCCTGTAGACTTCACAATTACTCCAGAAACTCTACAGAATGTGAAAGAAGTACGTTTTTATGTCTGCTGTGTTTCTGTTTGATAAAATACTGCTACGGTTACCAGTATATTTTTTATGTAACCAAGTGTTCTGGATAACACAATATAGTTGTAATTTTGCCACAATGAGACATAATGTGTTATTTTTGGATACAAATCCATAAAGTATTAAATATATTTGTAGATTTCTCTCTTGTCCTTTTATGACAGTACATGATATATTTCTTCTGTGTTTTCTGTTGACGTTACTAGCAATCCAATTATAGGATGAGATTGTGTACACCTTAGTTATGCCGTGATTAGCTCATGAAATTAGAATTTTAAGAATTGGTAATGTTTTTAGCTTTAAAACTTCATTGATATCAAATGGTTAATTGTACATAGTATAGGTAACACATGGACTGCAAAGGTTGTAGGGTCATAACACATTGATCATGGTTAAGAAAACCAGTGACCTAATCTATGCCTCCTACCTGTAATACCACAAGCTACACTTTAATCAGAGTGATGTAGGCAACGGTCTATGAAAGTAAACACTGTGTGGAATAAGGAGCAATGATGTCATACAGACATGAGCCTCAAATAGCACCTTCACTCAGTCACTGCAAGACTACACTTTTTTTTATAAAGCAGAGCTCCGTATACTTTAGAAAGATCTATTATCAATAATTAAAGTGTGCTACTTTTTAACTAATTGTGTTTTATTTTTTAATCTATTACATTTTGTATTTGTTTAATTTGGTATTTGGTGTTCTATTCTTCTGCAATTAACCTTAATGGCCTAGTGGGTCATCAGTCCTAGAGGCTACTTTTATACATTCCTTCTCGTTCCACGATCCTAGATTTTCCTTCTTTTGGATGTAATTGAAAAGCTTTTTCTCTTGAGGTTTGATTTCATCTTAGACTAATTTTAATGAGCTCTGGAGAAAGAGAGTTTATTGAGATGGTTTCTTATGCTTTGTTCATTCTGGATGTTAGAGCAGAACATGTTCAAGCATTCTTTAGCTGGCTAAACTAATATCTAAATTCTTTAGTTCATGTGTTCAGGAAAGTGTTTTGTTAGGTGAGATGTTCTCTTTATATCTATGACTTCCGTATGGTCCTGATATAGATATATATATATAATACATTTCTCTTGCCTGTTAAGCTCCTCCTTGCCCTTGTTCACTAATTTTATGCTTGCTTTTTATTATTTTACTAGGCAATAAGCCTGCCCAGCTAATGTTCCAAAAAAATACAAACCCCCAAGCTAATGTTCCAAAAAATAAAAAAAAGTAAAATTACAGACAAAAATAAACAAAGGTATACAAAATTAAAAATTTCAACCTAAACTAATACCCCTATAAAAATAAAAATATCTCCCCAAAATAAACCCCCCCCCCAATCTAATACTAAGCTACCAATAGTCCTTAAAAAGGCATTTTGTAGATCATTGCCCTAATGCCCTAAGTTAAACAGCTCTTTTACTTAAATTTTTTTTTTACCAATTACCCCCTAACAGTAAAAACCCCCACCCAACCAACCCCCCTCAAAATAAACAAAACTAACACTAATAAAACCTAAGCTACCCATTGCCCCTAAAGGGGCATTTGTATGGGCATTACCCTTAAAAGGGCTTTCAGCTCTTTTACTGCCCTTAAAAGGGCAATCAGCTTTTTTACAGCCCATTAAATCCCTAATCTTAAAAAAACACAAAAATAAGAAAAAATCCTAAAAATAAGCCCCAAATAGGTACTCACCGTTCCTGAAGTCCGGTGGTGAAGGTCTTCTTCCAGGCAGCTCCACCATCTTCTATCTTCATCCGGAGCTAAGGCGGCGTGGAGCAGTCTTCCCCGATGCGCGGGTTCTCAGCGGCGGCCTTCAGCAGCAGTGATCCTCAGCGGCGTGGAGACTCCTCTTCATCCGATCTCCGGCGTACACTGAAAATTGAATGCAAGGAACTGCATTGAATTTGGGGTAACTTGCATTCCTATTGGCTGAAATTTTTAAATCGGCCAATAGGATGAGAGCTACTGAAATCCTATTGGCTGTTCAAATCAGCCAATAAGATTTAAGTAGCTCTCATCCTATTGGCTAATTTCAAAATTTCAGTCAATAGGAATGCAAGGTACCCCAATAAATATGCGGTACCTTGCATTTAATCTTCAGTGTGCGGCGGACGATCGCATGAAGAGGAGTCTCCACGCCACTTTGGACCACCACCGCTGAGGACCACCGCTGAGGATCGGTGCATCAGGCAAGCCACCTCCGCTCCGCCCCGCCTTTGCTCCGGATGAAGATAGAAGATGATGGAGCCGCCTGGAAGAAGACCTCCGCGAGAATTCAGGAACGGTGAGTACCTATTTGCGGGTTAGATTTAGGATTTTTTTTTGGGGGGGGGGGTTATTTTTAAGATTAGGGATTTAATAGGCTTGTAAAAGAGCTGAATGCCCTTTTACGGGCAATGTCCATACAAATGCCACATTAGGGGCAATGGATAGCTTAGGGTTTTTTATTTTGGGGGGTTTGGTGGGTGGGTTTTTTTTTACTGTTAGAGGGGACTTAGTATTTTTTAAACGTAAAATAACTGTTTAACTTAGAGGCCCTTTTAAGGGCTATTGGTAGTTTAGTTTATATTAGGGGGTGTTTTTATTTGGGGGGGGCTTTTTTATTTTCATAGGGATTAGGTTTCATTTTTGATAATTTTGTTTATTTTGTTCTGTAATGTTAGACTTTTTTATTTTTTGTAATGTTAGATACATTTTTTGTAATTTAATGTTAGGATTTTTTATTTGAATTGTAATTTTGTAGTAATTGGGGTTAATTTAGGGGGTGTTAGGTTAGGGGCTTAGTAATAAAATTAGCTATTTGCGTTGTGGGGGGTTGGCGGTTTAGGAGTTAATAGGTTAATTAGGTTTATTGCGATGTGGTGGTTTGTTGGTCTAGGGCTTAATAGTTTAGTTAGTTGGCGTTGTTGGGTTTGGCGGTTTAAGGGTTAATATTGTAATTTATTTATTTGGCGTTGTGGGGGTTTGACGGTTTAAGGGTTATGTTTTTATGTTTATACTTCATGCGAACGGTTAGTTTTTTTTTCTTCATGCAGGCGTTTTTTTAAATTTATTTATACTTTTTTTTTTTTTTTTTTTTTTTTTTTTTTTTTTAGGGTTTTTTTGCCTACGCTGCATTCAGGTGGATTACTTTTGTCTGCGTGCGCAACCAACATTCTTTTGGCTGCCTCGCGCAGCCAACATTCCTTTGAGGATGCGTGTGCAACTGGCGACACAGACGGACGCGTTATAAACGCGATTATAGTATAGATTTATTATCAGGTATTTGTAGAGCGCCAACAGGTTCCGCAGCGCTATAAACATAGGCGGTATACAAGAAAACATAACAAATGGTTAGAGGGTCCTGCCGAAAGTTGCACTGTTGTAGTCGGCTCTTATGAAGGTGATCTACAAACAGCTGGGCTCATAGGCTTACATGCTAAGGGGTTCAAGGGGATAGCGATGGAGTTAGGAATGTTAGTGTAGGTTGTATGCATCCCTGTATAGTAGAATCTTTAGGGAGCGCTTGAAGCTTTCAAAACTAGGGGAGAGTCTTGTTGGGCGAGGCAGGGAGTTCCATAAGATGGGAGCCAGTCTGGAGAAGTCTTGTAAACGGGAATGTGAGGAGGTAACTATTCACAGAGCACTTTCTCTGGAGAAGAAATTTTGAGACAATATTACGTAATTTTTTACATAGAGATGTTCATGTAATATTTTTCTAGTCAGCTTTTTGCAGATATGCTGAATCTCTTTCAAGTGGTTTAGCACATTACAGTCTTAAATTGTCTAATGTCCCTTATCTATTTTTCTGTCTACTGCACCTTGCCCACTTTTTATGCCGCTTATCCTCTGTTTTCTCGTAGCCTCTCCCTTTTTCTGTCTCTTATTCCCGCTATCTAAATCTCTCTTGCCCTTTCCAATTTAAACAAATGATGTGTATGGAAAAGCAGCAGACTATAAAAATTATTCTTTCTCACTAAGGTTTATTTTTAAAGGGACACTGAACCCAAATTTTTTCTTTAGTGATTCAGATAGAGCATGCAATTTTAAGCAACTTTCTAATTTACTCCTATTATCAATTTTTCTTCGTTCTCTTGCTATCTTTACTTGAAAATGAAGGCATCTAAGCTTTTGTTTTGGTTCAGTACTCTGGACAGCACTTTTTTTTAATTGGTGGATGAATTTATCCACCAATCAGCAAGAACAACCCAGGTTGTTCACCAAAAATGGGCCGACATCTAAACTTATATTCATTTCAAATAAAGATACAGAGAATGAAGAAAATTTGATTTTCATTTCAATGTGAGCCCCTTAATCCCTCTCAGAGAGACGTTAAGAATGTAAATAAGTACATTGTCAGTGAGAGTAATTTTCCTGCAGGAGTATGTCACTTGCCTGCGACAGGTGTCTCTGGGACTTGTCCTGCAGCAGCCTCCTGTTGGTGTGTTGAAGTACTCTTTTCTTAGACCTTGTGTTAGTATGTACTACATTGGATGGACTCTTTTACTGGAAGCAGTTCTCCTGCAGCTTGTTAAGTACGTTAGAGTGAGTGCTGACAGATAAGTAGGTATTAGCACTCACATAGCCCACAGGCTATTAGCATGAACATGTACGCATGATTCACATAGCCTTGGAACATAGTTACATACACCAGATACAACTACACTTTTGGGCACTTTTAAACATTAACAGCAAAATTGAGGTACTGTTTTAGCACATACCAGAGCTCTAGTCTCCATTCTCAACAGGTTCTCAGATTATCAGGATCATTTCTAAAGCAGGTGTGACAGACATCGGCTACCCCGACTGGGTAGATCCACCAAGAGTGTCCTTTCCGTCCCTGGAACTTAGAGCTGTAGAGCAGAGAGAAGTGATTATAGCCAGAGCCCATCCAAATAATAAGACAGAACCAGTATTCAGGTGGAACAAGAACATTCTTTATTGTGAAATGCACGCATTTATATACACCCAGCTCATCTTAATAAGGGTTTTATCTGACCTCCAGATCTCCTGCCATTCCCTCCCCTCCAGACAGGCTGGCACCCCCATAGTGTCCATAGTCCCATAGAGTCCCAGTGGTATAGAGGAGGTTATTCCCGGGAGAGCGGCGGCACTTCCAGGGTGTTGTTGGAAAGCCCTCGGTCCTCAGATGCCACAGTCCAAAAAGCAACATGATCTGTTGCTGGGGCCAGGAGCGGCAGTGGATCAAGCGTACACCAGGGAAGTAGGGGTTGATTGGGGGGTCCGAAACCCCAAGTTCCTAAGGGAGCTCTTTCCCGCAATCACCCCACCTCTTGCCCTCCCTAGGGGGTACCAATCCCCAAAAGAGCAGAGCTCTGGGGCAAAGGCCCACTGGAGCGACCTGGGGTATAAGTTAGCGGGTGATGCGGCCGACCGGAGAGGGTTTAGGCAGTCAGAGATCAGCTCTTCCGTGAGGATGTATAAACCACAAAACAAGCAATTGGTAGAGTCTGGGAGATCACGTAAGCCATGAAAGGGCCAAATCTGCAGTGAGCCAGGTACTAGGGGGGTGGGTGTAGCCTTGGCAGCCTGGTATCTGTGACAGTGCTCCCCCTAAAAAGTCCGGCAGACCCGGCTGGATCCACGCAAGGGTCGGCCTGGGGCTGTCTGGGAAGCTATTCCAAATCGGTTTGCCAGGAAGTTAAAGTCCATCAGCATTCCCATTGCTCTTTCCCGACCTGTATTGGATAGTGAAGTTGAAGGGCTGCAAGGCTAAACTCCACCGCAACAAGCGTCCATTGTCCTCAGAAACTCAGTTGAGCCAGAGTAGGGGGTTGTGATCCTTGAGGACGGTGAAGGGCCTTCATAGAGGTATAGTTGAAGCTTTTTAAGGGCCCATACCAGCTCCAAGCACTTCTTTTCCACCGCTGCATAGCCTTCTTCTGTGGGCAATAGCTTCCTGCTGATGTAGGCTACGGGGGGATCGTGGCCCTCCTCATTCACCTGGCTTAGTACTGCTCCCAACCCACACATGAAGGCATCTGTATGGACACAAAAACGTTTGGACGGGTTAGGAGCAGCCAGGATAGGGGTAGAAGTTAGAGCGGTCTTAAGGTTTTGGAAAGCTTTTTCACACTCCGGGGACCACAGGACTTGTTTGGGTAACTGTTTACGGGTCAGGGGTTTAGCCAGGGTGCTATAGTTAGGGACGAACTTGCGGTAGTACCCTGCCATCCCTAGAAAAGCTTGGACCTGGGTCTTGGTTGTGGGGGTTGGCCAGTTGTCGACTGCCTCAATCTTGACCGGCTCCGGCCGCTGCATCCCGCAGCCTACCCGGGGCCCAAGATACAGGACCGCTGAGCGCCCTGCCATACATTTTTCTGGCTTGAGTGTCAGACCTGCAGCCTTAATACGGTCCAGAACGGTACCCCAATGGACTAGGTGGGCCTCCCAGGTATCGTTATAGATCGCTATGTCGTCTAGGTATGCGTATGCATAATCCTGGAGGCCATCATGGGGGCGGTCTACCATTCTCTGGAATGTCGCCTGAGCATTTTTCATCCCAAACGGCATAACATTAAACTGGTATAGGCTGAATGGGGTGACGAAGGCCGACTTCGGAATAGATTCCGGCTCCAGGGGGATTTGCCAGTACCCCTTGCAGAGGTCTAGGGTGGTCAGGAAGTTGCCACGGGGGATGCGGTCTAGGTCATCCACCCTGGGCATGGGGTAGGCATCAGTCGTGGTGGTTTTGTCATTGAGCCTACGATAGTCTACACAGAACCGGGTGGTTCCATCCCGCTTGGGGACCAGGACCACTGGGGATGCCCAGGGACTGTTGGACGGCTCAATAACGCCTATGTCCAGCATTTCCGTGAGCTCACTGTGCATACTTTCCTTAACTGATTCAGGGACCCGGTACGCTGGCTGCCGGAGGGGTGCCTTCCCCGGGATCTCCACTCAGTGCACCGCTACCATGGTGTACCCAGGGTCGGTGCAGAACATGTCTTGTTGGCCCTCTAAGACCTGTCTGACCTGTTCTTTCTGCTCAGTTGCTAGCCTCTCGTCTAGCTTTATGTCCTTTACACCTGTGGGTGTCCTACTCCGTCTGGGTAGCTCCGGCATGGGGAGGCTCTCTGAGTCTTCCATGGCTGGAGTGCATATGGCGGCTACCTCCTCCTGCCTCTCCTGGTATGCCTTCAGCATGTTTACTTGAAAGATCCGGCATACCCGTTCATCTGAACATTTGGCTACCAGGTAGGTCGTATCGCAGAGTTGCTCTACCACTCGTTAGGGTCCCTGCCAGGAAGCATGTAGCTTGTTTGTTTTGACAGGCTTCAGGGCCAGGACCTTTTGCCCTATATCTAAAGTGTGGTTACGGGCATTTCGGTCATACCACCGCTTATACCTATCGTGGGGGGCCTGAAGGTTCTCTCGTACTCCAGTGGCGAGGTCCTTCAGTCGGTTCCTGAACTCCAGGACATACCCCACTTTGGAGTGTCTTCCTTCCCCAACTGACCCTTCCCAGTAGGCTCTAAGCAAGTCTTGGGGCCCCTCACCCTCTGGCCATACACTAACTCAAAAGGGGGAGAACCCAGTGGATTCCTGGGGCACCTCCCTTTAAGCGAACAGAAGGTGCGGCAGGTATCTTTCCCAGTCTTTGTGAGAGTCTGAGAACATCCTAAGCAACTTCTTCAGGGTCCTGTTAAACCTCTCGCATATCCCGTTAGTCTGGGGGTAGTATGGAGAGCTGAGCAGGGGTTTTATTCCACAAAGCCTCCAAAGTTGCTGGGTGGGCTCAGCAGGGAACTGGGTTCCCTGGTCAGAGATGATCTCCCAGGGGGGCAAATATCCGGAGCAGCGAATCGTCTACTGTATCTGCCTGGATATTAGCCAGGGGAATGGCCTCCGGGTATCGGGTGGCATAGTCTACTACGATCAGGATATACTTCTTCCCAGAGGGACTGGGGTGGGGCAAGTGGCCAACAATGTCTACAGCCACCCTGCTGAACGGTTCGTCAATGATAGGGAGGGGGTGTAGGGAAGCCTTGGAGTGGTCTCTTGTCTTGCCTACTCTCTGGCAAACTTCACAGGTCCTACAGTACTGCCTAACGTCCCCTGTAACCCCTGGCCAGGTCTGAGTTAACCTTAACGGGTCCTAGTAATCCCTAAATGTCCGGCCAGGGGAATGTCGTGCCCTATGCGCAGTAGGTCATACCTATACTTCTGGGCTACTACCAGCTGTCTCCTGCCTGTCTCCCTCCCTCTCTGTAACCCAGTATAGGAGTTCCCTGTCCCACTCAAAACACTCCCCTCCTAACCCCCCCTGGGTCGGTCCCTGCCTGGTAGGAAGCTAACGTGGGGTCCCTCTAAGTCTCCTGGGCAAAGTCAGTGGGGGCTAAATACACACAGAGAGAAATGCACTCACAGGAACGAACAACCAGCTCAATACCATTGTTAGCCTGTTTTATGGCTATTTACCACCTGGGTGCAACTTCTTTTAGCCCAGCAATGCTTTTCACAGAGTAGAACTTTCCTGTAGTATATCAGTCTGATCCCGCCTATTACGGTCAGTCCAGCACCGAAATACCAGGCAATTCCTCTCTGAACAAGGAACAAAGCAACCCCAGACGATCGTTTCGGCCTTCATTGGGCCTTGTCAGTGAGGTGTAGCAGTATTCCTCTAAGCACACTGAGCAAGGAGTCCACGTCTGGTTTCCCCTTTTTCCCATAGGGAGACTACACACAGAGAGAAATGCACTCACAGGAACGAACAACCAGCTCAATACCATTGTTAGCCTGTTCTATGGCTATTTACCACCTGGGTGCAACTTCTTTTAGCCCAGCAATGCTTTTCACAGAGTAGAACTTTCAGTGGGGGCTGCCCAGGAAGCCGGGTCAGCTGTCGGGGTAGGAGTCGGGTAGTAGTGGCTTACCTGGGTCCCCAGATCGTGTGCGCTGGCCTGACGTCCGGCTTGCTGGCGGGTGGTAACTGGGAAGGCATCCGAGGGGTTATTTTGCTATACAGAAGGAGGCGAGGTGCCCCAAATAATTGCCCAGTAATACCCCTGCGGGTAGATGGTTCATTACCCCTACTTCCATGGCACAGGAACTGACACCCTAATTCAGGTGGACCTGTGCTGTAGAGATCCCTATCACCTTACCCCCAGCCACACAAACTGTAAGGGACTTCCGCATCCGGTCCGAAGGGGTGACCAGGTGTGGCTGGACAAGGGTAATGGTCGCTCCGCAGTCCCTGGGCCTGCTGACCGTTGATCCAGATGACCTGGCTGTGGTGCAGGCGGTTGTCGCTTGTGACTGCTGTGACGAGGTCCACCTCATTTAGGACCCCTACTTCTTCTGCCCACTATGCTTGGTCAGCTGGGCTCTCTGATTCTAAGCAGTGGGCGGTGGCCCTGTAGCCCCCAGTAGGTGCTCTGGCCCATTAAGGCACGGGTGGATTCCTTGTTCTCTCCAGCGCCGGGCATTTGGCTTGGACATGCTCCAACTGATTGCATTCAAAGCACCAGGTTTCCGTCGGCCTGGGTGGACTGGGCCGAGAGGAGCGAGGGTATGCTTGCGGAGCTGAAGCGTATCGGGGGCCCGCCGGTGGGCTAGCTGGAGCTGCATTGGAGTGGCCCGCTCAGGATGAACCTGATGCCGAGCATCTAAAAACTGATCCGCCAGAACGGCAGCCTGGTCAACTGTCTCAGTCCTCCGGTCCTTGACCCAGTCTCGTACCTTCGGCAGGGAGTGATCATAAAAGTGTTAGGAGGATGAGCTGGGAGGCTTCGGCCATGGTGGTTACTTGGCATCCTGCGAACCAGTAGTCCAAGGAGAGGGTGAATTGGTGTGCCCACTCCGTGAAAGGCTGCCCCTCTTTCTTCCTTAGTCCTCAAAACTTCAGCCGGTGAACCTCCGGCATGAGGGCATACCGGGCTAGGATGCATGCCTTTACCCGGTCATAGTCCTTTTGGTTCTCCGAGGGGATAGCGTGGAAAGCATCCAAGGCTCTCCCTGATAATTTCCCAATCAGGAGGGTTACTCTGTCGGCATCAGCGACGCCATGCAACTGGCACTGAGTCTCGAATACCTGCAGGTATCAATCGATCTCCTCTTCGTTGTCTTTAAAGGCTTGAAAAGCTTCATGGGGTAGCTTCTTTGGCAGGGAAGGAGACTCCAAGGGGACTGGCACGGCTCCCCCATAGACTTCTGGACTTCCAGCATTTTGAGGCGGGTGGCGTTGGTGATTATCTGAGTGATAGCCTCTTCGGGTGGGCTGGTCCCATAGAGAGCCAATCACCACTGGATCTCTCTCTGGAGCTCGGACATGGTTATGCCCCCGGTTGATGTCTCGCTGGGCCGGTCACTGCTCCGACTTCTGCCGGGCTCACTAGCCTGCTCGCTGGCTCGATCGCCTTCCATCATAATTTTAGTTACTTGCCTATACTTACTGGTCTAATTCATTATGGAGCAAATTCTTGCAGCTAAAACCTTAGGAGATTTTGCTAATTTGTTAGCCACCAGTTTTACAGACCAGTCTCCTTACATAAAACAGTACATTCACTCTGCAATCGCACAACTGACGGCTTTTATGCCTCCACCAGTTAAACACAAACTCATGCAAAGGACAGGAAGAACCCTTCAGACCCTGGGCTCATCTGGGACATCCCTAAGGAGCGACTTGTCTAGGTACCCTCCAGAAGTACAATTTAATTGGTATCCTACTTCACAACTAATGTCTACTATTCAGAATCCCAGGAACTCTTTTCTGATGAAGTAGCAGAAGATGTGACCTTTAATTTGAAATTGGAGCACATACACATTCTATTCCAGGAAGTTTTTACTCGCCTTGCAGATTGAGGACCCTCCACTTGCAGGCAAACAATCGATGAAAACTATAGATAAATTCTTTATGGAAGACCCAAAAAACCTATCTACCTTACCGGTCCCTGGTGCTCTATCTGAATTCGATGACAGAAAATTTTAAGGCTTCCTCTGGAGATCCTTTAAGGCTATGTGTTACATACAGTTGTTAGTGTAGCCTGCGTATCTCCAGCTACTGCAAGTATGGTGTGACAACATCTCTGACCTTATTTTCCTTTGATGAAATTCATGATCGCATGAGGTTGATCAAGACTGCAAGCGGTTTAATTTTTGATTCAGCTGTTGAAATAACTTGCATTAATTTGTGCTGCTATGATCTGGCTAGAAGAGAATTATGGCTGAAGTCATGGTCTGCTGGTATAGTATATAATTCATAAGAAAAAAAAGAGTATCCAATGCTCGTCCAGGGTAAGGGATAAAGTCACTCGATATCCAAATGTAAAAAGATAAAAAGCAAGCCTTTATTGTATATATTCCAAGGGATAAAACATGATCAAAGCAATCTCAGCAAAGAGAACAGTAAGAAAGGTCTGACCGGTTTCGGCACAGTGTGGCCGTAGTCATAGACAATTAACAGGTGTTCTAAGAGAGCACCTTATGTACCTGTTAACCACTCCCCAAGTGGGAGTGGTATAGAAGAGCATCGTTAAAAACAAACTTATTACGCTAAGCTGTTAAGAAAAGGGATATAGTATATATATATGAAAAACATGTAATAGAGAATAAAGAATTTAGAACTGAATACATAGACAAATAAACAAATCGATAAATGCACAATTTTAGCAGGTGAACTAAACAATTACTAAATAACAATGTTATAACACCAGTTAGCAAATTCATATATACAAATATAAATATACATATGTGTTTAAAAAACATTCAATATGCAAAAATTCATACAAAGTAAACGGATGGACTTGTGGAAACATAAATATAAATACAAAAAAATAAATGGAATAGTTGAATAATTATAAACTAAACCAGACCATATCTTAGAAAAATTTATATAAAATTTCAATGGTCCATGCCAGCCCAAAAGATGTTATTTAATTACGTCAAATATTAGTAATTTATTAAATGCTCAGGGAGCACCTCTCCTATGTTTCCCAGGAAAGGGCTGTTTCTGCTCTATCCAAGCACTTTTTGGATGTTCATTTGGGAGATGTTGGAACCTTCAGGTGGCAGGCTATCGAGCTGGTGTCCAGACCACTAAGGGGGGGTGATAAATTTCATATCCTCTCCAGACAGGAGATTTACTGGATACACAGGCTCGGTAGCCTGGTACCTGGGGGTTTCAACTCCGAATTCGACATTGTTAATTACTGGCACAGATAGTGCTTAATTCTATCTTTATATTTAAACCATTTAATAAATTACTAATATTTGACGTAATGAAATAACATCTTTTGGGCCGGCATGGACCATTGAAATTTTATATAAATTTTTCTAAGATATGGTCTGGTTTAGTTTATAATTATTCAACTATTCCATTTATTTTTTTGTATTTATATTTATGTTTCCACAAGTCCATCTGTTTACTTTGTATGAATTTTTGCATATTGAATGTTTTTAAACACATATGTATATTCGTATTTGTATATATAAATTTGCTAACTGGTGTTATAACATTGTTATTTAGTAATTGTTTAGTTCACCTGCTAAAATTGTGCATTTATCGATTTGTTTATTTGTCTATGTATTCAGTTCTAAATTCTTTATTCTCTACTACATGTTTTTCATATATATATGAAATATCCCAGACGGGGATATGAAAGCACGCTGAAAAAGTGCAAAACAAAAATCAGAAAATTTGACAAACAGAGTCAATGTGCAAATCTACCGTAACCGGCTTGTGAGTGTGTCCTTTGAATAGAAAGTTTCTATGAATCTGTAAAGATGTTTTTCTTCTTGAATATAGTAGTAGCGTGATGACAGGCAGCTCCTCTTGGTCCCGGAGAGTAGGGAAAACTGTTAGAAAATGAGAGAAGGAAGAGAGGGTGCCACAATAGCGTAATATCGTCTGGTAATGTGGATATAAATGTAGACAGGTAATATGCTTACCGGAACAAATGGCACTGTGCTGTGACCAGTGCGTGACAGCTTGCTAGCACTTAACAGTGGCTAGTACACTGGGGAGAATGCGTTCCTTGGAGTCTTCTCCTGGTTCCCACTAGGCGAGCTCCTTTTAGTGCCTATTATTTCAAATGAAGTAATGGACATGGCGTGTTGTTGTATTAAGAATGGGATACCACAACACGGACAACTTCTTAATTAAAATAGCTTTAATATTTAAGCTATTTTAATTAAGAAGTTGTCCGTGCTAGCAAGCTGTCACGCACTGGTCACAGCACAGTGCCATTTGTTCCGGTAAGCATATTACCTGTCTACATTTATATCCACATTACCAGACGATATTACGCTATTGTGGCGCCCTCTCTTCCTTCTCTCATTTTCATATATATACTATATCCCTTTTCTTAACAGCTTAGAGTAATAAGTTTGTTTTTAACGATGCTCTTCTATACCACTCCCACTTGGGGAGTGGTTAACAGGTACATAAGGTATTACAAAAAAATCCAAAGAATGTTCCAGCAGACAAGAGTGTGCAGATAGAATAAAAATGTACTTTATTAGGACTAGTTAAAATGATACAAAAATAGGCAGACTCCTGTAACCAGTGGGAGTTAGAAAAAGGTCTGACCGGTTTCAGCCAAATAGGCTTTAGTCATAGACATGTTGCGCCTATGCAGGTGCAATCTATTTAAAACTCTTAGCTCCTCCCCAAGGAGGTGATAAAAGAAAACAAACACCCAATGTTTAACCCCTTAAAGGCAATATGTGAAATTGTATATACACAGACTTCTGTAGACATAAAGAAGGACAAGCAGATTACATAAAGCAATAACATAACAGTCAAGATAGTAACAACCCCAATTAACACTAAAACAACAATACATAAATAAAGTGTATTCAAATGATATAGTAACAAAATGCATATAGTAAAGAAGATACCTTAAATTATATGTAACTAAAGAGCACCCTTGCTGTAATAATTGTTATGTCTAGCTGGTGCATATAAAGTATGTCAAAGTCACTTCAGACTGTATTATAAGAACTTGAAATAGGATATACATAATGATCGTGGTTATATCTAGAGATTACTTGTAAGTAAAAAATAAATGTACTAACAAGTTAAAAAGACTTAAAGTTTTTAGGGTCTAGGGACTACAATAAGCTATTTGTAAGTGGCCTCAAAAATGACCTGAATATGATCAGGAGAATTCGACCAAATATGTATATCAAGACTCAATAGACACCGAAATAGAGAACAAAGTCAAAGTGTAAACCCAATTTAAAGGAAGAATTCATCAATTAGGCAGTATATATAATATTAATCCATATAAATATGGATTAGTCGAATGTAAGAAGCATTTGGGAATTCCAAAGGAAATATGCCTTATGTTACATACTTGCTATCAGTGTTGCCAGTAATTAATAATGTCGAATTCCGAGTTGAAACCCCTTGGTAGCAGGCAACCGAGTTTGTGGATCCAATAGATCTCCTGTCGACACAAAATACGAAATTTGTCACCTCCCCTAGGGGGTCTGACTATCTGCTCGATTTCCTGCCACCTAAAGGATCCAACCTGGCCTTGATGTACCTCCAAGAAGTGTTTAGAAAGGGCAGACACTGCTCTTTCATGGGAGATGTGGGCTAAGTGCTCTTTGATGCGTGTCCCCACCTCTCTGGTGGTTCTACCAACATACTGCCTGTGGCACAGGGTGCACTCTATGAGGTATACCACAAATTTACTTCCACATTTAACGCAGCCCTTGGTCTCAAAAGATTCTGCCCCAGAGGCTGACGTGAAATGAGTAGCTACTCTGATATGGTTACAGGACCCACAGGACCTCTTTCCACACCGGAAAGTGCCCTTGAAGTGTAGCCAAGAGCTCCTGCTTGGTTCTTCTCTCAGTAAACTGGGAGACAGCAAATTTCCTAGAGTCAAATTTCTCCTGTAAACAAAATTACAGCCATCTTTAATAACATTGCGTAGGGATTTATCTCCCCGCAGAATTGGGATGTTCTTCCTGATTATGTTACAGACCTGATGGTATTGATTAGAATAGGCTGTAATGAGCGTGGGAGCATTACGTGTCTTGGTTTTTGTATTGGCTGGGCTAGTAGTCCTATGGAATAACCCTGGCCGATCCATCCGGTCAACCTCATGTCGTGCCCTCCTAATGACTTTAACAGGATATTGCCTATCTCGTAGGCGCTTATCCAATTCCTCGCTTTCTCTATCGCAGTCCCCTCCCCGGGAACAATTTCGTTTGACACGCATGAACTGGCCCTTAGCAATACCTCTAAAGACATGTTTAGGGTGGCTGCTGTTGGCGTGCAATAATGTGTTGCCGGAGATAGGCTTGCGATAGAGTAAAGATGTAATTTTATGGGTGTCAGATTCACCCGTCAGGGTTACATCCAAGTAATTCATAGTCTTTTGGTGCCACTGGTAGGTGAATTTCAGACCCACTTCATTACAATTCAGTTGGTCCACCAATTCCTTTGCTTGTGTCTCACTTGAGGACCAGATGATCAATAGGTCATCTATGAACCTCAGATATTTTTTGATGGACCCAGTGAATGTATTTCCTCCCCCATAGACGTGGAACCGCTCCCACCACCCCATAAAGAGGTTGGCATAGGAGGGGGCGAATTTCGCCCCCATGGCAGTTCCACATCTCTGGAGGTAGAAAATATCAGAAAACTTGAAAAAATTATGTTGAAGCAGAAACCTGATAACCCTCAAAACAAAATCTTTGTGTTGAGAATCAAGGTCGGTGCACATGTCCAGAAAGAATTCTACGGCCTGGAGTCCAAATTCGTGGGGAATACTGGAGTATAAAGCCACCACGTCAATGGTTATCCAGCTGTAGTTTGGCTCCCATGTGATCTGTTCCAATTTATATAGGGCATGAGCAGTGTCCCGTACGTAGCTTGGTAATCTGTGTACCAATGGTTGCAGGAAGTTATCGACCCATTTAGACAGTGGCTCCACTAGAGAGCCTATACCTGCCACAATGGGTCGTCCCTGGACATTTTCGAGACTCTTGTGGACCTTCGGGAAGTGGTGAAAGATGGGCATCACCGGATTATCAACTAACAAGCAGTCAAAAGTGTGTCTGTCAATGATGCCCATCTCCAACCCATCATCCAGGAGGTCCCTCAAGATATGCCCAAAAGAGGTAGTGGGGTCTCTGGGTAGGATGGAATAGGCCTCGTTGTCACCCAATTGTCTCAGAGCTTCCGCTACATAGGCATCCCTATCCATCACAACAACACTACCACCTTTATCAGATTGTCGAATGACAATGTTGATGTTTTTTTGTAGATTGGTAATGGCCTCTCTTTCCCTTCTGGTCAAATTTGAGTTATGATTAGTATTGGTCTTGGAAAGAGTAGTGAAATCCTCCATGACTCTTTTGTGAAATACCTCAAGACTCTTGCCCCTAATATGTAAGGGGTAAAAATTTGATGCAGATTTTAATTTATGTTGACATATCATGTCTTTGGGTATATGATCTATACTCCCTGATAAATCCTCCAGATTAGTGAGTGCACAAATATCAGCAAAAGACATGTTGTCAACGTCAGAGCTCAAATTCACAGCTGATAGATCAATAGTAGGAAGTGATGTGTCTGTCTCAGTTTCTGGAAAGAATTTTCTCAGGGTTAGATCCCTCACTAGTCTGTTAACATCAAGAATTGTCTGAAACAAATCAAAATTCCTAGAGGGAACAAATCCCAGCCCATAGCTCAATACTCTCCTTTCGAGATGAGTTAGGTTATAGGTAGACAGATTTATAACTGAATTATCCATCATTGGGGTCTGTATCATTGGTACCTGTGTCGTGGAGCTCCCCTGTTCTCCCTCAATTGGTATCTCTGTTGTTGAAAGTCCCCAGTGGCAGATTTCTGTCTGTTGCCTCGTCCTCCTCCCCTGGGTCGTCTCGGGCCCCACTGAAAAACCTGCTGTGTAGTGTCAGAGCTATCATCAGTGCCCTGGGGGTTGGTAGTCATATGATAATGATTGTTACCTCTTCTCTGGCGCCTGACCCTTTTAGGAACAGCCCCTGAGTTTACATGTTCCTTCAGTATACCTCTAGTTGGTTTATCACCCGCTATATTTGAAACTGCACATGCTTGATTAATAGAAGTTCCCTCATCCCCCTCTGAGCCGGAGTAACCATCTGATTAAAAACTAGAGGCAAACCTCTCTTCGTCTGTTAACTCCGGCTCCGAATCGGAAAAGGCAACCTTCTTAATAACCTTCATTTTGGGTTGTTGTGTTCTCTTAGGTGGATAATCTAAGTGTCCCCCCTGACCCATGGCCTGGTGGTCTGATTGATTATATGGTGCCTGGGACCAAATCTTGCTCCTCTCTTTACGTTTCCATATATAAACTGTGCCCTTTAAATAATCTTTCTGGTCCCTAAGGAACTTAGTATGTTTAACCTGAATGATTAATTTTTTAGCTTCCTCAATCACCTTCCTAAGTGTCTAATCAAATAGAGGGTACACTTCATGTTGTTTAAATAAATTCATATCAGCTTGAAGCAAAATTATCTTGTTTTTAACCTCTTTGAGTAACATGTCCTTATATTCAATAAGTAAGGCAATGAGTTTTAAGGAGCAGTCAGTGAGAGTCTGGTTCCAGCATTCAATAAAATCCACATCTTTAATGTCATAGGTAGGGAATTTATTGATCCTTAGTCCCCTGGGTACCATTTGCATATTGATATACTTAGAAAGGATCCACTTGTCCCATTTGAGTCTTTGTTCCTTTAATTTCAAAGTTTCCATGTCATAAAAATTGTCCCCTGGGGGGCGGAGCCAAGCCGCAGCCATGTCCAGACGCTCTTCTCTATAGCTCCTAAGGCAAACTAATTTATCTAATAAATATCCTGAAATATATGCGACATCCTACAATATGGACATACATATACCTTGAGAAGGGGTTGGGGAGTCAGATAATATCGGCACTGCTGAGATCCCATTGTCAGAAGACTCAAATTGATTGTGACCGACACTAGCGGCCTAAGCCTCCTGCCTAACACTCCCCCACCGGCGGATCAACTAATTAGGCACAGGGGTAATAAAACCTGGTGAGTTTGCTGGACGATAACACACTACCGGATCCCTTAATATACTACATTCTGAATACCACTACCTCTTCATAAACAGAGAAACATCAGATAGCTCAAAATGGAGTCTTCTCCCAGGGTCCTCCTAAAAATGCTAGAGCTCAAGATGGAGTATCATTTTCTCTCTCTCACTCGGACCTTGAGAGCAGAGCGGGAGGACGATCCGAAGATGACAGCAGCGCCGGAGCCTACACAGACTCTGAGAGACCTGATGGAGATGTGCAGTGGAGGTCTTGATATTGAGACACGCGAGCCTGCCGGCTTAGATACACCACTCCTAGAGCTGGGGAAAATCTTACCAGATATCGCCACTGAATGTTGCGCAACACCCAAGATCGAGACGAAGGGGAACTCAAACCTGAGCTCCCACGAGAAGCAACCGTTAGAGAGGAGACTTAGATTGGATTACACACCGAAGCGCTGGGTGAGACCACAGATAGCCGTCACACATACCCTCCTCAGCCAAGATGAAGCTAGACTGGTTCGCTGCATAAGTTTCCATAAAGATCCCTCTGATGCTAGGACAGTGAGGTTTGCTCTGGATGTCCTCACTGTCTCGTGGACAGGCTCTCTTCCATTAGGGTATTTATCGGAAGGGACTAGCATCTGCTGTAAGATAGGCCTTTCCCAGGTGTTTTGTGGCAGGGGTGTGGGTTAGAGATATGTAAGATATTCAAGATGGGTTCTTTATCCCTGCCGTTACATGACAATAGGGATCAGGCATAAAACACCCATTAAAGCTAGATGAGTGCTTGATTTACTTGTAACTGACTACAGGAGATCTGATTGTCACCGGATTAAAAGACTGATGTTCATAGACATAGATGCATATTTTCTTCTCACAGGCCTTTACAACAAGCGAAATGTTATTTTAAATCTATGTATCTGGCTAAGGTGTATGCCCTATCACTGTTTTAGTGCATCTACACAGCTCCCTCCTGCAGCTTTTGCAAACCTGAGCAGATAGATCAGCGCACCCTAGTCAAACAACTGCAAATTCATTTCAAACGGTGCACGGCATTAGACTCTTTCCTCTAACCAAGTATAAATATGTGACCTGTAGCATTTTCATTTTAACCCTCCATTCCCTAATGACAGCTGCTTAGCTTGACGATTTATCGAGGAACAGACTTTTATGCTCGCTTATTATACTTCACCTAGGTTATTACTGTATTATGCCTGATAATATACCTTTACACTATATAGTTAATGTGTATGTTTAAGATTAATAATGTTTTGTGCCTCCCTATTTAATCATTCAGGACTGTACTTAAAGTTTATCTATATTGTATGTTCACTATTTATCTGTTTGGGTAACAGTGCTACCTTGGCCCTGTGTGTTATTGAGTGGTCTGTCATAATGTATACGCAAAATATAGTTCTGGGGGTTAATCTTTCATAAGTTATATGACATCAGTTATTATATATACTGCAGCAAATACGGTAAACCTACTCACATAATATGTTTTGCATGTGGATTCCTGTTTGAGAGTTACACTTAGATATACAGAAAATATGTCTCCCCATGCTATTCTTCTCTGACTAAGCTATAATTAGACCCCTCACTCTAGACTAAATATTACAATATGTGGCCTAACTATTCCTCACGCATAACACTGTGTGGCTTAACAAACATATATGTGTTCCTAACTTATGGTCTGTTTAATCTAAAAGCTGTTACATAATGGTTAAATCTACCTTAAAGCAGCTATATGCAGTTTCACATTGTATATTATGTCACTTGCTATTTTACATCCCTTGTCTGGGTGCACTGGTAGAGCTTTAAAATTACACTTCACGCACTTCCAGTTTAAATTAAAGTTAATACAATTATTAGTGTGTAAAGTTTAACATGCTTGCTAGATTAGATATATAAACTGTTTTACAAATATCTGCCGAACATCAGCATATTTTCTCTCATTTGGAACCCTATAGCTCATATGCAGCACTGCCACACTTTGTGGCTGGGTAACAGGTATACTATAGACGTCCTTAAATATTAATATATAGTTGCCCCCACATATCATGTTAACTTAAGATTTTACTCATCCAAATGAGTAGCTGTACTTGCTGGGGTCCTGGGCTTAAGTTCCCACTGACCTTAGATAAGATTGGAATTGCTCATACCCCCTCCAATACCGATGCATGATCAGTTTCTTTAGTGCACATACTCTTTAATGTACTAAATACCTGAGTGCTTTATATTACAATATATTTGCTCACTAATGTGAGCTTTAACTGCATGGTCTAGATAAGGAGTGTTACCTATAATAAATAGCTTCCTTCTTAATGGGCTAAAATGCAATTATATTCAGATATAGGAAGGCATGGTCTTCTTGCCTGCAATAGGCTAACATGCCCTGTATCATTGCTGTCCTAAATAGGTATATTATACTGTGGTCCCCATGCATAATTATGGTACTGCTAATGCTCATTCCTTCTTTAACCATATACAAAAACAGCTTAGGTTCAGGAGTATTATTTCAGTGTAGCTAATTGTGCAACTAAGCTAGCATGTGGAGTAACTGTCTGGCTTTCTGCGGCCGAGAAAGACTAGACAGTCTTAACTACTATATATTGCACATCTGCATTCTATGATACTGTTTGGCCCAGTAGAGGCCACAGAACTGACTACCAAGTGCTATACCATTTCCATGAAACTAATGGACTTATTAGAGAACTGTTAACTAGTCAGCCAGCTACGCCATTTTTCTCACCTATAACCTGAAAACCAATGACCAGAAACTAGTATATTAATGGTCTTGCCTGTAACACGCCACTATCCAGGTATCCCACATGGCTCCGCCCCCCCATCAGGGTTCACCCTTATTGCAAGTGAACAAATCAGCGGTATTTATCCGCAATTGCTGATATATTGTTATAAGTTTTTCTTACATCTGTATGTTATATTTAGTTTACCATACTATAGGATGTATATGTTACAAGAATGTCCAATATATTTTTATTCACAGCTATGGTCATTACTATCATTCCTCTTTCCTTTATCATTAGCCTTGACAGGTTCAAGAGCATTACTTCAAGCAGATGAGGAACATAGCTAAAGAAAAAGAGGTTTCATTATTATGTATATATTCTCTCTTTTGTTTTTATTTTTTATGTAGACTTAACTATCTCTAGAAATGGCATGATATTCTTTATACATTGTGGGTTGCAGAGATCATCCATGGTGTCATATGTCTGCAGAATTAATATATATGTTGTCATGTAATGAATGATGTATTGCTAATAACCTCAATAAAAAACTTTGATTTAAAAAAAAAAATAAAAAATTGTCCCCTAGTTTAGTATTGGGTGTATCACGATCAAATACATCTTGTAATTCCAGCAAGACTAAGTCCTCATCATCAGATTCTTTAAGGGAATAAAAGGAGTCTGTTGCTGCCATATTGTCCATATATATGTATAAAAATTATAACACTCAATCAATCAAAATCCAATAGTATAGATATTGATATAGATATATATTTGCCGGGCTGCCAATGAATTCAAAAAGGCATAGACTTAGTCACTCAGGAAGAAGAAGTAAGTGTATATGTAATAACACTAAATGTGTATATATACACCAATTGTTGCATCAATCCAGGGAAGAAAATGAAAAATAGAGAACAAACAAATGATGCAAACAAAAATAGCAGAATGAGCAAGCGTGAGTGGAGACCGCTGTTACTAGCGCAACATGCAGAGTGAGTATGAAGGGGATGATATCACTATTGTACTTATATCACAATCCAAACCATATGCTGTCACTGCCAAGCAAGAAAGTAGAGCCAATAGGGTGTATGATGGTTAGTTAGTGATTAATCAAGCCGTATTTGTCAGGAAAACCAGGTCCTTCATAATCAAATGCTTGTGTTGTCATAAACATCAGTCCAGTCGCTCTCTTTATAGTAAGTGCTACAAATGCAGTTGCAAGCCTGAGTAATGGATAAATAGGTGTAACAAGCAGACTTGTAATCAGTCAATACGCTAGGGTAGGGTACAGATACTAGGTGCGGGTAATACTTATACAAAATAACAAGGCTCATATGTAGTTAAGCGACCCGTTATGAGAGAAATAAGTCCCAAACCATACTACAATGCAGGCTGTAATTACTCACTACCCTAGGTGTGTCCGCTTGATTCATCCGTCTGAAAGATCCTGTTGCACGTCTCGATGTAAGTCTCCGTGGTGGTGTTTGTATTCCCAGCTCCAACTCTGCTCAGCTGGTCTCCACGCTGGCACGCTGCTCCGCTCCTCCTCCGGGCGTGACGTCACCCGGCAGGGCAGTCCAGTGTCGCTGTGAAGGGTATATTAGGATTGGAGACCCAGTACTCCAAGTAAAATATTACAAAAAAATCCAAAGAATGTTCCAGCAGACAAGAGTGTGCAGATAGAATAAAAATGTACTTTATTAGGACTAGTTAAAATGATACAAAAATAGGCAGACTCCTGTAACCAGTGGGAGTTAGAAAAAGGTCTGACCGGTTTCAGCCAAATAGGCTGTAGTCATAGACATGTTGCACCTATGCAGGTGCAATCTATTTAAAACTCTTAGCTCCTCCCCAAGGAGGTGATAAAAGAAAACAAACACCCAATGTTTAACCCCTTAAAGGCAATATGTGAAATTGTATATACACAGACTTCTGTAGACATAAAGAAGGACAAGCAGATTACATAAAGCAATAACATAACAGTCAAGATAGTAACAACCCCAATTAACACTAAAACAACAATACATAAATAAAGTGTATTCAAATGATATAGTAACAAAATGCATATAGTAAAGAAGATACCTTAAATTATATGTTAAAGGTTAGAGGAGAAAGTTAATGCTTGACTGAAACTTAAGCATGCTTATGTGCTTGATTAACTAAAGAGCACCCTTGCTGTAATAATTGTTATGTCTAGCTGGTGCATATAAAGTGTGTCAAAGTCACTTCAGAGTGTATTATAAGAACTTGAAATAGGATATACATAATGATCGTGGTTATATCTAGAGATTACTTGTAAGTAAAAAATAAATGTACTAACAAGTTAAAAAGACTTAAAGTTTTTAGGGTCTAGGGACTACAATAAGCTATTTGTAAGTGGCCTCAAAAATGACCTGAATATGATCAGGAGAATTCGACCAAATATGTATATCAAGACTCAATAGACACCGAAATAGAGAACAAAGTCAAAGTGTAAACCCAATTTAAAGGAAGAATTCATCAATTAGGCAGTATATATAATATTAATCCATATAAATATGGATTAGTCGAATGTAAGAAGCATTTGGGAATTCCAAAGGAAATATGCCTTATGTTACATACTTGCTATCAGTGTTGCCAGTAATTAATAATGTCGAATTCCGAGTTGAATCCCCTTGGTAGCAGGCAACCGAGTTTGTGGATCCAATAGATCTCCTGTCTCTTAGAACACCTGTTAACTGTCTATGACTACGGCCACACTGTGCCAAAACCGGTCAGACCTTTCTTACTGTACTCTTTGCTGAGATTGCTTTGATCATCTTTTATCCCTTGGAATATATACAATAAAGGCTTGCTTTTTATCTTTTTACATTTGGATATCGAGTGACTTTATCCCTTACCCTGGATGAGCATTGGATACTCTTTTTTTTTTTCTTATACTTTTCTGTGGAGTACTGGGACTCCACTTCCGCTAGCACGTCCTGGCCGACACGGGCTACAGCTGTCCCTGATGATTCTGACAGATTTGAGAAGGCGTGTGCAGTTGTGAGAGGCTGAGCAGTGTTATTTGGTATTAAGCTGAAGGATTTGCGCCCGACACAGAGGAATACTAGTAACGGATGGCAACAGCGGATCCCCGGCACTGTGAGTACATATATACATGCTTGGTGATGTGATTTCTGAAATTGTTTGTTTGGCCCAGCTTTATATACTCTGTTCTGGAGACAAGGAACTTTGCTGGATCTGAGCCTGATTACCGCTGCTAATACATGAGCTGTCAGGTCGGAACGATATGCTTCATTTTCTGCTGCTGATTCAGTAGCGGGCTGTTTGGGAGAACATCTTTAAACGTTGGGCCACACTGAAGTGCTTGGGGCTTTCTTTCCTGGGGTCTGAAGTAACCGCTTGGATTTGTATTATTATCATTGCCCCAGCAGCCTTTTGGATACGTTCCTTTGCCTGCATGATTTTGTACAGTGTTATAAGTTAGGAGGAATACGCTGCCTTGTTTCCTTGGGGACAGCTTCGATATGTATACATATATTTTTACCTTTTAACACTGCATGTCGCAAAGGTGACAGCCTCCCTCAGTGCACAGTACAGTCCTGAACTTTGCTTTGCTGAGCAATGCTTGTTGCTCATTTTTTGATGAGTATATAATTCAGACTTAAAAAACCACTAGACACCAAACTTTACCAAGTGAGTGTGTCTGATAAGGAGGTGCGCCAGAAAAGGGTAGTATATAACTAAACACTAGCTTGTTAATTTGATACAATATTAGATATTCTGATCTATAATCTGAAATGTTTAAATAAATCAGTATCTTAATATATTGCTATTATTATGATAATAAATCAGCATAAAGTAACCATACATATATTAACCAACAATTGTGATTGTCCATAAATAGAATAGTCCAAGCATATATGGTCAGACGTGTGGCAACAGTGGGCAGCTCTCTCCAATAAGATGGTAGTAATAAACAAGTCCTGAAAGCCAAAAATCGAGAGGCACTCTTGGTGCAGCAAGTTCTATGCAAACACTAATGACAGAACAATGGTGATCATATACTCACAAAGGACATTGCACATCCAGTGCAATATTGGACAAGCCGAAGCTTCAGAGCCATTCTGCTGACTCTCCAAGGCTGTGTACGCTGTAAACAAAGCGAGGCTCCCAACAACCAGCTGCTTCCGATATCAAGTCCCAATACGTGACGCCGACAAAACCACTTGCGTACGAATGGCACCAAATGATGTGAATCCAACCAGGCGGATTACCCCAACAAAGGAGTGTAAAAATATACGAGGCCCAGAGAAAGGATAAAAGTATTGAACACTTTATTTAAAACAATTAAAATTGTTGCTTAGCAATGCGTTTCTCGGCTGAGTGCCGTTTCATCAGGCTATATGTTTGTAATGATACCTTGCTCTATTTGTACCCCCTATGACCAATCAAACATTAAGGAATTCACACACCTCCCATAATGACGTATACATTATATCCAATCACATGATACAATGGTGACACACCTCTTAGGATTACAAATCAGTGATGGGAGAGATTACTCCAGTCCCCTTGGGGGAATAGATTCAGGGGATCTATACAAACCTTTTCATTATTCCAAAGAAATATGGGACTTACAGGCCAATCTTGGATCTCAAAACTCTTAACAAATTTCTGATTGTTCCTTCAAAATGGAGACTTTTTGCACTATATTACCTTTGGTACTTGAGGGTCAATTTATGTCCACGATAGAAATATTATTTCAATATCCCTATTCACAGAGATTTTGTTTAGATTTGCTTTTTTTAAGCAGACATTACCAATATATGCCGCTCCCATTTGGTCTGGCATCAGCACCAAGAATCTTCTCAAAGATTCTCAGAGCTCTCATGTCCTTAGTGAAAGCTTAGGGCACAGTAGTATCTCCTTACCGAGATGACATTCTGATACAGAAAGCTTCTTTTCAGATGGTTGAGGAGCATATGTACGCAGTTCTTCGGTTCCTTTGTTTCCATGTTTGGAAAATCGACCTCCCGAAAAGCTCTCTGCTACCACAAACCATAGTTACCCTCTGGTGCTTTATCATAAACTCTGTAACAATGAGACTATCTCTCACAGATGCTCACAGACTCATAATGTGGAAGCCCTGTGCTCTTCTCCAGCAAACTCTTCTTCCTACAGTACTTTAATGCATGAAAATAGTTGGTTTCATGGTAGTGGTTTCCGATGCTGCACCTTTGCCAGAATTCACTTAAGTTATTTTGCAGCTTCAAATGTTGCAGCAATGGAATTAAGATTACAACAATCTGTCTTAGTATATCTCTTTAGACTTCAAGAGAAGAAATTCTCTAACTTAGTGGCAGACCAATCATTGATTCAAGGAGCCTTATTTCTTAGTTCAAATTGGGTAGTAATTACCACCAACTACAACCTGCTGAGTTTAGGCGTAGCTTGGGATCCCTGGAAAGTGCCGTAAACTTGGTGGTGATCGAAAGTGCCTTAGCAATGGAAGACGTATCCCACATTCTGATTTGGACAGAACACCATAATTGCATGATTTTAGCTATTCATGTTCTGAATGTGGACAATTGGGAAGCGGACTTTCTCATTCACTATTACCTTCAATCCAGTGACAGTTCCTTGAATCAGGAGTATTCGGCCAGATTGTGAATTGTTGGGGAAGGCCAGACATAGAACTCATTGCCTCTTGCTTGAATTACAAGCTGGTCATTCACTCTCGTTTAAGTCTTTCATTCTTTTTTTTATTATCCTGCATAAGAGCCAGGATAAAACAGGAGAGAGTCTCAGTGATTTTAATTGCTATAGAATGGCCTTGCATGGCTTGGTATGCAGATATGGTACAAATCTCCTCCAGTCAGCCTTGGTGTCTTCCTCTCAGAAAGTACATTCTCTCTCAAGATGATTTTGTTCAGACAGGTGTTTCAGATCAAGTGTTGGACCCTTTGATTCTGGCCAGAAAGCTTGTTACAAGACATATTTATCACAGAATCTGTAAAGTTTTCCTTTCCAGATTTGAGTCTAAGAATTACCGTTGGAACTCTTTTAGGATTCCTAAATTTTTGTCTGGACAAGGGTTTATCAGCAAGTTCCCTTAAAGGACAAATTTCTGACCTTTCAGTCTTGTTTCACAAGAAAAATTCAAGAATTCTTGACATTTAAACATTTGTTGATGTTTTGGTCAGGATAAGTCCGGTTAGCAGGCCTGCTCCCCCTCCATGAAAACATAAAGGGGCATTCCAGTCAAAATTTAAATGTGCATAGATGAATTACATCTTTGAATAGAAACATATTTATAATATACATATATTGGCAAAAATGCCTCTAGTAAAAGTTATCACTGTTTTTGTGGTAGTATTTTGCAATGCACATGCATGTGAAGCAAAGCTTAGATATGCTCAGTGCACACATATATTAAATACTGCAGTTGATTAGAGAGCCAGTGGGGCTTGTGCCATGTCAGAATTAAACACCCTGGTTTCTCTGAGCGAGTGCTGTGTTTAAAATGCTTGGAGAATACTTAAAGGACCAGTCAACACAGTAGATTTGCATAATCAACAAATGCAAGATAACAAGACAATGCAATAGCACTTAGTCTGAACTTCAAATGAATAGTAGATTTTTTTCTGACAATTTTAAGTTATGTCTATTTCCACTCCCCCTGTACCATGTGACAGCCATCGGCCAATCACAAATGCATACACGTACCATGTTACAGCCTTCAGCCATTCACAAACGCATACACACTTATTCTTGCACATGCTCAGTAGGAGCTGGTGACTCAAAAAGTTTAAATATAAAAAGACTGTGCACATTTCTCTTGTTAAGTGTATCCAGTCCACGGATCATCCATTACTTATGGAATATATTCTCCTTCCCAACAGGAAGCTGCAAGAGTCCACCCACAGCAAAGCTGCTATATAGCTCCTCCCCTAACTGCCATATTCAGTCATTCTCTTGCAAGCCTCAACATAGATAGGAGGTTGTGAGAGTCTGTGGTGCTTTCTACTTAGTTTATTCTTCAATCAAAAGTTTGTTATTTTTAAATGGCACCGGAGTGTGCTGTTTATCTCAGGCAGTATTTGGAAGAAGAATCTGCCTGCGTTTTTCTATGATCTTAGCAGACGTAACTAAGATCCATTTGCTGTTCTCACACATTCTGAGGAGTGAGGTACTTCAGAGGGGGAATGGCGTGCAGGTTTTCCTGCAGATAAGGTATGTGCAGTAAAATATTTTTCTAGGAATGGAATTGACTAAGAAAATACTGCTGATACCGAAGTAATGTAAGTAAAGCCTTAAATGCAGCGATAGCGACTGGTATCAGGCTTATTAATAGAGATACATACTCTTGTAAAAATGTGTTTTAAAACGTTTGCTGGCATGTTTAATCGTTTTTTAACATATGTTTGGTGATAAAACTTATTGGGGCCTAAGTTTTTTCCACATGGCTGGCTTAAATTTTGCATAGAAACAGCTTTCCACTGTTATAGTATAAAAATTACAGTTGGTGCAGTTAAAATTACAAACAGTGATATTCAGCTTCCCTCAGCAGCATGCTATAGGACATCTCTGAAGGGCTCAAAAGGGCTTCAAAAGTAGGAGCTGTTATGACTGTTTAAAACATATTTTTCGTTTTGTTAATCTGTTTTTTGTATTAAGGGGTTAATCATCCATTTGCAAGTGGGTGCAATGCTCTGCTAACTTGTTACATACACTGTAAAAATTTTGTTAGTTTAACTGCCTTTTTTCACTGTTATTTCAATTTTTGGCAAAATTTGTTTCTCTTAAAGGCACAGTAACGTTTTATATATTTGCTTGTTAACTTGATTTAAAGTGTTTTCCAAGCTTACTAGTCTCATTATTAGTCTGTTCTAACATGTCTGACATAGAGGAAGCTCTGTGTTCATTATGTTTTAAAGCCATGGTGGAACCCCATCTTAGAATGTGTACCAGATGTACTGATTTCATGTTAAACAATAAAGATCATTTTTTGTCTTTAAAAACATTATCACCAGAGGATTCTGTCGTGGGGGTAGTTATGCCGACTAACTCTCCCCACGTGTCAGACCTTTTGACTCCCGCTTTAGGGACTCACGCTCAAATGGCGCCAAGTACATCAAGGGCACCCATAGCGTTTCTTTACCAGGGGATTCTGTCGAGGGGAAAGTTATGCCGACTAACTCTCCCCACGTGTCAGACCCTTCGACTCCCGCTTCAGGGACTCACGCTCAAATGGCGCCAAGTACATCAAGGGCGCCCATAGCGTTTATTTTACAAGACATGGCAAAGGTGGTGAATAATATTCTGGCAGCAGTATTAGTCAGACTACCTGAAATTAAAGGAAAGCAGTTAGCTCTGGGGGTAGATACAGAGCATACAGACGCTTTAAGAACCATGTATGATACTACCTCACAATATGCTTAGTCTGTGGGTGATTTCTCCAACATAGGTGTGTCCGGTCCACGGCGTCATCCTTACTTGTGGGATATTCTCTTCCCCAACAGGAAATGGCAAAGAGCCCAGCAAAGCTGGTCACATGATCCCTCCTAGGCTCCGCCTACCCCAGTCATTCTCTTTGCCGTTGTACAGGCAACATCTCCACGGAGATGGCTTAGAGTTTTTTAGTGTTTAACTGTAGTTTTTATTATTCAATCAAGAGTTTGTTATTTTAAAATAGTGCTGGTATGTACTATTTACTCTGAAACAGAAAAGAGATGAAGATTTCTGTTTGTAAGAGGAAAATGATTTTAGCAACCGTTACTAAAATCGATGGCTGTTCCACACAGGACTGTTGAGAGGAATTAACTTCAGTTGAGGGAACAGTGAGCAGAATTTTACTGCTTGAGGTATGACACATTCTAACAAGACGATGTAATGCTGGAAGCTGTCATTTTCCCTATGGGATCCGGTAAGCCATTTTTATTACAGACAATAAATAAGGGCTTCACAAGGGCTTTTTAAGACTGTAGACATTTTCTGGGCTAAATCGATTCATATATAAACATATTTAGCCTTGAGGAATCATTTTAATCTGGGTATTTTGTAAAATAATATCGGCAGGCACTGTTTTGGACACCTTATTCTCTAGGGGCTTTCCCTAATCATAGGCAGAGTCTCATTTTCGCGCCGGTATTGCGCACTTGTTTTTGAGAAGCATGACATGCAGTCGCATGTGTGAGGAGCTCTGATACATAGAAAAGACTTTCTGAAGGCGTCATTTGGTATCGTATTCCCCTTTGGGCTTGGTTGGGTCTCAGCAAAGCAGATACCAGGGACTGTAAAGGGGTTAAAGATAAAAACGGCTCCGGTTCCGTTATTTTAAGGGTTAAAGCTTCCAAATTTGGTGTGCAATACTTTTAAGGCTTTAAGACACTGTGGTGAAATTTTGGTGAATTTTGAACAATTCCTTCATATTTTTTCGCAATTGCAATAATAAAGTGTGTTCAGTTTAAAATTTAAAGTGACAGTAACGGTTTTATTTTAAAACGTTTTTTTGTACTTTGTTATCAAGTTTATGCCTGTTTAACATGTCTGAACTACCAGATAGACTGTGTTCTGAATGTGGGGAAGCCAAGGTTCCTTCTCATTTAAATAGATGTGATTTATGTGACACAAAATTTAGAGAAAATGATGCCCAAGATGATTCCTCAAGTGAGGGGAGTAAGCATGGTACTGCATCATCCCCTCCTTCGTCTACACCAGTCTTGCCCACTCAGGAGGCCCCTAGTACATCTAGCGCGCCAATACTCCTTACTATGCAACAATTAACGGCTGTAATGGATAATTCTATCAAAAACATTTTAGCCAAAATGCCCACTTATCAGCGTAAGCGCGACTGCTCTGTTTTAGATAATACTGAAGAGCATGAGGACGCTGATGATATTGTTTCTGAAATGCCCCTACACCAGTCTGAGGGGGCCAGGGAGGTTTTGTCTGAGGGAGAAATTTCAGATTCAGGGAAAATTTCTCAACAAGCTGAACCTGATGTGATTACATTTAAATTTAAGTTGGAACATCTCCGCGCTCTGCTTAAGGAGGTGTTATCCACTCTGGATGATTGTGAGAATTTGATCATCCCAGAGAAACTATGTAAAATGGACAAGTTCCTAGAGGTCCCGGGGCCCCCAGAAGCTTTTCCTATACCCAAGCGGGTGGCGGACATTGTAAATAAAGAATGGGAAAGGCCCGGTATACCTTTCGTCCCTCCCCCCATATTTAAAAAATTGTTTCCTATGGTCGACCCCAGAAAGGACTTATGGCAGACAGTCCCCAAGGTCGAGGGGGCGGTTTCTACTTTAAACAAACGCACCACTATACCCATAGAAGATAGTTGTGCTTTCAAAGATCCTATGGATAAAAAATTAGAAGGTTTGCTTAAAAAGATGTTTGTTCAGCAAGGTTACCTTCTACAACCAATTTCATGCATTGTCCCTGTCACTACAGCCGCGTGTTTCTGGTTCGATGAGCTAGAAAAGGCGATCACTAGTGATTCTCCTCCTTATGAGGAGATTATGGACAGAATCCGTGCTCTCAAATTGGCTAATTCTTTCACCCTAGACGCCACTTTGCAATTGGCTAGGTTAGCGGCGAAAAATTCTGGGTTTGCTATTGTGGCGCGCAGAGCGCTTTGGTTGAAATCTTGGTCAGCGGATGCGTCTTCCAAGAACAAATTGCTTAACATTCCTTTCAAGGGGAAAACGCTGTTTGGCCCTGACTTGAAAGAGATTATCTCTGATATCACTGGGGGTAAGGGCCACGCCCTTCCTCAGGATAGGTCTTTCAAGGCCAAAAATAAACCTAATTTTCGTCCCTTTCGTAGAAACGGACCAGCCCCAAGTGCTACGTCCTCTAAGCAAGAGGGTAATACTTCTCAAGCCAAGCCAGCCTGGAGACCAATGCAAGGCTGGAACAAGGGAAAGCAGGCCAAGAAACCTGCCACTGCTACCAAGACAGCATGAAATGTTGGCCCCCGATCCGGGACCGGATCTGGTGGGGGGCAGACTCTCTCTCTTCGCTCAGGCTTGGGCAAGAGATGTTCTGGATCCTTGGGCACTAGAAATAGTCTCCCAAGGTTATCTTCTGGAATTCAAGGGGCTTCCCCCAAGGGGGAGGTTCCACAGGTCTCAATTGTCTTCAGACCACATGAAAAAACAGGCATTCTTACATTGTGTAGAAGACCTGTTAAAAATGGGAGTGATTCATCCTGTTCCATTAGGGGAACAAGGGATGGGGTTCTACTCCAATCTGTTCGTAGTTCCCAAAAAAGAGGGAACGTTCAGACCAATCTTAGATCTCAAGATCCTAAACAAGTTTCTCAAGGTTCCATCGTTCAAAATGGAAACCATTCGAACAATTCTTCCTTCCATCCAGGAAGGTCAATTCATGACCACGGTGGATTTAAAGGATGCGTATCTACATATTCCTATCCACAAGGAACATCATCGGTTCCTAAGGTTCGCATTCCTGGACAAGCATTACCAGTTCGTGGCACTTCCTTTCGGATTAGCCACTGCTCCAAGGATTTTCACAAAGGTACTAGGGTCCCTTCTAGCGGTGCTAAGACCAAGGGGCATTGCAGTAGTACCTTATTTGGACGACATTCTGATTCAAGCGTCGTCCCTTCCTCAAGCAAAGGCTCACACGGACATAGTCCTGGCCTTTCTCAGATCTCACGGATGGAAAGTGAACGTAGAAAAGAGTTCTCTATCTCCGTCAACAAGGGTTCCCTTCTTGGGAACAATAATAGACTCCTTAGAAATGAAGATTTTTCTGACAGAGGCCAGAAAAACAAAACTTCTAAACTCTTGTCAAATACTTCATTCCGTTCCTCTTCCTTCCATAGCGCAGTGCATGGAAGTAATAGGTTTGATGGTAGCGGCAATGGACATAGTTCCTTTTGCGCGCATTCATCTAAGACCATTACAACTGTGCATGCTCAGTCAGTGGAATGGAGACTATACAGACTTGTCTCCAACGATACAAGTAAATCAGAGGACCAGAGATTCACTCCGTTGGTGGCTGTCCCTGGACAACCTGTCACAAGGGATGAACTTCCGCAGGCCAGAGTGGGTCATTGTCACGACCGACGCCAGTCTGATGGGCTGGGGCGCGGTCTGGGGACCCCTGAAAGCTCAGGGTCTTTGGTCTCGGGAAGAATCTCTTCTACCGATAAATATTCTGGAACTGAGAGCGATACTCAATGCTCTCAAGGCTTGGCCTCAGCTAGCAAAGGCCAAGTTCATACGGTTTCAATCAGACAACATGACGACTGTTGCGTACATCAACCATCAGGGGGGAACAAGGAGTTCCCTGGCGATGGAAGAAGTGACCAAAATCATTCAATGGGCGGAGACTCACTCCTGCCACCTGTCTGCAATCCACATCCCAGGAGTGGAAAATTGGGAAGCGGATTTTCTGAGTCGTCAGACATTACATCCGGGGGAGTGGGAACTCCATCCGGAAATCTTTGCCCAAATTACTCAACTGTGGGGCATTCCAGACATGGATCTGATGGCCTCTCGTCAGAACTTCAAGGTTCCTTGCTACGGGTCCAGATCCAGGGATCCCAAGGCGACTCTAGTAGATGCACTAGTAGCACCTTGGACCTTCAAACTAGCTTATGTATTCCCGCCGTTTCCTCTCATCCCCAGGCTGGTAGCCAGGATCAATCAGGAGAGGGCATCGGTGATCTTGATAGCTCCTGCGTGGCCACGCAGGACTTGGTATGCAGATCTGGTGAATATGTCATCGGCTCCACCATGGAAGCTACCTTTGAGACGAGACCTTCTTGTTCAAGGTCCGTTCGAACATCCGAATCTGGTCTCACTCCAACTGACTGCTTGGAGATTGAACGCTTGATCTTATCAAAACGAGGGTTCTCAGATTCTGTTATTGATACTCTTGTTCAGGCCAGAAAGCCTGTAACTAGAAAAATTTACCACAAAATATGGAAAAAATATATCTGTTGGTGTGAATCTAAAGGATTCCCTTGGGACAAGGTAAAAATTCCTAAGATTCTATCCTTTCTTCAAGAAGGATTGGAGAAAGGATTATCTGCAAGTTCCTTGAAGGGACAGATTTCTGCCTTGTCTGTGTTACTTCACAAAAAGCTGGCAGCTGTGCCAGATGTTCAAGCCTTTGTTCAGGCTCTGGTTAGAATCAAGCCTGTTTACAAACCTTTGACTCCTCCTTGGAGTCTCAACTTAGTTCTTTCAGTTCTTCAGGGGGTTCCGTTTGAACCCTTACATTCCGTTGATATTAAGTTATTATCTTGGAAAGTTTTGTTTTTGGTTGCAATTTCTTCTGCTAGAAGAGTTTCAGAATTATCTGCTCTGCAGTGTTCTCCTCCTTATCTGGTGTTCCATGCAGATAAGGTGGTTTTACGTACTAAACCTGGTTTTCTTCCGAAAGTTGTTTCTAACAAAAACATTAACCAGGAGATAGTCGTGCCTTCTTTGTGTCCGAATCCAGTTTCAAAGAAGGAACGTTTGTTGCACAATTTGGATGTTGTTCGCGCTCTAAAATTCTATTTAGATGCTACAAAGGATTTTAGACAAACATCTTCCTTGTTTGTTGTTTATTCTGGTAAAAGGAGAGGTCAAAAAGCAACTTCTACCTCTCTCTCTTTTTGGATTAAAAGCATCATCAGATTGGCTTATGAGACTGCCGGACGGCAGCCTCCTGAAAGAATCACAGCTCATTCCACTAGGGCTGTGGCTTCCACATGGGCCTTCAAGAACGAGGCTTCTGTTGATCAGATATGTCGGGCAGCGACTTGGTCTTCACTGCACACTTTTACCAAATTTTACAAGTTTGATACTTTTGCTTCTTCTGAGGCTATTTTTGGGAGAAAGGTTTTGCAAGCCGTGGTGCCTTCCATTTAGGTGACCTGATTTGCTCCCTCCCTTCATCCGTGTCCTAAAGCTTTGGTATTGGTTCCCACAAGTAAGGATGACGCCGTGGACCGGACACACCTATGTTGGAGAAAACAGAATTTATGTTTACCTGATAAATTACTTTCTCCAACGGTGTGTCCGGTCCACGGCCCGCCCTGGTTTTTTAATCAGGTCTGATAATTTATTTTCTTTAACTACAGTCACCACGGTATCATATGGTTTCTCCTATGCAAATATTCCTCCTTTACGTCGGTCGAATGACTGGGGTAGGCGGAGCCTAGGAGGGATCATGTGACCAGCTTTGCTGGGCTCTTTGCCATTTCCTGTTGGGGAAGAGAATATCCCACAAGTAAGGATGACGCCGTGGACCGGACACACCGTTGGAGAAAGTAATTTATCAGGTAAACATAAATTCTGTTTTTTTGTTTTTTTTTTTGACTCAGGGAAGATGATTTAACCAGATTCTGATATTTCTACATTTAAAATTTATGCTTGAGAACCTCCACTTGTTGTTCAGGGAGGCTTTGGCTGCTCTGAATGAATGTGTACAATCGCAGGGCCAGAGAAATTGTGTAGACTGGATAAATAATATGCAGTGCCGGTGTGTACTGATGTTTTTCCAATACCTAAAGAGGTTTACTAAAAATTTTTTTAATAAGGAATGGGATAGACCAGGTGTGCCGTTCTCTTCCCCTCCTATTTTTTAGAAGAATGTTTTCTAATAGTTACCACCACACGGGACTTCTGGCAGACAGTTCCTAAGGTGGAGAGAAGAGTTTCTACTCTAGCTAAGCGTACCACTACCTCTGACGAGGACAGTTGAGCTTTTTAGATCCAATGGATAAAAAATGTTTATTCAACAGGGTTTTATCCTGCAGCCCCTTGCATACATTGCTTCTGTCACTGCTGCTGCGGCGTTCTGGGTTGAGTCTCTTGATGAGGCTTTACAGTTAAGCGACTCCATTGGATGAATATATTTGACAAGCTTATGCTAGCCAATTCCTTTGTTTTCTGATGCCTTGTTCATTTGACTAGACTAACGGCTAAGAATTCTGTTTTTTACTATACTGGCGCGCAGAGCGCTATGGCTTATATCATGGTCAGCTGTCGTGACTTTAATAAATAAGCTACTTAACTTCCCTTCAAGGGGCAGACCCTATTCGGGCCTGGTTTGAAGGAGATTATTGCTTATATCACTGGAGGAAAAGGTCATGCCCTTCCTCAGGATAGGTCTAAATCAAGGGCAAAAAAAAAAAAAAAAAAGTCTAATTTTCGTACCTTTTAAAAACTTCAGGGCAGGTGTGGCATCCTCTTCCTCTAAGGCAAAACAAGAGGGAATTTTTGCTCAGTCCAAGGCGGTCTGGAGACAATCGGACCTGGAACAAAGATAAGCAGGCCAAGGAGCCTGCTGCTGCCTCTAAGGCAGCATGAAGGAACGGACCCCTATCCGGTAACGGATCCTATAGGGGGCAGACTTTCATTCTTTGCCCAGGCGTGGGCAAGAGATGCCCAGGATCCCTAGGCATTGGAATTTATATCTCAGAGATATCTTCTGGATTTCAAAGATTCCCCCCCAAATAAAGGGGAGATTTCGCCTTTCACAATTATCTGCAAACCAGATAAAGAAGGAGGCATTCTTACATTGTGTACGAGATCCATCCAGTTCCAAGAGAGGAACAGGGACAGAGTTTTTACTCAAATCTGTTTGTGGTTCCCAAGGAGAGGGAACCTTCAGACCTATTTTGGATCTAAAGATCTTAAACAAATTCCTCAGAATTCCGTCATTTAAGATGGAAACTATTCGTACCATCTTAACTATGATCCAGGAGAGTCAATAGAGGACTACAATGGATTTGAAGGATGCTTATCCTCACATTGTGATGCATAAAGATCACCATCGTTTTTCAGGTTTGCCTTTCTAGTCAGGCATTACCAGTTTGTAGCTCTTTCCTTTGGGATATCTACAGCCCCAAGAATCTTTATGGAGGTTCTGGGGTCGCTTTGGCGGTCCTTAGACCGCGGGGCATAGAAGTGGCCCCTTATTTAGACGACATCCTGATACAGGCGTCAAACATCCAAATTGCCCAGTCTCATACGGACGTAGTACTGGCATTTCTGAGATCACATGGGTGGAAAGTGAACAAGGAAAGAGTTCTCTATCCCCAATCTCAAGGGTTTCCCTCCTAGGGACTCTGATAGATTCTGTAGAAATGAAAATTTACCTGACGGAGTCCAGGTTGTCAAAGTTTCTAAATTTCTGCCGTGTTTTTTTTTTTTTCATCCCATCCGCGCCCTTCGGTGGCTCAGTACATGAATGAAATCGGCTTAATGGTAGCGGCAAGGGACATAGTACCGTTTGCACGTCTACTTTTCAGACCGCTGCAACTATGCATGCTCAGTCAGAGGAACGGGGATTACACAGATTTGTCCCCCTGTTAAACCTGGACCAAGAGACCAGAGATTCTCTTCTCTGGTGACTATGTCGGGTCCATCTGTCCAAGGGTATGACCTTCCGCAGGTCAGATGGGACAATTGTTACAATAGATGCCAGCCTTTTAGGTTGGGATGCAGTCTGGAACTCCCTGAAGGCTCAGGGATAGTGGACTTAGGAGGAGACCCTCCTTCTAATAAATATTCTGGAACTGGGAGTGATATTCCATGCTCTTCAGACTTGGCCTCAGTTAGCAACTCTGAGGTACATCATACTCAGTCGGACAATATACACGACTGTGGCTTACATCAGCCATCAAGGGGGAACAGAAGTTCCCTAGCGATGTTAGAAGTCTTAAAATAATTCACTGGACAGAGACTCACTCTTGTCTATCAGCTATCCATATCCCAGGTGTTGAGAACTGGGAGGTGGATTTTCTAAGTCGTCAGACTTTTCTTCCGGGGGAGTGGGATTTCCTCCGGAGGTCAAGACCAAGCAGGAGAGGGCTTTGGTGTTTTTGACAGCGCCTGCGTAGCCACGCAGGACCTGGTATGCAGATCTGGTGGACATGTCATCCTTTCCATCACGGTCTCTGCTTCAGAGACAGGTCCCTCTACCTCAGGGTCCTTTCAACCATCTTAATAGAATCAATCTGAGATGGACTGCCTGGAGACTGAACGCTTGATGTTATCAAAGCATGGCTTCTCCGAGTCAGTCATTGATACCTTAATACAGACATGAAAGCCTGTCTCTAGGAAAATTGAACATAGATATGGTGTAAATATCTGATTGTTATGAATCCAAGGGTTACTCATGGAGTAAAGTCTGGATTCCCAGGATATTATCTTTTCTCCAAGATGTTTTTGAGAAAAGGGTTGTCAGCTAATTCCTTAAAAGGGGACAGATTTTTACTCTGTCTATTTTTTTGCACAAGCGTCTGGCAGGTATTCTAGACGTTCAGGCATTTGGTCAGGCTTTGGTTAGATCCAAGCCTGTGTTTAAAACTGTTGCTCCGCCATGGAGCTTCAACCTGATTCTTAAGGTTCTTCAAGAAGTTCCGTTTGAACCTTTTTTGTTCCATAGATATCAATCTTTATCTTGGAAAGTTCCTTTTGGGTAGCTAATTCCTCAACTCGTAGAGTCTCCACGTTATCTGTGTTACAATGTGATTCAACTTATCTGGTCCTTCGTACGGATAAGGTAGTCCTGCGTACCAACCTGGGTTTTTTCCTAAGGTGGTATCTAACAAGTACATCACTCAAGAGATAGTTGTTCCATGCTTGTATCCTAATCCTTCCTCAAAGATGGAACGTCTATTACACAATATTGGACGTGGTTTGTGCTTTAAAGTTTTACTTACAAGCTACTACAGTTTTCATCAAACGTTCACCTTGTTTGTTGTCTATTCTGGACAGAGGAGAGGTCAAAAGACTTCAGCAGCCTCTCTGTCTTTTTGGTTAAAAAGCATAATTCATTTAGCTTATGAGACTGCTGGACAGCAGCCTCCTGAAGGGATTACAGCTCATTCTACTAGAGCTGTGGTTTTCACTTGGGCCTTTTTTAAATGTGGCTTCTGTTGAACAGATTTACAAGACGGAGTCTTGGTCTGCGCTTCATACTTTTCAAATTTAACAAATTTGATACCTTGCTTCTTCGGAGGCTATTTTTGGGAGAAAGGGTTTTTTACAGGCAGTGGTAACTTCCGTTTAAGTACCTGCCTTGTCCCTCCCATCATCCGTGTACTTTAGCTTTGGTATTGGTATTCCATAAGTAATGGATGATCCGTGGACTGGATACACTTAACAAGAGAAAACATAATTTATGCTTACCTGATAAATTTATTTCTCTTGTAGTGTATCCAGTCCACGGCCCGCCCTGTCACTTTAAGGCAGGTAATTTTTTCATTTGAACTACAGTCACCACTGCACCCTATGGTTTTTCCTTTCTCTGCATGTTTTCGGTCGAATGACTGAATATGGCAGTTAGGGGAGGAGCTATATAGCAGCTTTGCTGTGGGTGGACTCTTGCAGCTTCCTGTTGGGAAGGAGAATATATTCCATAAGTAATGGATGATCCGTGGACTGGATACACTACAAGAGAAATAAATTTATCAGGTAAGCATAAATTATGTTTTTGTTAACGGAAGTAAATTGGAAAGTTGTTTAAAATGGCATATTCTATCTGAATAATGAAAGTTTAATTTAGATTGAGTGTCCCTTTAAATATACTCTTGAAGATTTTTGCCAAAGCTTGTATATTGCAAAAATGCTTCTATTTAAAATAGAAATGCACCAATGTACATTCCAATTTTAGCTCGAATGTCTATTCAGTGATGGTAAAAAAAGTCTTACAAGAAGTTAAATATGAGATCCTTGTATAAAAAAGGGTATCTGTACTTTCTAGTAAAAACATGCCTGAAAGGGTTTAAAAGTTTCCGTAATTTTATTATACTCACTCCCACCACTGCCAGCTCACTGTGAATATTCCTTTTGTTTTTCAAACAATGATGTATTAACCGCTCATCCAATATTTGTGCAAGTGATACGGCAACAATCAAGCCAAGCCTGGCTCGGCCTGATGAATAAATTAGTTTATCAGGGTAGCATACATTTTTGTTTTTTTGAATAAGATCCGTAGTTTGGATCAGTTGAAAATGAGTATTCAATACTGCATTTACAAACAAACGTTTTAATTTTTTTGTAAAACGGACATTGAAGCCAAAATTAAACTTTCATAATTCACACAAAGCAAGCATTTTATAATCCAATTTAATTTCATCACATTTTTTTCTTACCTAGATAGGCTCCTGAGTGTGTACGTTTCTTGAACACTGCATGGCAGGAGTGTTACAATGTAGTAGGGCACATATGTATATAGTTCTCATAGTTCTCAGGAGCTTCTGACCTCCTAACCTTGTCTTCCTATCCATTTGCACATGCCTCCATGGAGAATAAATGGACTAAAATATTAGCAGCAGAACTTCATCATTTTACCTCCATGGTACTGCATATTTTAGGAGTGAGTGTTGGGCCGTTTGGATGGATGATGTTCCAAGTGTGATCAGTCTTATAGCTATCCCTGACAACTGGACACTGTTTAAAGAGCTCAACCACTATTCTGAGGCTGTCACTCCTTTGTCTCTTGTTTTTTTCTCTAAGACCCTTCTTCAGAAATGAAAGGGCTCCAATCCAGTACATTCACAGTTTGTGCAGTTTTACTGCTTATCAGATCAGGTTACAAGGTGGTTTTCAGAACCCCCTATCCCCCATTCATTACTAGGGAAGGTGGTTTCTTCTTAATTTTGAGATTTGTAGTTTTTCCATTCTGCCTAAATCTTTTTGAGAAAGTTTTCTACACGTGATTTGTATTGCCTGATCTCTGAAATATTATTTGATTTTTTTTTAAGCCTGTTGGATATGTTTCTTGTGACTAACTAACAAACTCAGGAAAAGCTTCAATGGAACAGTTTGTGAACTAAGTCCACATTATCTTTTTTGCAGACCTTTACAAATCTCTACCATTTCATGAGCCATCAGTCATAGGCAAAGTTTTTACCATCTTCTTTTCCTTTATATAGTTTAACTTTAATACTGAATCACCACTAATAAACTCACCATCTCACAGCAGAACCATATGAATGCCAAACCTTCTTCTCATCAGCTATTGTGTCACGCTTTGTTCTCCTGCTTTCCCCTAAATAGGTTATTGCTTGGTTGTTTGTGAACTAACACTGGTAAGAGAGGGCTATATGTAGGGGGTACCCACTCCCTCAGACAATTGAATGAAATTCCGACCTACTGTGATAATAGGATGGGCTATTAGTATTACTAGACACAAATATCATGCTCATCGAGCTACTAAGTAGACTTCAATTAAGTACTTAAGTATCTTTACCAACACTGGTACTACAGTTATATTTTGCTATATTGGAGTCTAACCCTATAACCACTGCAAAAATGATGATTTGGCAGAGAATTTTCTACTCAAATATAAGTCATTGACATAGAATCGTATTGATCCAACTATATATGCGACCTTATGGCCAATACCACTGTGCAGGTATAATAAATTACCAGCTCTCTAAACCCCAGTCTTACTCAAGATATCTCTTGTTATTTAGCTACAACGGTTATTATTGATACCCCTATAACCACTCAATAGTGGGTGCTCAATACAGCATTCTAATCTATACTCAGCATATTGCTGAATCTGTAGCACAGCCTACATATATCACGCTATCTCTACCTCAGGTCGTAATTTTAAGTTGAACCCTGTTTTTTAGTTATATCTTAATAAAAGTTATATTTTAATTCATATCAGAGTATCTGATCCCAGAGTTTTGAGACAGTTTCCTTTTAAGTTTATATCTGTATTTAATTTATTTTCTTCGGATTCTGGCGAGCTATTAGTGTATATTTCTCTTGTTAAGTGTATTCAGTCCACGGATCATCCATTACTTATGGGATATTAACTCCTCCCCAACAGGAAGTGCAAGAGGATTCACCCAGCAGAGCTGCTATATAGCTCCTCCCCTAACTGCCATTACCAGTCATTCTCTTGCACCCAACGAATAGATAGGATGTGTGAGAGGACTGTGGTGATTATACTTAGTTTCATACCTTCAATCAAAAGTTTGTTATTTTATAATAGCACCGGAGTGTGTTATTCCTTCTCTGGTAGAATTTGAAGAAGAATCTACCTGAGTTTTTCTATGATTTTAGCCGGCGTAGTTAAGATCATATTGCTGTTTCTCGGCCATCTGAGGAGAGGTAAACTTCAGATCAGGGGACAGCGGGCAGATTAATCTGCAAAGAGGTATGTAGCAGCTTATTATTTTCTGACAATGGAATTGATGAGAAAATTCTGCCATACCGATATAATGTAAACTCAGCCTTAAATGCAGTAGCAGCAACTGGTATCAGGCTGTCATGTATGTATATTTTACACTTCAGTATTCTGGGGAATGGCACTTCACTGGAATTATACTGTATGCATAAAACTTTAGCCTAATTTGCAGGGACTAGCAACAGGCTTTTTAATAACACTCAATTTATTAATGTTAAACGTTTTTTGCTGGCATGTAAAATCGTTTAATTTTCTGAGGTACTGGGTGAAAAAATGTTTTGGGCACTATTTTTTTCCACTTGGCAGTCGTTTTATTTAATTTATGACAGTTTACTGATCTCTCTCACTGTTATGTGTGAGGGGGAGGGGCCTTTTTTGGCGCTTTTGCTACGCATCAAAAAATTCAGTCAGAAGTTTGTCTTCCCTGCATGATCCGGTTCATCTCTACAGAACTCAGGGGTCTTCAAAACTTGTTTTGAGGGAGGTAATCACTCACAGCAGAGCTGTGAGATTGTAGTTGACTGTGATAAAAAAAACGTTTATTTCTGTATTTTTTTTCTGCTATCAGGGTTAGTTATCCTTTGCTAATGGGAGCAATCCTTTGCTAAAATTGTGTTTTTTACAAAGATTTGATGCTATAACTTTTCAGTTTATTAATTTTCAACTGTCATAACTTTTTCTGTGCTTCTTATAGGCACAGTACGTTTTCATATTATAGTAAATTACTTGAAAAGTATTTCCAAGTTGCTAGTTTATTTGCTAGTGTGTTAAACATGTCTGATTCAGAGGAAGATATCTGTGCTATATGTGCTAAAGCCAAAGTGGAGCCCAATAGAAATTTATGTACTAACTGTATTGATGCTACTTTAAATAAAAGTCAATCTGTACAAATTGAACATATTTCACCAAACAACGAGGGGAGAGTTATGCCGACTAACTCGCCTCACGTGTCAGTACCTGCATCTCCCGCTCGGGAGGTGCGTGATATTGTAGCGCCGAGTACATCTGGGCGGCCATTACAAATCACATTACAGGATATGGCTACTGTTATGACTGAAGTTTTGGCTAAATTACCAGAACTAAGAGGTAAGCGTGATCACTCTGGGGTGAGAACAGAGTGCGCTGATAATATTAGGGCCATGTCAGACACTGCGTCACAATTTGCAGAACATGAGGACGGAGAGCTTCATTCTGCGGGTGACGGTTCTGATCCAAACAAACTGGATTCAGATATTTCAAATTTTAAATTTAAGCTGGAAAACCTCCGTGTATTACTAGGGGAGGTGTTAGCGGCTCTGAATGATTGTAACACAGTTGCAATACCAGAGAAAATGTGTAGGTTGGATAAATATTTTGCGGTACCGGCGAGTGCTGACGTTTTTCCTATACCTAAGAGACTTACTGAAATTGTTACTAAGGAGTGGGATAGACCCGGTGTGCCGTTCTCACCCCCTCCGATATTTAGAAAGATGTTTCCAATAGACGCCACCACACGGGACTTATGGCAAACGGTCCCTAAGGTGGAGGGAGCAGTTTCTACTTTAGCTAAGCGTACCACTATCCCGGTGGAGGATAGCTGTGCCTTTTCAGATCCAATGGATAAAAAGTTAGAGGGTTACCTTAAGAAAATGTTTGTTCAACAAGGTTTTATATTGCAACCTCTTGCATGCATTGCGCCTGTCACGGCTGCAGCAGCATTTTGGTTTGAGTCTCTGGAAGAGACACTTGAATCAGCTCCATTAGATGAGATTACACACAAGCTTAAAGCCCTTAAGTTAGCTAACTCATTTATTTCAGATGCCGTAGTACATTTAACTAAACTTACGGCTAAGAATTCCGGATTCGCCATTCAGGCACGCAGAGCACTGTGGCTAAAATCCTGGTCAGCTGACGTTACTTCTAAATCTAAATTGCTTAATATACCTTTCAAAGGGCAGACCTTATTCGGGCCCGGGTTGAAAGAAATTATCGCTGACATTACAGGAGGTAAAGGCCATGCCCTGCCTCAAGACAGAGCCAAACCTAAGGCTAGACAGTCTAATTTTCGTTCCTTTCCTAATTTCAAAGCAGGAGCAGCATCAACTTCCTCTGCACCAAAACAGGAAGGAGCTGTTGCTCGCTACAGACAAGGCTGGAGACCTAACCAGTCCTGGAACAAGGGCAAGCAGGCCAGGAAACCTGCTGCTGCCCCTAAGACAGCATGAATCGAGGGCCCCCGATCCGGGAACGGATCTAGTGGGGGGCAGACTTTCTCTCTTCGCCCAGGCTTGGGCAAGAGATGTCCAGGATCCCTGGGCGTTAGAGATCATATCTCAGGGATACCTTCTAGACTTCAAATTCTCTCCCCCAAGAGGGAGATTTCATCTGTCAAGGTTGTCAACAAACCAAATAAAGAAAGAGGCGTTTCTACGCTGCGTACAAGATCTTTTATTAATGGGAGTGATCCATCCGGTTCCGCGGTCGGAACAAGGACAAGGGTTTTACTCAAATCTGTTTGTGGTTCCCAAAAAAGAGGGAACTTTCAGGCCAATCTTGGATTTAAAGATCCTAAACAAATTCCTAAGAGTTCCATCGTTCAAAATGGAAACTATTCGGACAATTTTACCCATGATCCAAAAGGGTCAGTACATGACCACAGTGGATTTAAAGGATGCTTACCTTCACATACCGATTCACAAAGATCATTACCGGTATCTAAGGTTTGCCTTTCTAGACAGGCATTACCAGTTTGTAGCTCTTCCATTCGGATTGGCTACGGCTCCGAGAATCTTCACAAAGGTTCTGGGTGCTCTTCTGGCGGTACTAAGACCGCGAGGAATTGCGGTAGCTCCGTACCTAGACGACATTCTGATACAAGCTTCAAGCTTTCAAACTGCCAAGTCTCATACAGAGTTAGTACTGGCATTTCTAAGGTCGCATGGATGGAAGGTGAACGAAAAGAAGAGTTCTCTCTTTCCACTCACAAGAGTTCCCTTCTTGGGGACTCTTATAGATTCTGTAGAAATGAAGATTTACCTGACAGAAGACAGGTTAACAAAGCTTCAAAATGCATGCCGTGTCCTTCATTCCATTCAACACCCGTCAGTAGCTCAATGCATGGAGGTGATCGGCTTAATGGTAGCAGCAATGGACATAGTACCCTTTGCACGCCTACATCTCAGACCGCTGCAATTGTGCATGCTAAGTCAGTGGAATGGGGATTACTCAGACTTGTCCCCTACTCTGAATCTGGATCAAGAGACCAGAAATTCTCTTCTATGGTGGCTTTCTCGGCCACATCTGTCCAGGGGGATGCCATTCAGCAGGCCGGACTGGACAATTGTAACAACAGACGCCAGCCTACTAGGTTGGGGCGCTGTCTGGAATTCTCTGAAGGCTCAGGGACAATGGAATCAGGAGGAGAGTCTCCTACCAATAAACATTCTGGAATTGAGAGCAGTTCTCAATGCCCTTCTGGCTTGGCCCCAGTTAACAACTCGGGGGTTCATCAGGTTTCAGTCGGACAACATCACGACTGTAGCTTACATCAACCATCAGGGAGGGACAAGAAGCTCCCTAGCAATGATGGAAGTATCAAAGATAATTCGCTGGGCAGAGTCTCACTCTTGCCACCTGTCAGCAATCCACATCCCGGGAGTGGAGAACTGGGAGGCGGATTTCTTAAGTCGTCAGACTTTTCATCCGGGGGAGTGGGAACTTCATCCGGAGGTCTTTGCCCAAATACTTCGACGTTGGGGCAAACCAGAGATAGATCTCATGGCGTCTCGACAGAACGCCAAGCTTCCTCGTTACGGGTCCAGATCCAGGGATCCGGGAGCGGTTCTGATAGATGCTTTGACAGCACCTTGGACCTTCGGGATGGCTTATGTGTTTCCACCCTTCCCGATGCTTCCTCGATTGATTGCCAGAATCAAACAGGAGAGAGCATCAGTGATTCTAATAGCGCCTGCATGGCCACGCAGGACTTGGTATGCAGATCTAGTGGACATGTCATCCTGTCCACCTTGGTCGCTACCTCTGAAACAGGACTTTCTGATCCAGGGTCCCTTCAAACATCAAAATCTAATTTCTCTGAAGCTGACTGCTTGGAAATTGAACGCTTGATTTTATCAAAACGTGGTTTTTCTGAGTCAGTTATTGATACCTTAATACAGGCTAGGAAGCCTGTTACCAGAAAGATTTACCATAAGATATGGCGCAAATACTTATATTGGTGCGAATCCAAGAGTTACTCATGGAGTAAGGTTAGGATTCCGAGGATATTGTCTTTTCTACAAGAAGGTTTAGAAAAGGGTTTATCCGCTAGTTCCTTAAAGGGACAGATTTCAGCTCTGTCCATTCTTTTACACAAACGTCTGTCAGAAGTTCCGGACGTTCAAGCTTTTTGTCAGGCTTTAGCTAGGATCAAGCCTGTGTTTAAAACTGTTGCTCCACCATGGAGTTTGAACTTAGTTCTTAATGTTTTACAGGGGGTTCCGTTTGAACCCCTTCATTCCATTGATATCAAGTTGTTATCTTGGAAAGTTCTGTTTTTAATGGCGATTTCCTCGGCTCGAAGAGTCTCTGAGTTATCTGCCTTACATTGTGATTCTCCTTATCTGATTTTTCATTCAGACAAGGTAGTTCTGCGTACTAAACCTGGGTTCCTACCTAAGGTGGTCACTAACAGGAATATCAATCAAGAGATTGTGGTTCCATCTTTGTGTCCTAATCCTTCTTCGAAAAAGGAACGTCTGCTACACAATCTAGATGTAGTCCGTGCCCTGAAATTTTATCTACAGGCAACTAAGGATTTTCGACAAACGTCTTCCCTGTTTGTCGTTTATTCTGGTCAGAGGAGAGGTCAAAAAGCTTCGGCTACCTCTCTCTCCTTTTGGCTTCGTAGCATAATACGGTTAGCCTATGAGACTGCTGGACAGCAGCCTCCTGAAAGAATTACAGCACATTCTACTAGAGCTGTGGCTTCCACTTGGGCCTTTAAGAATGAGGCTTCTGTTGAACAGATTTGCAAGGCTGCAACTTGGTCTTCTCTTCATACTTTTTCCAAATTTTACAAATTTGACACTTTTGCTTCTTCGGAGGCTGTTTTTGGGAGAAAGGTTCTTCATGCAGTGGTTCCTTCCGTATAAAGAGCCTGCCTGTCCCTCCCGTCATCCGTGTACTTTAGCTTTGGTATTGGTATCCCATAAGTAATGGATGATCCGTGGACTGGATACACTTAACAAGAGAAAACATAATTTATGCTTACCTGATAAATTTATTTCTCTTGTAGTGTATCGAGTCCACGGCCCGCCCTGTCACTTTAAGGCAGGTAATTTTTCCATTAAACTACAGTCACCACTGCACCCTATGGTTTTCCTTTCTCTGCATGTTTTCGGTCGAATGACTGGTAATGGCAGTTAGGGGAGGAGCTATATAGCAGCTCTGCTGGGTGAATCCTCTTGCACTTCCTGTTGGGGAGGAGTTAATATCCCATAAGTAATGGATGATCCGTGGACTGGATACACTACAAGAGAAATAAATTTATCAGGTAAGCATAAATTATGTTTTTTGAGGAATCTATTCCTCATTCCCTTTCCCGGAATTTCAACCTAATCTAATAGTTAGAATCCACATACCCCTTCAAGTGTGAAGAAACTAATGTATTTGTAACATTCATATACATCTGGTTTTAATTATTCTACTACCTTGTTTTTTTTTTTCCTTTTAGTTACATAAACTTCTAGTTTCTAGTTAAACCCTAAATTAAAAGACATGCATGATAAATAGACAATGCAATAGCACTTAGTCTGAACAAATGAGTAGTAAAAAATGTATGTCTATTTCCAATCCTCCTGTATCATGTGACAGCCATCAGCCAATCATAAATGCATATACGTATTTTCTGTCAATTCTTGCACATGCAAGTTGTTTTAAATTGCAAGCTCTATGTAACTCATAACATTTTATTTTGACTTGACTATATTTTACCCCATATTTTTTTCTCCAGAGAGCTTCTCTACCCAAGTTTCTCATCAGAGGGCATCTTGATTCTACAAACTGCGTTATTACACAACCTCTAATAGGGGAATTAATAGTGGAAACTTCAGAAGTCGCCATCAAAAGCATTGAGCTCCAGTTAGTAAGAGTGGAAACTTGTGGTAAGTATCGAGCTTTCCAAGCATCATCCAGAATAACAGCCATTTTTATTTATCTGACATTACTAGACATGTGAATCCTTTATTCATGAGTAAATGTAATTTTTCATAGAATTGTCTTCTTGGCTTTCTACCTTGAAAGCTGCTGTTTGCCCAGCCAACAAAGGATGTCAAGCCAATATTGATTACTAAACAGTGATGGTACTTCCCCATGAACAATGTATACAAATACCATTTCTTTCATGTAATTGGCAAGAGTCCATGAGCTAGTGACGTATGGGATATACAATCCTACCAGGAGGGGCAAAGTTTCCCAAACCTCAAAATGCCTATAAATACACCCCTCGCCACACAAAGTAAGTTTGTGCTAAGATTTCTACGTTGATATGCGCTTCTCAGCATTTTGAAGCCCGATTTCTCAGAGTACAGTGAATGTCAGAGGGATGTGAAGAGAGTATCACCTATTGAATGCAATGGTTTTCCTCACGGGGGATCTATTTCATAGGTTCTCTGTTATCGGTCGTAGAGATTTATATTCCATTACCTCTACTGATAACCGTTTCAGTACTGGTTTGGCTATCTGCTATATGTGGATGGGTGTCTTTTGGTAAGTATGTTTTCATTACTTAAGACACTCTCAGCTATGGTTTGGCACTTTATGTCTTTATATAAAGTTCTAAATATATGTATTGTACTTATATTTGCCATGATTCAGGTTTTCGGTATATTTCCTTTTGCAGACTGTCAGTTTAATTTCTGGGAAATGCTTTTTTATGAAAAATTTCTTTCTTACCTGGGGTATAGTCTCTTTTTCAAATTGACTGTCTTTTAAATTCGCAGGCAGAATTAGGCTCGCGAGGGCGGAAAATGCCAAAGTTTATTGACTCATTCTTGGCGCAAGATTTTTTGGCGCGAAGTTACGTTCGTTGACGCAAATTCGTCATTTCCGGCGTCTTAGTTGACGCTGAGTCCTTCACAAGGTTGCATCATCTATGACGCAAGTTTGTCGTTTTCAGACGTCGTCGACCAAATATTTTCATTATTTTAGACCCCATTCCTATTTGCCTCTTGCCTTTTTTTCTCAAGCGGAAGCAGTGGATGCATCAATACTTCCTTGGTGTTATCAACCTGCTTATATTTTCCCGCCTCTAGTTCTTCTTCCAAGAGTGATCTTCAAAATCATCATGGAGCAATCGTTTGTGCTGCTGGTGGCTCCAGCATGGCCTCACAGGTTTTGGTATGCGGATCTTGTTCTGATGTCCAGGATGGTTTGGATAAAGGTTTTTCTGCAAGTTCCTTGAAAGGACAAATCTCTGCTCTTTCTGTTTTATTTCACAGAAAGATTGCTAAACTTCCTGATATTCATTGTTTTGTGCAGGCTTTGGTTCGTATCAAGCCTATCATTAAATCAATCACTCCTCCTTGGAGTCTTAATTTGGTTTTGAAGGCTTTACAGGCTCCTCAGTTTGAGTCTATGCATTCTTTGGACATTAAACTACTTTCTTGGAAAGTGTTGTTTCTTTTGGCCATCTCTTCTGCTAGAAGAGTTTCTGAATTATCCACTCTCTCTTGTGAATCTCCTTTTATGATTTTTCATCAGGATAAGGCGGTTTTGCGGACTTCATTTAAATTCTTACCTAAGGTTGTGAATTCTAACAACATTAATAGAGAAATTATTGTTCCTTCCTTGTGTCCTAATCCTAAGAATTCTTTGGAGAGATCTTTACGTTCTTTGGATGTAGTGAGAGCTCTGAAATATTATGTTGAAGCTACTTAAGATTTCAAGAAGACTTCTAGTCTATTTGTTATATTTTCTGGTTCCAGGAAAGGTCAGAAGGCTTCTGCCATTTCCTTGGTCAAGCCCCGCCTCAGAGAATTACAGCTCATTGCACTAGATCAGTTTCCACTTTGTGGGCTTTTAAGAATGAAGCTTCAGTTGATCAGATTTGCATAGCAGCAACTTGGTCTTCTTTGAATACATTTACTAAATTCTACCATTTTGAAGTATTTGCTTCTTCGGAAGCAGTTTTTGGTAGAAAAGTTCTTCAGGCAGCTGTTTCAGTTTGATTTTTCTGCTTTTGATTTAAGTTTTTTCCTCTCATTTATGGGAATTAACTTATATTTTGGGTTGTGGATTTATTTTTTCAGCGGAAAATGGCTGTTTTTATTTTTTTCCCTCCCTCTCTAGTGACTCTTGCGTGGAGTTCCACATTTTGGGTATTGCTATCCCATACGTCACTAGCTCATGGACTCTTGCCAATTACATGAAAGAAAACATAATTTATGTAAGAACTTACCTGATAAATTAATTTCTTTCATATTGGCGAGAGTCCATGAGGCCCACCCCCTTTTTTATGGTAGTTATGATTTTTTTGTATAAAGCACACTTATTTCCAAATTCCTTTGTTGATGCTTTTTACTCCTTTCTTTATCACCCCACTTCTTTGCTATTCGTTAAACTGAATTGTGGGTGTGGTGAGGGGTGTATTTATAGGCATTTTGAGGTTTGGGAAACTTTGCCCCTCCTGGTAGGATTGTATATCCCATACGTCACTAGCTCATGGACTCTTGCCAATATGAAAGAAATGCATTTATCAGGTAAGTTCTTACATAAATTATGTTTTTTGGTATTAAACACCTTGTACCTAAAAAATACAGTCTAGGCAAAATTAAACTTTCATGATTAAGGCATGTAACTTCAAACAACTTTCCAATTTACTTTTATCATCACATTTGCCATGTTTTCTTGGTATTCTTTGTGGAAAGCTAAACCTAGGTAGGCTCATATGCTAATTTCTAAGCCCTTGAAGATCACCTCTTATCTCAATGCATTTTTACAGTTTTCCGCAGCTAGACAGTGTAAGTTCATGTAGATAACAGTGTGCTTACTCCCGTGGAGTTTAAGTCAGCACTGATTGGCCAAAATGCAAGTCTGTCAAAAGAACTGAGATTAGGGGGCAGTCTGCAGAGGCTTAGATACAAGGTAATCACAGAGGAACAAAGTGTATTATTATAACAGTGTTAGTTATGCAAAACTTGTGAATGGGTAATAAAGAGATTATCTTTTTAAACAATAACAATCCTGCAGTAGACTGTCCTTTTAATGTTCTCTTTATAAATATCCTCTTTAGTTGTGATTTTTAGAGCGGTGTTTTCTCAGTTCAAGTCCTGAAGTAAACCTAATAGAGGCTTAACAAATTGCAGATAACTTTGAAATAGTCTTAAAGGGATATGAAACCCCAATTTATTTTCATGATTAAGATAGAGCATGCCATTTTAATCAACTTTCTAATTTACTCCTATTAACAATTTTTCTCTTGCAAGATGTATCGAGTCCACGGATTCATCCATACTTGTGGGATATTCTCCTTCCTAACAGGAAGTGGCAAAGAGAGCACCCACAGCAGAGCTGTCTATATAGCTCCTTCCTTAGCTCCACCCCCCCAGTCATTCTCTTTGCCTGCTTAACTGCTAGGAAGGGTAAAGTGAGTG